>NC_041029.1:8214514-8518513 GCF_900634625.1 Parambassis ranga
ACCTGCTATATGGCTCCGCTGAGGACGGGCAGGGAGGCAGAGGGCTTCATCTGGGGAGAGATCACACCAACTCCTGGGCTCTCAGGCATATGGATAAGAGTCTTTTTCTAGTCTTCCGCTACTTAACCGCCACACATTAGCACAATATGGCCGGATAGGGGAGAGTAAGGCGTGCATACATACAGGCTTTATCACTGAAAGAGCCCTTCCATGCCGAAAGGGTGTGAAAGCTGTTTTCTCCAAGTATGGAGGGTTTGGCTTTTTGTGAGATGCTAGGTGTGAAGAGGGCCACTCAAACATCCATACAGACAGAAATCTGTCATAAAATTGACAACATCAGCTGTTAAAATGTCCAAATACAACCTTTTGTGACTAGAACACCTACCAGGCACCTTTAGCTTCTGGCTATTTTAACCCTAAGTAGAAAGTAAGTCCCTTACCTGTATAAAGTCTGCATATTACCCCACATATACCACAGCCACCAGAAGTTTTCAAATGACCACAAGAACACACCTGCATCACATGGATTCCTTTTTACCAGCCTTCCCTAACTTTACAAACAAACCATTATTCCATACTAAATATTCAGTGTGATGTTTTGGTGCCAAAATCCAACCAAACTGGCATGGTGGATTATTGTAGATGGACAAAAAACACTGTATTTGATCATGGAGGACTAGCTGTCCAAAGACTTCATGAATATAAAACCAATGGATGTCATTGGATAGCAACAACTGAAGTGAAAATCATGTGTAATAGTACATTTTTCTGTAACCGGTAAAAATATCAGAGAAGTGACATAAAACACAGACAGTTTTATCACATGCAGAAAGTATTTCTCTGCAAGCTGTGCTCCTGACAACACTCTTCTTCACTCAAATATGTTTCTTGTTTTTTAAACCTTAAAATGTGTTCTGTAAACATGAAATTTCCCATGAATCGTTTCTTTGAACAGTAAATTTAAGTGGAATAACAGGTTGTGCAGTTGAAGATCATGACTCATTTTATATTTGCAGGGCGTCTGAAAAATTCTACGATCTAGCTGAACGGATTCTTAACTAGATATTTGGTCTAAAGAATCCACATTCAACTAAGTTTTCCAGTAGTCTAAAGCTCTGAAGGAGGAAAGGTTGGCAGATAGAGAAGTTGCCGACACTGAGACACTGAAGAAGTTTGTCTGACCTGCCCAGCTGGGGGTCTCCATGTACAGGTGAAGCCGGTCGGCCTGAAGCTGGGTCACTCGACTCGCTGCTGCTGCCACAGGTGCTGATGAACCCTGCGAACAAAAGAAAAAGTGAAACTCCTGTTAGTGCACAGACTGCAGTAGAAAGAGGTGCTGTAAGCGTGTGTCTGTGGACAAGCTATAGTGATAAAGCCATTTGATATGTGCATTGCATCACACATGTTCATATTTAATCCTGTTAATGAACACTACTGCATGATGTCTCATACACAGCCCACACGTGAAGCGCACAGATTTGAGCATTACAGCATGTTTATGCCTCCGTGTGTGACTGCGCTCACACTGTGAGAGCTTTTCTGCTGACTTGTGTATCTTCACAGGCCTCAGGCTGGCTGTTGCCCAGAAGTCCAGCCGGTGAACCGCAGAGAAAGCGCATTGATTTCATCCCAGCAGAAATCCCTTCCCCTGGTTCCCGCCTCCCTACCCCGCCCAGCACCTGATTAAGCTTTTCCAGGGAGCCATGCCAACACAATTTGTCATTTATCAAAAGTAATTAAAAGCAATTTCTTTTCTCTTGTTGATTGGGAATTGACTAATTGTTGAGTCGGTAAAAACGGGGGAATAAATAAAACAGGGGAGGATGAATTTTACATAAACTCAGAGGAAAACATAAATGCTGTAAAACGAGGGCCAGACATCTGGCTCTGTGATTTCTCTCTACATGATTATGACTGCAAAACCGAAACAGTTGTTTAGTGCATTCTGATATACAGCCCATAGGCAGTAAATAATATATTAGAAACAGCATATTGACTAGCCGACTTAAAAGGCTGTTTTCACATCATGTTGTGTGAACACAAGAGTGGAAGGAAAATACAAACACTGGTTGGTTACTTGTTAACAGAAAATGAAAAACGCTGCTCCCACTTGTGCCAAAACAGATATTTGAGCCGGTAAATACCAACGTCTCAGTCTCAGAGAGAGAGAGAGAGAGAGAGAGAGAGAGAAAAGAAACAATGAGACAGAAGGTAGAAGAGAGAAGCAAGACAGAGGAGCTGAAGCCATCCCACAGCAGAGGTTACAGTACGTCTATCCAATGAAACCAAGCAATACCATTTCAACATTAACGGTAACAACCTCTGAATGCACCATTACCTTCTATAAGGGCAGAATGAAATGTCAGAATTGATTCGAGAGGGGAGGGTTGAGATATAAGTGGGCAGCTGAGGTGGCCATTTTGTTTCAGTGGCCCTTTATTTGGTGTCCCTGGATCATTAGCAGACAGCAGAATAGAGCTGGAAGAACATGAAGGAGGTGTGGGCGGCCATCACGTGCGTCTCAGGTGACAGCGTGTGAAATGAAATAAGCGGGAAAAAAACAAACAAAAAAAACATACAGAAATGTATTTTTTTTAGCCAAACATTTATTCTCTGCCAACAAATGGAACCGTTGCTTCAATGAGACGATTTGAATATCCCTTTGAAGGCTGCAGATGGACAAGCAATACTATCATTGCCTGGGAACACAGAAATAATTGGGCAACAGTGGGAGAAGCCTACATTCAAGTCTCTGTTGAGACAGAGCTGGGAGGATCTAATTGAAGCGCTCACTCTCCTGCCTTTTGTTTACATTCTCATCTATCATAAAAAACTCAATTACTTATGTTCCCTAACATGTATGGTTATTAATGTTCTAATTATGCTTTTCCCCTCTAATCTTTCGCCTTGCAATTTGGATGATGTATGTCTGAACACAGCGAATCCCCTGGAAGTGAACGCTGAATTATCTACTGTACAGCATGCACACACCTTCTTGTGGGAGCCATCTGACAGAAAGGGGAAGCTTGTCATACGTTCTCTATACATGGGGGATTTATGCAGTTATACAGTATACACTGCCACGTTTAAAAGCTGGCTAATCTCACTTGCAACACACAGATGCAGGTTGGGAAACAAGAAATGCCAAACAAAAAAACAAAACAAAAAACAAAGCAAACTACCTCTGGCCGGCTCTTCTTATTCTTCTTGTGAAGGGCTATAGGTATGACAGCTTTAGAGGTATGAAATAATGTCGGTGAGAGCCTTGAGGAGCCCCTGCAGAGAGGCTGAGAGGGTCCTGTACTGCCTCCAGCAATAAGTGTTCTTCAAGGCTTTTCCTCAGAGCACTTTTACAAGAGCACAAATTAGGTGTAAGGAATACCTGTGTCGGCGGCGCACCCAGCCAGCACACACAGAAAAAAAAATAAAAAAATAAAATAAAGAAGGGGCAGGAAACTTGGATGACAGTGAAGAAACGGAGGGCGTCATAAACTGCGGAAAATAAGCTCTCACTTTCAAACGTTTACGGCGGCTCAAATATCTGATGATACCTCTCATAGCTTTTAATCTTTAATGTGAAAAATTAATCATCCCATTCATTATTTTAATAGCTGTCATTTTTCTCTCCCCAAAGTGATGATTTATAACCATTAAGCCCTGCGTAGGCTTGTGTGAGAGGGATTTATCGTAATGTTTGCACCAGGTAGCCTCCAACCATATTTCATTACTCTGACAAGCCATTAAAATGCCCTGGTGATTAAACAACAGCTCTGAGGTCAGTGTGTAAAGCTGTTTCTTTACCCATGCAGGAGCACAGCAGTGCAGCCATGCAGGCGGGGACCGGTCGCCTAACAAAGCCCTTTTCCCCCTCGGTTTCCTCCGCGCTGGCAAACGTAGTTATAGATCTCTATCTGTTGTGCTGTTCGAGGGCGACAGGGGTGGATGAGAATAATGTACATGCACAGAAGCAACAATGAAATAAAGTTAAGAATGGGGCTATTATGCTTCTTTTCCTCAGTGGTCTGACACTGTGATAACTGTGCACTTAGAGGAAAAAAAAAATCCCCTCTCAGATACTCTTATATCCATCCATCTGTGGGGTTCACTGTGTTCCAGGAGTTATTTTAGTGCCGTCTTTCACACCTCTGGTGTGTCTCTTCTACTACTACT
The DNA here is from genome assembly GCF_900634625.1 of Parambassis ranga. NCBI lineage: Eukaryota > Metazoa > Chordata > Actinopteri > Ambassidae > Parambassis > Parambassis ranga. The sequence goes on from NC_041029.1 coordinate 8,218,685, forward strand.
TGAGTTATTATTTTCCTACCGATCCCAAAACGCAGGGGTTTGTCTATAGCTGTAAACAGGCAGCAACATCACTGGCAGATAGTATTTACCATACAGCAGTTTAGAGGGTGTGGCTACCCATCAAACCCCTCCAGAAACTCCCCTTTAATGCACACAGGGGTCATTTTAAAACACTACAATAAATGTTACAGTTGGGACATTGTCAGCAGGAGAAAGCCACAATGGCCTCCTGTCCTTCAACCCCAGCAGAGGAATGAACAGCAGGTAGGGGAGCTGAGGGGAGGATTTGCATACATGTTTATGTCTAATGTCCTGAGCCCAATGAGCTGGATTGATCACTGATGCCACCATCTGACTGTCAGTGGCTGACAGTACCCTGTAATTGCTGTCTGTAGTGGGACCATGTGGTTGAAACATGCAGGCATTTCTCAATTACCTGGAAATCTAGCTGTGGATATTACATCACGGCGCACAGTGGTCATGCTCCGTCTGAGTGTTGTTAGCTACTTGACTAATGGATGAGATCAGTTCTCTTTGTGGCATGATGGTGGTGTCATGACAAAACAACACACACAAAAGCTGGTATGATTAACCATTGCAGTTCAAGCACTTATATCCATTCAACTGAACATCAACAGTATATCCAAGTCAGCATATCCATATGGCACAATCTCTCACATGTCAGCGTAGACATGCTCTTTATTTGACAAAGAGTGTGCCATTTTACCACACCAATAATGGTGCTTGTTACTGATTGGCTGATTATGTTGACCAGGTTGTCTTCCCAAAAAGGTCATCAAATGTGGCCTTCTTTTCGTTGTCGCCCCAAGATCCACTGTGCAACCACACACAGCAGCCAAGGTGTAGCTGTTGCTGTCATGGTTGCTAGGCAACAGGTGTGGCATCTCTGGATAGCCGGAGATACAACTAGGAAATCCTTCAGAGGCCAGGCTGCTACCTCTGTGGGATTCAAAGTCCATGGATTTGTAGGCCACATCTTTCAAAGGCTGGCAAAGTGTCCCTGAAACAAGTCTCCTAAGTGGTGTATGCATGTCTGCACAGAGCCTCGTGTATGCACCTTGATGATGAAATGTACATTATCTTCTCTATACACGTTTAATTGTGGTGTAGCTTCAGTTTGGGACTTTAATCCATCTAAAGAATTGCATGTCTTGTTTAGTAGGAGGTCTCTCAACAGAGATTTGAGTAACTTTTCATTACTACCAGTCATGATGGGTTAAAGCATATTAAACAGCAGGAACATCTATTGGCAGATAGATGGGATTTCAGCCTGTGCCAGAGTCTAAAAAACTCAGCGTTGTTAACATTTACAGCTCCTGTTCCTGAGGGAGAGAAGTGATCATCAGTGAAATCACCCTCATAGATTTGAAAGCCTGAACTTAAAAAAAATTGGGACATATACTACAGGCTATGATTTCTACAGTTTTATTTCTTTCCTCCACTGAAACTTGGATCCACATTGGAATGAGTGTTAGAACATCCTGTTTGGCTGTTTTCCGCTTTGCTCAGACGATCCAGCAGTTGAAGGAAAAGCTGCAGAGGAAAAATTTGCATTCTAATGTGTCTAATGTCTCATGTTTGTTGTGTCCCTGATGAAAAGCACAAAAAATAGTGCTAATTTGTAATAGATATCAGAATTCCCAGCATTAAAAAGTTAATTACCACAGCAAATACAGCAGTGATAAACGGGCGGATAATACCGTTTCTGCATATGACTGTCGTTTCCGCCAAACAGAAAAATAATATTTAGTATCCAGCTGTAGTTTTGGATGCGAAGGAGGAAGAGTGGGGATGAGGAAGAGGGAGGGAGGGAGGGGGGGTACATGTAATTCCGAATATTTTTTCTGCAACTTTGCAAGTTTTCATCTATCAGCAAGGCACATTAAATCCCAGCTGGTCAGATGCTAGACTCCTGATGCTCAGCTTTAGACATGAAACAAACTACTGCTGAAATGAAAGCAGTTCTCAGAGCCGTGGAAATTCGACTCCTACAAGGGTCTATTAAAAATACATGTTCAAATGAATCTTGGTGGGGATGACAAGTTTTACCATATTCTTCTTGAACTTTTAATGTATCCAGCCCAGACTTCAAAGACAAAATTAAATATTAAGGCTATTATCTAAGCTGTTCTCAATATTATCCAAGCTTAGGTTATTTATATAGTACAGTAATAATTATGTTATATAAGCCAGTTTCCATTTTGGAGCTCACGTAATGATCAAGAGGTGGCTGGCTTGTAGTTTTGCAACCTAAAAATGAGTAACCTAATTCATATATTTGCTGCAGTAAACCCAACAAGATTATGTAGATTTATTATAGCAGTCCTAGCTGGATACTGTAAATGTAAATATTGTGTATATTATTTATGACTGCAGGGAAATACATCATTTTTAATACAGTGAATGCAAGGAGTAGTTCAAGTTTTGGCAGAGGTCTGTGCATACTCAACATAATTTGGTGCATCTGTATGAAAAAAAACAACCAAACAAACAAACAGTGAAATATTATCTGCTCTGATTAGGAAGAATCACAGTAAATCTGGTGCTACCTAACCTGGATCACCACTGTTTACCCACCACTGAGGCGGTAAATACTCTGGCTGACATTTGAGGGAGGTTAGTGTGCTCAGAGAGCAGAGTGGAAGTGGAGGCTCAGATGAATTTGTCTGACAAATGCTCCTGGAGTATGTGTTGTCGACTGTGCTTCGGCGAGGCCCTGGACTGGGATTTGAGTCTGACTGAAGCCAAGCAAAGCATGCCAGATCACTAATTGCACAATTTAAAACCAAAGTCCCTGGCAGCTTGTCGTTTGAAATGGAGAGAAGAGCCATTGCTTAATCACTGAGCTCAACATAGATCTGCGAGGCTCTCCACCAAGGAACCCCAGATGCACATGGCTGAAGCTCTGTGTCAACAGCCAAAGCAAAGGCAGCGTGATTGGCTGTTTCCTGCCGCAGCTGTAACTAAAGCGTTTTATGATCACACGCAGGCCTTTGATTGGATGCTTGAATTGCCGTGCGTGAAGAAGTGGTGCATTGGCAGCGATTTTGCTTTGATTTAATTGTTCATATATGGGCGGGCAACTGTTGCTGACAGTTGGTGGTGACGCACAGTGGTTTGATGTCTGGTAAACTGGAGATCTCTATTGGACAACTGGCTGGCTATTATGCAATTAAACAGTAATTCTTTTTTTCACATTCATTTGGAACTTATAGCTAAACTAACACACTTTCCCCCTGCAGACCACATGTATGGCTCTTTAATGGCCAGCACTGTTTCCCATGTGACTTCTCTATATTCCTGTTTATCACAGATACTGACTGACTTTAGCCTAATTCTACTTTTTGACGGCTGAATTTCCACATCCCTGAATGTTAGTTTTTTTTTTTTTTTTCCTCATATGGGTTTTAATTATGTATTTATGAACAGAAGAATATTTAATTTATGTACACATGCTATGCAGCTTAATCCTCTTAGAAGCAGACATGTAAAACAAGAGCCTTACAATAAGAAAGCCATCATTTCATCTTCATAATATATAATAAAATACATGGTTTACTGCTGCTAGAACGTAACTCTACGGGGCATTAAATTCTCATTTCCTGTTATAGCAATGTTACAGATTCAGGCAATTCTCCACTGGCTACTGGGAGGAGCCGTAAACATTACTATTGAGGCCAGATTGTATTTTGGTGAGAACATTAGCAAAGGGGCAACTTACTCATTGCCCTAGCGACATGAAACTGAAGATTTTCTACAATTTTTGACTTTGTCCTAACAAGAGAATACACACACACCATCAGGGAGACAGCAGCCAAGAGAGTAAGGGGTGGAGCCAGAGACACACACACTCACAGAGTGGCACAAAGTAAGATGGAGAAAAAAAAGAGAAAAGAAAGAAAATAAAAAACACTGCCCTGAAGTCAATTCCACACTCAAGCAACATCCGTCTCTGATCTGGGAGCATTCTTGCAGCGCAGGCACAACAAGAGTGATGCAGCACTGAGGGCCATGAATTAAAAAGTCAATATGTAAAACCATAGAGGGATGCCATTTTGAAAAAGCGTTCCATCAATGGAAATCATATTAACATGATAAAGGGCAGATTGGGAGACAAGGGCATTGATTCAGATGCTGCTCCGCGGCCCGCCGTGTCCACCTCAAACATGTTAATGAATCGCACGGCACAGAAAAACACAGGTGGGGTGGGGTTGACGGAGGTGAAGTACAACTGCGTGTGAAAGGTTGGAAAGGGGGAGGGGGGGGGAGTCACATGAGAGAAGAAAAGTCAGCTTTAAAGCAACAGGAGGAGGAGGTTTTGGAAGCAGGACGATGGCACCCTGGTGTGGCCAACCTATGGGTGTCACATCAGTCAGCGTCTCAGTGTTGCTTCTGGATAATTTTCTTAAGCTGACATTTCTGCGGAGGTTGGAATAGGTGGCTGACTTACAGAGATTTTTTTTTTTTGCCAAGTTGGGAGTGGATCCAATTAGAAGGAAGGGTGGGAGAGAAAGATGAAGTGCTCTAATGCCACCCAGAGACCCAGAGTGCTAGAGCAGAGAGACAGCGGAGGATTCACCCCCTGTTGACCATGACTACAGACACATAGCCTGGGGGAGGGAGCATCCAAGGCTTCACATATGTGCACACACACACACACACACACACACACACACACACACACACACACATGCACAGAGAGAAAGAGAGTGACATGAAAGCAACAAGGCAGTGCTGCCAGGCCAAACAGATGAATTACTTATCAAAGACGTGCACAGCAGACCGGCTATGAGGCTGCAACACACAGACAGCTGGGGCATTATCAATTCACCTTCAATTAGCTGTCCTTGGCACTGCCTGCCAACAGGACCCGGAGTATAAGTACGTTTACAACGAATAAGCTCATTCAAGAAAGAAATGTGCAGAGGATCAGGTGGATCCTTTTGAGGAATTCAATTAAAAACAGTGTCAAATTTTTAAAAAAGGAAAGCACACAGACACAATTTCTATAGAGGGATAAAAGCAAAAAGAATTATTTTCAATGCCATAGAAGGCAAAGTGGGGGGGGGTTGGGTGACGGAGAGAAAAAAGAAAAAGCACTTCCTTGGAGTCTGATGGCACAGCACCTTTGTTAAATATGAACTAATTAAGTGGAAAAATGAAAGTGTTTCATCTTCATTAGTATCAGACAATAGGAGTATGAAACATAATTGAGAGTAGTTCCACTTTAATAGAATGAACAGAAGTCATTTGGTATTGAAATGTGCAGGGTGATTTAGCCAAAAGAAAGTGTATTATTAGATTTAATAGAATACCTACACATGATCAATGCTCAGAGCACAGGTGGTAGTTTGTCTCTGGTTCTTCAAATGATTAGGCCGACAAAATAATGGCCAGCCGGATTCATGTTGCTCCTGCATTGATTACAGGGAACAGCCCATTTTTCATGAATTGGAGCTCCACACTCCATTTATTAAGCCTTTACATGTGTGACAGAACAACTGGTAGGCATATAATGCACTGTGCACGCTGGATTTAGTGCAAACAGGATGCCATGGTGGGGCCTGTTGGATGATGATGACAAATAGTGCTAACGCAAGGCAGGAAACGTGGTCAAAACTATGTAGACATTACGCCATATGTAATTGTGGGAGGTGGAAACAGCCTCCATTCATGCAGTTTCAGGTATAATACTTCACGTCTACAACAAACATCTCAAATAATGAGTGCTGTCCTCACCAGGAGTGATAAGATGACCTTATTTAACACTGTCATTTCTATTGTCCTAAAATATATCCAATTTCCTTCCAAAAACATGTTTTTTATTTGTAGAGAAATAAATGTGTCTAAATGTACCAATTATTTTAGTTCATATTGTGCTCATAATATTTCCAAACTAGGTTCTGTAGGACAAATTAATGAGAGGGATGAGAATTGGGAGGCTACAGGGTATAAACAAACCACAGAGGGTAGAAGATGGGTGGGTTTGGGGGTGTGGGGGGGCCTCAGCAGAGATCCAAAAGCAGGTTTTTTGCCTCAGGGCCCTCAAAGATATTAATCCATCTATAGCTGGATGGGGCTTCACACATGCAAGATAGTTTTAAGGGGACATTCTTCCATACAAGCCTGGGAAAACCACATCTTTATTGATTAGGGTTGCACTGAGGTATTGTCATGCCAACACTAGAAAGCGTGTTTCATTAACTGATGCCATGAACCGTGAAACACATTGTTGTCAATTAAACAGTATGTTGTATCACTAAAATGTAAAATGTCTGAATGGTATTAAAAAATGAAACATCAGACACAGACATTTTGGAAAACTTCTTTCAAGTTGTCGACATTCCGAAATTCCTCCTGGAAAGTGAGTTGCTGGCTTGCATCCAGTTTCCCTGCATTAGGCAATTTTGTGCAATAGTGAACATAGTCAAAACAGTGCTTGTGCTAACTTTGCAAAAAACAAAAAAAAGGATCTCTGCTGTAACTCTTCCATTAAGAACCAGGGCTTCAAATTGCACCACAGCAGCCAAGGCAACATAAAATACAACACAGAACCGCACAACTGAGCCAGCAGATGGCTTCTGGGTGGCCAACATGGTTTTAGGGATAAGGCTGTGCATTGCCTGGTTATGAATATATATTTTTAGGAGTACAAAGGAGGGAAAAAACAGGCCTTTTCTGGAACAAATGCCTTTTGCTGAAACAGTAAAAAAAAATAAATCCTCTCCTTCCAAGGGTGTCCACATACTTGTGGTCATAAACTGTGCACCGCATGCATGGCAGACTCCTACTTCACAGAAGTTTAACTCATGCAGCATGTGACCCCCAAAAGAAAGGAGCGGTGGCACAAAAGCAACATGGTCATTTTTTTTTAAAAAAACATGAGCGCATCACAGAGCTCGGCCACATTGAGACGGCTGTCTTGAGAAACAGTGAGTCTTTATCACTTCAAAGGCTGACATCCCTCCGGCGTCTCGGGGAAGCCGTGACTGGCACTCGTACAGCCCTCTTTCTGCTGCATTTGTCCAATCTTAGAAAGCCCAGAGTCAGGAAACACAAGGTCTTTTCAAAGTTAGTCAACAGGCCTTTGAAGCGCAGCCAACGGAGTCAGCAACCCAGCGACAAGGTGCCGAGCCATTATCATTCAATAGACAGCCGGGATTTTGCATATTTAACAGGAAATTTCACTTTGCTTTTTTGACACGGGGCATTATGCATCCTCTGTACATAAAATCCATCAGCACCTTGCCAATTTTGTTTGTGCTTTCCCCCATTTCACTGGGGAAATGTGTTTCTCTTGCAATGCACACTACATCCAAAAGCATGCACTGGAATTAAATTATATGTCTGTTTGGACAAACAAATTGGACCACAGGTTCAAGGTAAATCGTTGTGCTGGCTTATTTATTTATGTTGTTAGTTTGTTTTAGTGCTGATATAACCTTGTGGGTAGAAAAGCCTTAAATTGTGACGTTTGTTATCTTTGCTTGTTGGTGACATGAATGCGGGGGAAAATTTAATGTTCAGATCCATTGCTGCACAAAAAGTAGAAGCCAAAATAGTTTTATATTTCTTACACAGACATTTCAAGGCTTTAATGATAAACTTATTTCAGAAACTATTTCTTGTATTTCTCCTGCACAGGTCTTTGTAATCCACATTAAAAAGCTGATTCTTACTCCTCATTATACACTGCACGCCACAACACCTATGACCTAGTTTTTGCATTGTTTTTTTTACTTTTTTTTTAATTAGCTGGCAATTATTTAAGCAGCCAAAAATCTCTATGATATTATAATTTATTTGAGGGGGGGGGGGGGGGGTTAAACTAGTTAAAAGAACACAGGGCCTGGATGATAATACAAACCAGCCAATAATGGGTGTGCCACCAAAACAGCTTGTTTTTGCCATTACTCCCATGGAATCAAACTAACAAACTGCTTTCTAGACTAACCAAGTTTTCCCTGATGTATAACAGTAATAAGAAAAGTCAATTGTCTGAGTGTCTCATCCAATGTAACATACAATGGCTCTTAATGCAAGTTGTTGGAAGGCTACATGGACGTGCATCAATGTGTTTGAGTTAGCGGCATGTCAGAGCCATGTGATGTGGGTGATTGAAGGGGAAAAAGTTGGTCTCTCCTCTGGTGAATTGTGCCGAATGGTGACTGCTGTTTAAGAATCTTCTCTTATGAGCGATTCATTATTTTAAACTCTTGAGTGTAAAGCCAAAAGCAGAATCCTTCCACAAAAACATACTGTCGGCGTTTATTATTTGGACCTGAGGGCACCATCTCGCCTCCCTGGCATCTTCACGAGCTTTGGTGTCCCTCAGAGTCTAACAGTTACAGTAATAGCTGCGTTTTTTTTTTTTTTTTTTGCCCGTTGGGATTTGCTCAGACGAACCAGCTCAAGTGCATCCATTCCTAATGAGCGGCAGCCAGTGACTGTCTTCTCCTGTGGGCTGTCAGCTGTCTGTCCCCCGGTATAGATGGAAGGATGGAGAGCACCCTGCAACCCCTCAGCCCCCCCAGAAGGGCAACTTCATAGGATGGGGTCCCGCAGTGAGCTGCTAATGATCCATATGATGGCGTAGGCCCGCCATTGTTTGGGCTACATTACCCAGAGAGGGACAAACAATCGTTCGCAGTGTCACTTGATAATGGCCCAAAAAGCAAATCTCACAGACCTTCATTCTTCACAAGGGTAATTAATTCGCCGCTGTGCTGGGATGCTTCGTCTCTTCCAGCTCCTCTCACGCTGCCCCCACTATACTCTCCCAAAGATTTCCAATTGTTTTGCAGACAATGGTTTCAGAAGGCAGTAAAAGACCATTGATCTGAGGACTATTTGCAAATACCCGTCTCCATACAGAGAAATGCATCTTACTGTGTTACGTTAAGCAATTCCACTTTTTAATGGGTGGACTATTGATGGTTGATGCCAAAAGAGTATGGTATTGATGCGCTCCAACACATCCACAATGAGGTCTAGAGGGGATAACACCGGCTCAGCACAATAAATAAGGGAAGGGGCATCAAACTGAGGGGGAGGGTTTGCATAACGTTGCAGAGCACTCATAAAAAAGTTACTATAATGTGTGTCATGATTGACTTTTATGATCAATGCTGCTGTACGTCCAAAAAGTCCACAGCAGCAGAACTCCCAATAAGCAAGTCAGATCTATACTTCCCAGGCTGGACTATGTAGTAATTACAATTAGCTACATGTGCATTATTGGATGTAATTAGATGTTGATTAAAATTGGAACATAACTTACAACTAGCTCAAACGAGAGTGATAAAAGCAGGGCCAACGATTGGACCTACGTCTCCATTTAGCATTAAAAAACATACAGGATGCATAACGAAAAAAGCATTTTCTCCTTCGGTTTCTGTATTACCAATAAATCCCACGCACTGAGAGAAATGAATGATCTTTCGACGAAACAGAGACAGCACCAGACAAGACAAATGTCTGTGCTTACATCAAATGTTCCCAGATACGAAACAATCCAACCACACCAATAAAGCAATCAATGCTAACTTAATCTCTGCTGCCTCAGCGGCACTTGCTTGCCATTTCTTAGCCCCAAAATGAAGAGGAAAAGAGAGCCTGAAAGGCATAAATAAATAAACCTCAAACCACTCGTGTTCCATTGCTGCCACTAAGGACGGGGGAGTACAAACAACCGTCACACATCTACAGTATATAAAGCTCATTTTGGATAAGAGCGCGGCTTTATTCAAGCGCAGAGGTGAATTACAAACACAGTCACTTTCAAATTTGGTTAAAGGAGAGAGAGACAGGAGGAGGAAGAGGCGAAGGAAGGGATGCTCAGGATGAGTCATCTCTGCCAGTCTGGTTGCCCACACTCCTCATGCAGGGTGGGGAGAGGCACTTTTTTTTATGTCTAAGGAAGGGGAGGCAGAATCTGGCCTAGTCAAAGGTGCTTTGGGGGGGATAAGCTGGGCACTGTGTCTCAAATGGGGACACTTGAGTGGGTAAAGCCTGCCTTAAAGAGAGCTGCACTTTTTCCTCCCACTGTGACTCTTCATACCTCCATCCAAGCAGAACTAAGGGTGCCGCTCGCCGAGATACAAAAGGGACAAAATCACTCTTTCACACTTCCACACTCCCATCTCTGCATACACCGTGTGTGCGTGAGTGTATGTACTGTACAGCACAGACACAGAAAACACACGCCAGAAAAGAAAACACACACACACACACACACACACAGACTCCCAGGCACAAGACTGCTCTCTTCTGGTCACGCAGCAAGGCTACAGTGCCCCCCCCCCATACCCCACACCATCCCCCTCCCCCTCCTCCTCCTCCTCCTCCAGCCCATTGTCACATCAGGAGCAAAACGTGGCTGGATTTTGTCCAGATGCAGTTATAATTTCACTAATGCTCACTCAAATGTCAATGGGGTCCAGTGACAAAGGATTCTTAATCCCTCATATGAATTTAGCGCCCAAAGGCAGAGAAGAGGCAGTGTGTGTGGCAAAAATGAGGGAGCTGCATGAGGGGGCATACATTACACACGACTTGTCTCTGGCCTTAATGGGAGCGTTCACTGAATTCAGCTGATATTTAAATCAGCGGGCTGAAAGGGGGCGACGCGACACCGAGACTGATGAGCATGTCGAACTATTGAACTTCCCTTTATTCACCTGTCCCTGCATGCGTGGAAACATCCTCTGCAAGCAAACGCCACAGAGCCGCAAGTTTGCAGCACACAAACACACCCATCCCATCAGCCTAAATCACTTAAGTGGGGCAGAAACACAAGAGCTTCCCCTCGTCCCCTAAGTGAGATGATGTAGTTTCACTCTATTTGCTCAAATTATACTCCGCTGTGGGTAAGGCCGCCTCGTCCTCAGGAAGTGATGAATCAAAAGTGAGAGGCAAAAACTGCTGCAATTTGACTTTTTTTTTAAACCCCTTCTCTCTCTCTGCCATTAAAACCTGGGAAAAGTCAAAACCTGACGATGTATTTCAGAAACTGCATGGCAGTCTGTTTGAATGCAGGTGCAGCTTCTGTGCCCATTGTTCTCAAAAATACATTAAAACCAGCTTGCAGAGCCATACTGCTGCCTCCACAAATGTAATATACATCAGGCTGAGCAGCACTGCAGCTTTATTGTTTCAGCTGTCTGTGCTGCATTTTTTAACAAACATAACTTTATCATATAGTAAATAATCACTTTAATTGCCATTATTTTCCTCTTTCCTCTTGGGTCTGACATTGGTCACATAGTTTCTTTTTTCTTCCTGAATATTTTAGTAGGAGGGTCAAACATTCACTTCTGGTCAAATCTGAAGGACCAGTTTCATAAGTTGAGGTTACATTAGAGGACCATCATGTCGTGACATCTGGTGCTTTTCCTTAATTTCTCCTGAATGTAAAATACCTTCATGTTCACACTCAGACATCCAGCACACACACACACACAGGGACCATTGTTTCCCTGTAGCTTTGGCCCTCATCAGAAGGGACAGCTCCTGCAGTTTCGGCACCAATAATTACTTGACTTCATGTCATAATCAAATCCCTTTAATAATGGGAACAATTCAGCGATTGCCTGGTGTAATCAAATTAGCCTGAGTCTTTTTGGATTTTCAATTATCTCCAGTCGGCGGAGCACTTTATCCGGGGCGCTGGCTCCAGCTCTGACTCGGAGCTCTGTGCTGCACAGGGGCTGACAGCAGCAGCCTCACAATTACAATGAGGCCGGGCTAATGTGATGACAAGATCGCCTGCCTGCCTTACTTAGCCTTTCATTTGTGCCGGGTCTCCTCCGTGTCCCCAGCCTTATCATCGTGTCCATGTACCTGCTCCGCACTGAACAGCCCCCAAAACATTCTGCTGCTTCTGTTTACTGACTCTTTATATGGAGGGCAACCAGCATTAAAGCTCCAGGTCCAGCATTTACAGTTCCTAAAGAAAAGGTTTGTTGAACAGGTTTGCAGCCCCTTCTTATTCACACAGCTGTACAAATGCACACTTAGAGGCGGCTCGGTACAGCTACGGGCTTTTACTGTGCGCCACCGGCTTTGAAGCAAAGTCAGGTCTTTGACACTGGAAGCCACCAGTGGGGCAAACAGTACCAATGAGAGAGAGCTGGGAACTTACAGCAGACATTTGACAGCTGTTCTTTTATGAAGGAAAAATGAGGATGAAATGAAATCTGTTTGGGTTTGAAATGCACTTTTGCCTAGTGGAGGTTCACCTAAAGCTGGATGTGTCATTATTGTTGCTCCACTCAAGATATTCACGACCTTGAGTGTCCATTTTATGACAACAAATATGTCAAGACAATTGTTTTCTGGATGGTAGAGTATGAAACAGCTTAGGTAGCAAAAAAAAGGCTATTTCATTCAGTGATGTGTTTGGTGGTGAAATATCAAAGAAGCCCTTTTAGACTCTTGTCTTTCAATAATAAATGTAATGTATGAAGACACGTAAACACAGTGCAGCTAATGCATACATCATGTTGCTTGAATCGTGTGAAGTAAGCGCACTCGACCTTCCTTCAGCTGCTACATCCTCCTATTACACCTGGAATGGTAATTTAGTGGATGCAACACCAAAATAATCGTTCCACATCCCCCACCTGATCTGCTTTTGATGGTATTAAGTCCAAGTAACAGTCCTACAGTACATCCTGAGCACTCTCACATCAAGTCAATTAGCTCCCATTCACACAAAGTCCTGTTTGACGTGACCTCTGACCCCTTCACTGATTTGTCATTAACTGTTAACCTAAAGTGCTAAGAGGGAAAACTCAAATCTAAAACAGGCTGAGCGTGCGTGTTGCTGACAACACTGCTCTTATGCTTGCATTAAGATGAATATGGATGATGTGGGGGGGGGGGGGGGACTTTCCTCTATCTGCTGGTCATTAAAATCACCTGGAAACACTCCACCCACCCAATTCGTTTTAACTCGGATGATGGAGAAAAAAAAAAGAAAAGGAAAAAAAAAAACAAATTGTTGAGATAAACTTTAACATTTAAACAGGAAAAACCTTTTTAGATGCAATATCTTGTTTTTGAGGGGGTGAAGGTGCCTCAAAATAAAACTGGCTCATTGCAGAGCCAGTTTATCTCAGATTAACTTTTATAGATAAACTTCTAAAACAACTGAACCCACAGTCAAGCAAATTAAGGATTTTTTTTAACGTTATCAACTTTTTAAGAGAAGAATCTGCAGTGTTCTCATGCCAGGTCAGTCGGGTCTTATGAAAAGTTATGTTTCTTGGAACAAAAATAATCAAAGATTCTCCTCATATGGAGCAGACTCAGCTCTGGCATTAGATGGGTTTATTTAGCTCACATAATGAGACTTTTTTTTTTTTGGACCAGATCAGACTAAGCTACCAAAAATGTTCCATTAAAATTAGAACCACAACTGGTGGCACAACCTGTAGTGTGATGACACCTCCCAAAAGTTCCCAAAAAGTTCCTAAAGGTGCATTTTCAGCTGCACATTTGGAGCTCTAATGAGTATTTCTGTCAGCAGGGCCTTGTATGTGGGAATGGGTCAAAATAAACTACAGTGTATGTGTGTTGATGCCAATAAAGGTACATGTCAGCCAGTGCAACAGTGTGGTTTAATAATGTGTTTTTAAAAGTTTTGTAGGCAATAATGCAGCTCTGTGGCACAGAGGAGTAAGATATTTAAGACAAAAGAGAGTTAGCAGAATGAATTCACATTACGTAAGTAAAAAAAATACAGCATTTCATCACCCTAAATGGTCTTTCCAGTATAAAGTGCCTTGCCTAAAGGCATGTCATAGGTAGCACTGCTCATTCCTCAGCTGCTTCTTGTCACCGGCCTACAAAAATGACAATTCCCGATCAAATATTTCCATAATTTAAACATTACATTTTAATCATGATGCCTTGTGCAAGGACGAACAGATAAGTACAGTCATTTCCCTATTTGCTGTAAATGTTCTGCCTCTCTTTTTACTCATTGACAGTTTCGATGAAATAATTATTCACCCCTGTTGGGATTTTTTTTCTTCTTCCTGAATATCCTCTATTTGAATATTATTCCATAATCAACACAACATGTTGCTGCTTGTCTGTGTTTACATCACTGATTTGCATTCAAATCATATTTCCTTTCTCTCTCAGCATACTCAAGTGCAGATGCTCCAGAGGTAGCTGAGAAAAGGTAGTGTGTGCCAAATATACTGTAGAAATAAATAAACACTTTATCAGGCCATGAAGAAGAGGAGAACCTATGTACAGGGGAGGAGCGGCACCGAAAAAAGGAGGGGGGGAAAAAGGCTCCATTGTCCTCTTTCGAACGAGCAGTGTGAGAAGTGATAATTAACCGGGAATTAATTTGGTGGTCTTTATCTCAGAGCAATGTGTGCTCTGCAAAAGATTAGGAGAGCTTTTTAATAAGCGGCATAGAGTTTGATTCTTCCTATTTCCGCCTGCAACAAATAAGCCCATGTTTGTTTATTCCAGACAGGCAGCTGGCAGAGAGCTGCTGATACGTTCACAGGGAGGCTTTCCCAGTTTATTCTCAGCCTGCTGCTGCTGCTGCTGCTGCTGCTGGTGGAGGCCTGGCTGGAACCCTGCATGTGCTGCGTACCTGACATCAGAACACCACTGATGATTACAGATAAATTAATTTTCTGCCTGGCTGTTATTTTGAGCAGAGAAGACCAAAAATTTGTCAGACTCTAATATAAGGATTAGCCAACAGACAGAAAATTAATTTGCAACACGTTTGATAATAAATTCATTTACTTGAAGATGCCACCTAAGGTTCTGGTTGTTTGTAAGGGGCCTTATGTACTATGCAATTAGGAGATTAGTTGCTCTATAAACACACTAGAAATTCTGCAGATTTTTTTAATGTTTTTAAAAGGAATCAGGTTAAAACATGGGGTTAAATTAAATAATTTTATGTCCTCACCATGCAGTTGTAATTTAACTTCTGATTAAAATGAGTTTTATTATTATGCAGTTACGCATATGTAAACAACTGTGAGCAATTTCCTGCTGGAAATCTCCTCTCCGTGGTCACTGTTAATATGGAAGGGAGATAAGTAAGAGGGGATATGAGCTAATGTAATTAGCAGCATTATTTCCTTTGCAGTATGCAATCACACAAAATGTATATTTCATTGAATTCATTAAAAAAAAAACAAAGAAAAAGAAAGACAGGAAGATATACAAGCAAAGACATCTGATGGATAAATGCTTCATTCCATCACACTTAAAAAGGGAGTTCATGGGGTTTGTTGTTTTACAGTAAAGCAAATCCAGACCACTGCTGCCATCTACTGGCCATGACTGACAACAGGACAGCACAGTGATGAGAGGACTGGTCCATCAGAGAAGCAGTTTGTATACAGCTCAACATATATGTATCAAATATGTCCATAAATATATCAAATCAAAGTTTAAAACCTGACAAGACACTGCTGACAGTATTTACTATATCAAAGTGTTTTAGAAGTTTGTGTTATTAAATATCATATTAATTAACCATACTGACAATTTATGCAAACTCTTCAAATTCTATCAATTAAAAAAAAACACAAATGACTACAATTTTAGTGAAAAGGTGTAACATTTAGCTCTCAATACCACACTGCAGTCCTGTATGTGTCCACCAGATGTCCCTGTGCAGACAGAAATGCCACAGTCTGCCACCCGTCTGTCCTCAGCCGACCCCTCGCCAAATCTACGGCCAATATCCACTGACTCAAACTACCCCCCCACTGGCCCATACCAACCAGCCCCTCCCTCCCTCCACTGTGGATTAGAATCACCATGTCACCTCCCTGAACCCTGCAGAGGAAACAGATTCAGCCGGTTAAACAGGAGTTAAATCCCCCTAAGAAGCGGAAAACTGCCTCACAGTTTATATTTAGCTTCTACACACTCAGAGGAGGCGGACTCTGTGAGAAGCCGTGTCCGAAATGTCACACAAACCCACACCACTTCCTACTGTACGTCCTTCACCGGATGACCTAAATCAATTGTCAGCCCACACGACGGGGTGAGTGCCCCCTACTGGAGCTTGACCTTAACGCTCCTGTCTCCTGTTCAAAGAGCCTGATAATAGGAAAAAAAAAATAAAAACGATTAAATTAGACTGCTCACAAACACAGCCAACCTGTGAATAATGAATAGGAGAGAAACGCTGCTCTAAACAATAGAGGCCCCAGTGGCCATTCGGCAGCTGTTCTGATGGCTCCCAGCGTGCACTTCACTCCTGGGCAGTCCATGCCTTTATACCCTGTAATACAGTAGCACACAGAGGCCACACCTGCTGTCCCTGTGGCTGCCCCAGGCCCTCCAACTCCAACACCATACAGCCAATAAAAGAAATATGAGCAGGATGTAGCAGGAGGGCAAACACACACTTCCACATACACACAGAGCTCATACCCTCTATGTGAAGAATGAGGATATACGAGCACACAAAATCCAACTCTATTTGTCTCTACTACCCCCCTCCCTCTATCTCCATCCTTTCCCTCTGCACTCTCTCTTCATCTCCCCACGGCAGAACTGACTAAAAGTAATTATACATGTTTAATAACTTCAAGGACTATAAAAACCGCTGTCGGGGGGCGAGGAGGTCCAGTTTAACGACAGTGATAAAAATGAGGGTAAGGAAGAGGGGACAGAGGAGGGGGGGAGAGCAGTGACAGTAAGAGAATGAGCTTGTGAGCGGAATCGAGGCCTTAGGAATGTCCAGGGAATTACACTGCATGTAAAGTAGATCAGGCCTCTTTCAATGGTGAACGTAAACTATTGGCAGTAGATGAGCTGAGCAGCTTCCAGTCAGAGGCCGGTGACTACTGTGTTACCCATCCTCCTCTTTTCAGTCTACCAGTAATACCTGGAATATGCCATGCCCATAATTCTCCGGAGTATCGTCTTTAAAAGTCAAACAGACAATGGCGATGAGGGAAAACCTGTTTCAAAGGCGCTGAAGTGAAGCAAATCTCTTGTAGCTGGCATCCTGACGGAGTCAGACACTCGTGGGCCGGGCTTGTATTAGTTTGAATTCTGGGAGTGTGGGATTGACGAGGCAAAGCTATGCTGTCTGTTGTGTGAGAACACAGGACGGTGAAGGAGAGATCGGGCTTTTTTGCTATAGACACTGAGTGATCCAGGGGTTAGTTCTGAATTTCTCTGCCTGCTCTGACTGACTGTGGTTCTGCCTATTTGGTGTGCAGCACAGCATGAAAATCCCCCGAATAACCCCTGGTTCGCTCATTCCCACAGCAGCCTGAACACAGAGAAGACTCGCTGTGTTTTGGGCGAAGGAAACACGTATTGGAACATGCTGCTCATCTACTTTTACTGACCTTGGCTGAGTTACATTTTTTGCTTTCGTTTTGTTTTCACTGTAACTTCTTGATCATTGAATTATTGGAAAAAAGTGTAGATTTTTCTCAGCCCGGTCTAACAGTATGGTGGAATTCCTTTTTAGTTCATTGTGAAAAGGAACAGAAGGTCTGCCGGGTTCACGCTGCCTCTGCTCTTCCTTGCCCCAGGCCTGAGCATTTTGTGGTTATGCATTCTTTCCTAACTTCCTGACCTTGTCCAGGTCCAGGTGAGTTTAGATGGGTTCAGTCGACCCAGATGCCCGGCAGGTCTGCTTGGCCTGGCCTGTGCGGAGGTGCCCGCTGCCCTGCTGAGGGCGTGGGCGAAGAGTGTGAGGGATGCTGAGAAGAGGAGGAGGAGGAGGAGGAAGAGAGGACATTCCTTGGCCTCAGGTGAAGCTGGGCTCGGTGCCGCAGTGCCGGGCACACACTGAGAGCAGGAATATATAAACACACTGAGCTGCAAGCTGCACCCGCTGGCATACAAACACAGTCAGGCAAAACATGCACAGGCATGCATATGCACGAAGATGCTCACAAACAAATCATATTCATAACAAGGCTAGATATATACAAACAAAATGAGTAAAGTGCCTGTCTGGCATAAATAAACACCAACCCGACACAGATATGTATTTTCTGTATTTATATCACAAATGCAACACCAACACACTGCTGGGTATTACAGCACACTGCCATCCTCCTGCTGCTACTTCCGGTGATGACAGCCAAGGCCCCAGCTCTAAAGAAAGAGTGAAGCCAGGGATCAGGCCTGCATGCCTGCCAACACAAACCACCACCACCACCACCCGACTCCCGCCCCCCACCCCCCAGGACCATACTGCCCCTCACATAAACCCACTCAGCTCCAGCAGCACAAAAGGATGTGGGAAGACAGTGGCAAGTGTCCCAAAGCGGAGTGGAGACACATGCATGACAAAATATTTTGCTGATACAAAACCAAGGCGAAAAGGAGAAGACGTAGGTGCAGAGCTGCACATGGACATTCAATACATACCAACACCACCCCACAAAAACTCCAAGACAGTACAGTGTTCAATACTTCCTCCAGGTTTTTATTTTTGCCTCTGAAACAGACGTTGAACCATCTGAGGACACAAAAAAAACATACTCAATAACACTGCTCAGTTACTGTGAGGAACAATGAAACCAATACTTGTGGATACTAGCAAAGGTAGGCCCAGAGAGACTTATCCTGAGAGTCTGAAACTCTACTGAAGTTTTAACCCCTTCTGCTTCATTTATTTGGCTAACAATTACACATAGTATATACAGTACAGCACAACCACTAGCACCTAAACAGACATTGCCCTTGGAAGTTGATCGAAACAGAGAGGGAAAAAAGACTGAATCAGAAAAGTGGAAATGCAATATAACAAAGAAATAAGAGTGGCCAAATGATGGTGGACCACACTGACAGGATCAGCTCTGACTTTTAATAAAAGGCCACCATTCAGCCAGGCAATGCAGACACAGCATAAGACAAACACTCTCTGACACAGACACAATTGTGCCTGCAGAGTGACAGAGGAGAGGGATCTGTCGCGGAGACGTTGCCTTGGCCTCAGAAGATGGCTTCCCCTCCAGAGCTGCAGGAGACAGGAGACTCAGCGCTGGCTGGCTCCGGGTTAGCTCCATTTGGCAACCAGCAGGCCAGAGTTGGCCTCGGTGTGTTCACAAATGAGGGTGGAAGGGAAAGGTGATGATGTGTGTGTGTGTGTGTGTGTGTGTGTGTGTGTGTGATGTGACAAAGCCAGCGGAGTCATTATGAGAATCCATCATGACTTATTATCACCATAACTGATCATATCATACACACGCATGGTTGTACTGTTCTTGGATGACAGCCTCTTATTTTCTCGGTACAAACGGCGATAGAAATGAGAGGCTTATTGTTGCCGCCTCCGCCCCCACAGTACCCAACCCTGGCCCGATTATCAGATACATGCGGTAAAACTGCAGGCCTGCTCGTTTGATGACAATGACCTCGCAGTCTCTGGTGCCTATTTTCAGGAAGCTTTCAGGAAGTGTCTTTCCGACAGGCTGACATGGTGCTGCGCCTCATCGTGAAAGACAATTCCAATCAAAGCTTCA
The DNA here is from genome assembly GCF_900634625.1 of Parambassis ranga. Classification (NCBI taxonomy): domain Eukaryota; kingdom Metazoa; phylum Chordata; class Actinopteri; family Ambassidae; genus Parambassis; species Parambassis ranga. The sequence goes on from NC_041029.1 coordinate 8,238,199, forward strand.
TTCAGATAGCGCCATTCAGAAAACAGGAACAATAGAATAACTGAAGTCTATCATGTTCTGCCATGTAAAACAACCTTTGGGCTAATTGTTCCCAATTAGGTGGCTGACACAAAGGGAGGCTGACAAGCACACAGGTGCCTGTCTGGCTGACTGTCTCTCAGAGGGGCATATTCTAGCTGCTTTAGCTTTGTTAGCTTCGAACAGTGCTCACTACGTCTCTGCACATCAAACCAGAGCCCAAGATAGGAAACAAAAAAGAGGAGGAGGAGAGAGAGGAGGTGTGATTCATAATGAAACTTAAAAAAAAGGAAGAAGGGGAGGCAGCATGGACTTATTCTCTCCTTTTTTGTGTTACTCCAAGACATGTTGATAGCAGAGTGAATAATTTAGAGTGTTAGTCTAACTCTCAGTGGGACGCAACTATAATGTGCTTAGATTTGCTCCTGGGCTTTGTAAAAGTTTGTAGCATTCGGACAAGAAATATAGAAGTAACTAAAAAAAATCCTCCTTCTCCCCTTCGGTCTACAAAATCATAATAAATAGACAAAGAATAAAAAAAACACAAGATTTCAGCTTAAAAGTGCTCACAAACTGTTACAACTCTTCCTCCTGCTTTGAAAAAACCCCATTTCCTGATTTGAATATTGACTTGACATGACGAGACCTTCCCCTTGAATCTGTTCAGCAGACACAAACTGGTGCCATTCATCACTAAAGTGAAGATATAAAACGAAAGATGACATCTAAATGATTCCACTGAACCCCCCATATTTCACAGGAGAACTGCTAATATGAGTGTTGACATTTAAATGAACATTCTCGATCTATGGGGAGGTCTAATTTGATCAATGCAAAATAAAATCCACCAAAAAAAAAGAGAAAAAGGGACCCTTGCTGCACATACACACACCATACTCACACACAGTGATAGGCATCTCCCTGTACATCTGTCACTTTCATGAAAGGAGACCTCCTGGTGACCTGGCCCCCATAAAGACAAGTCGCTGCTCACAGATTCACTGCAGGCTGCCTGCATTTGAGTCTCATCCACACACCAACGCTGCTTTCATCCAGCATGGCTGCGGGCAGCGGGGAACATACAATACAACAGCTTCAGAGAGACATGTGACGACGAAGAGAGAGAGACAAGTACACAGAGACACGAACAAAGCGGCAGACATGGCAGCGTAAAAGCGAGATAAAGATCCTGCTATTCTGCAATAAATCTCCACAAAACCTGCAACAAAACCTATAGTTCTTCTTTGTCTCAGGTCTTAGGTTTTATTTAACCAGACCAATGTGTTACAGTGTTTGCTTTGTGCTTTGGGACAACTTTTCACCTCTTCTCCCACATGACGTGCTTCTTAGGGAAATGATGAAATCTCTCCACAATGTCATTGGTAATGCACAGAGAAGAAGCAACTTGAAGCAACCCATAACACAAGACTGACATTGTTAAATCATACAGCGACATCTGAGATTACAATACGCTCGCTGTTCCACATTTTCTGAAACTTTTCTTATGATTTCAAACAGATGTTTTTGTCATTGTTGTTAGCACGTTTTGAAGAAGTAGTTACAAACTGTACCTTCACAATAAAAGCTCATTTTAACCAACCGCGAAATGAACCAGGACACAAAAAAACGAGAGGAACACGTTATGTTTCAGGGTAGACAACAACTAAATAAATTCCCAGAAAAACATTCAAAAATAATGATTCATCAAAAATATTTGAAAGCTAATTGACTACTTTATATGAATTAAAATAATAATCTGCTTTTAACTGAGAGGCTGTGTATATATATATATATATATATATATATATATATATATATAACACATACATAACATGTTACCTAGTCTCACCTCTGTGCTTGCAGTACACTTAGAAGCATATCTGAAGCACGCGCACACACACACACACCAACCCATACCCACTCAGACACACACATCAATCGACAGCATATCAACACCCACTGTGGCCTCCCGCCTGCTTATGAGAATGTGTCACCTCTTGTGGCACCTGGAGCAGATAGCAGGAGGCCGAACCAGAGTGTTTAACTCGGGCTCCAGTGAATGGCTGTAGGTCACCACTGTATCATCTCAGAGGCACATGCACACAGGGGCTGCCAGGTGGCTTTTATTTGACTTTAATGTGGAGAAATATTAGATTTTTTTTTTCCTGCCCAGGCTAAATCCTTCCCCTGGGCTCCGAGATAGCCCTGCAAAAACCGTACACAGAGGATGGGTCAATAAGAGCCCTGATGCCAAATCTCCTTAAAGTTGCTCTTTATTCATGAATATGTGCTGAAACAATCTTTTGGAGGTATTAGCGAGTTTGTGAACAGAGCACACGCCTCTCTAATCCACTTTAGTTAACGCTTTGGACAGAAATTTAAACGTGCTCACTGCTGCACTTTAGGCACATGGAGGGGGGGAAGAAGTGCCATCTTTGTTGGTGCTGCTGAGGTGAGAATTTGACTTTTTTTTTTAATCATCAGTGGGTTATTGCTAAGTAATTAGGCTACCTACTGTAGGTATAATTACTGCAAACAAATGAAACCGTGGGCTCAATGACTGAGAGCCTCTAAATCATGCTGGTGGTGTTGTGAGTGCTTTTTTTTCAGACCACATTTTCTATAGACCTTTTGGCTATATTAAATAAAACAGCCCTGCTATTCAATGAATAGGAATTAATTTTAATGTAAAAGATTAAAAACTACTTACTCTTGCTTTTACTATGCTAGAGGCTTTTTTGTTTCATTCAAAATCAGCTTTAAAACACATTGATATGCAGTTACACGGCCGTCTTATGAGTCTACTAACTGATCAAGTTTCTAGTTTTTGGGCAAAGATCGATTATCAGATAATATTTTTTTAACATCTTGTGTGGAAAACACAGCTTGCAGGATTCAGCCCATTTCTTCAACATAAAATGAGGCTGCCAATCTTCTTTGCAATTTTCTTGTTTTTCCTTTTGCTTAATTACAGTAGTGTGACAGAAGTCCCTGTAGTAATGAGTATTAATGTCAAAATAATGCATGTATTACCGTTTGGTACTCTTTTTGTAGGCTAATCAGAGCTGATTGCCTCACATGACAGGTGTTTTGTTTCATTACAGCACCATCACTACCATTAAAATATCCCAATATAAGCTACAACTGTCATCCGTGCCTTAATTGTGTCAAAGAAATGCTGCAAAACAGGAATAGTAAAAGGAACCAGACGTGCGCCTCTGTCTGCTGTCGACTGATTTAACATAAGAGTGATTCAAGCTATAAGCAGATTGAGGCTTGAAGGCATCTCTTCACTGTGCTGAGCAGGAAATGTCATATTTAACTTGTCCATCAACTCTTAGTTAGCAGCAACATTAACAGCCACCACAGCTGGAGAAACAATCAGCCTTTATTACCAAAAAAAAAATCCAGAGTGTCTGAGCAGTGCACACAGTGACATGGTGACAGTGCAGATTATCTCTGGGACGTGCAGGACAATGTTACTGACATAAACATGAATCCCAAAGACACCTACAAATCAAAAATTAAACTAAATGATCACAAGCTTGATTTATAAAGTACTATTAATAACAAGCAGCTTTGTGTTAAGAAACCATTATGCCCCGCAATGCACTGAACAGAAGGCTAAGTGATTATCTAAAGCAGCATCAAGATCCCAAAAATATTTTTCTTAAGAGCTGCTGAAAGCCTGCTGGCTATGGAACAAGTAATTCAATGGGGTCCAAATATAATATTTAAGAATAGTATAATATCCACCACGCCTTTCACTCACTGTATATTAATGTTAATAAAGTCACTGATATGCACCCATCATCACGGTAGACCCAACAGGTTAGTCCATTCATATTATGACGTCATCCACAGCGGAGGGTTCAACCTTCTGAAGAGTTTATTTCTAAAATTGCAACTCTGCTAATTTTCACCATGTCTTCACTCGTGTAGATATTCTCATCTAGAGAATGAATTAAAGAACTCAAGTGGTAATTGACACAACTAAAGGTTAAATATGTACAAGTTACAAGAATAAATTAACATGCAACGATCATTTTTCTTCCTCTTCAACAAGTGTCATTCTGTGAATGGACTGCAACATTCAATTGCTAGCATTGCTCCTACTGTAGCTAAGAACTGAATGATAGCGTCATAATATTCATTCAGGCCACTTAAATAGCTAGCTTGCTGTCTCCGGTAATATAAGGTAAATAACACATATCAAAGCTGGCTAAAGCTTTCTGGTTCATATGTGTAGAACCTTTAATAACTATTAATTAAATATTTATTTTGAGATGTTCTTTGGCAATGCTGCATTAAGTACTGTTGCTATGGTTACCCTCAATTTAGACTGCCAGCCAATCGAAGATGAACATTTTCCATATTATCTTAGAATAAAATGGCACAAAACATGTGCCACATTGCACAAGTAGCAGCATATGTTAACTTACTAATGGTCTATCCAAGAGACTTTGTCAACCCAACCCCCAAACAAACACACACGGAGCCTCTGTGCACCATGACGACAAGCATATCAACACCGAGGAACATTAATTAGGCTCGAGCATGTGGACTTCATGCCTGTCTTAATGTAAATATCCAGAGGTGTGTATGTGTGGGGGGTGTGGTTTGACATATATGAGGGGGTTTGTCTGATTCACCCCACAGAATGACCCCATACACACACACACACACTTTTCATGACCTCATGGCTGATTCTCCGCCTCCTTCCTTTCACTCCATATCAGCCAGCTCAGTGCATCTTTCCTTGTGTTTTACACTCATAATAAAATGCTCCATCCTGCTCCTACACACTCCTCCTCCCCCTCCACACGTTCCCCTAATGAGATAAATTAGCGCCTTGCAACAGATGCATGGAATATACACTAATGGCCACCATCTGTCACTCATCTCTGGGAGACAGAGTGAGAACGTGGCGCTAAATCCGATCACAAGCCCCTGGCAGAGCCCCACCGTGGTGGTGAGGAGGAGGGAGAAAGACAGAGAGAGAGAGAGAGAGAGAGGGAGAGAGAGGAAGACAAAGGAGGAGAGATAAAGAGTACAGTACAGAGCGAGGAGGGGGTGGAAGTGTGGAGGTTTAGGTGCAGACTGGACTGAGGTACAGTACAGTAAGTGGTGGAGAGGCGTTGGAGCTTCAGTACAGCAGGTTAGGCCTGGTGGTGATTCAGCCAGCACAACAAGATCTTTAAAAGTGTCGAAGGGGGTTTTTCAACTCCCTCTGGCCACTGATAACAAAAATTACAAAACAGTTTCTTTTTTATATCTTGTTATTGAGGTTCTTTATTTTTAACTGGGAAACTTTCTAATGTTTAGTGAGTAAATGCAGGAAAATTGTAGTGTGCACACTATAATTTTGCACAGTTTGGGTTTTTTGGCTTTTCTATGCAACACCATTTTGAATATGAATGTATCTGTAATTGAAACACATTTCTTTAAAACATAAAATTATTTTTTGTGGTTTATTTCTATATTCTATCATTACACAAACTTAATGTTACAAAAACTTTCACAAATATATAATTCTACTTTCTGATCAAATGTTATAATTTCCTGGTCTGTGTGTAACTGGATTACAATGCAATGTGTTATATAAAAGTTTTCTCTGAGGTGAAAAAATGTGTATGTAACTGACTAACCTAAAGCCCCCTGCGTCAGGTAGACTGTACTGGACTTCAGAGGGACCTTTAAATAATGCAAATGACCATTTTGAGCATCTAGCTGGGAGCAGCACGGCTTCGCACTCCAGTTCAATGTCAGAATGAGCAGGGAGGAAACCGTGTGCGAGAGAAGACTTAAGCACCTCTGTGCAGGGCTTAAGTAGGAGTGTGAATTGCACCATTTATGCATAAGGTGCCTAAAAATATCACTTGGGAAAAAAAGAAAAAAAAAAAAAAAGCCTCAACGTCAACCCTCACTCTGGGATCCATCACAGATATTCTAATAGAGCTTCCCCCTTGACGGCTGGTAATTCCCTCAGCAGTTTTCACCGTCAGAACGGCGAGCTGCCGCAGAGCGGACGGACGTTCTGACAACCTGAGGCGGGTGTTCCTGCGCCGAAAAGTTAGCTTTTCATATCTAATGTCACCGTGACACTTCCTCTGTGCAAATAGCCACAAATCCATTTATAGAATGTAATCAGACAACGATATATATATAGTGAACTCGATGATAGCCGCACTGTGTTATCATGCAGGTTATGATGAAAGTGAAGGGAAACAATAAGAAACAAAAAAAAAAAGGGTGATGAAAAGGAAGAGGAGCCACGTTTCCCTGGAAGCAGGAGGAATGAATCAGCCAGGGAGCTGCTGCTCCATACAGCCTGCATGAGAACAAATGGACTAAATCCAGCAACAATTAATCACTATTTGCGTGGAGTTGGCCATAATTCTTTTTTTTTTTTTAACTGGTTTAACTAATGACAACAAGTGGAAATTAACGAGATGCTGCATAGAATGAAAGAGTGGGAACAACTGGAGGAATAGAAACTTTACATAAGAAAGATGAAATCACACAATATTGAAAATACAATCTGTTCAGTAAGTAGGAGTTTGATCCTGAAGCACTTAGACTAAATACATGCATTTATTTACAGTGAATGTTAAAATTATGATCTCAGAAAAAAAAAAAAAAAACACAGAGTCTGTGTATTTTGGACAGAACCACCGCTGCCTATAAACTCTACAATCCAGCAATCACGCCGCATCAACATTTCCACTGAAGGCTTCATATAAAAAGTAACTGGCCCCATAAAATTGGTGTCAAATACAGCCAACCTCTCATAAAAAAAGCACTGATGACATTCTCAGACAAAACTATAAATGGCATCTGTAGAGAAACATAAAACACCGCACTTTGTAGAGCAGAGCTAGACTGCTTTATAGTGCACTTTTAAACAGTCTGATATGCAGAGACCCCCCCGTGACACACATTTAACTGCTAATAGCAGAAACAACAAATCCACTGTGGCCTTGAACATCAAAATACATCCCGTCTGTGATTTTATATGTTTTATACTTCATAACTTTGAAGTTATTTTTCTAATTACGATATGAACAGGCAACTAAGTCTTCCATTTGCCTAGCAATATAGTTTCAGTGACAACAAATTGAATAAATCATACTGTAAAAAAACAGAATCAGTGCCTAAGTTATGAATAATAAGTATGAGTAATAATAATGTGTGGCTGTTGTTGGGCAAGGACCAGGCAAACAAGCACAAACAGGCATCAAGGAAGGGTTGGTCCATCTTTATGTGTCATCTATGTGTAACAGAGACCCATCCGAAGGTGTATTTTGTCAGCAGTTCTAACTGGAAAATGGTTCTTCGTACTTTATTTAATCAAACACAATGTTGTGACTGAATATATATATTGTAGTCTTCAGCAGTAGATGTTGCCAGTGATGATTAATTAGGCTTTTGCTGCTGTGTATTAATTAAACAGTTAAGTGTCAGATGAGTAGACCCTTCACTCTGAAAAAGTAATAAATTAGCAGACTGTCTGCTATTAGTTGGTTTAGTTAGCTGCAGAAGGATGTTTGTGGCTATAAATAACAAATATTCTTCATTTTTTTTTATAGACAGTAATTTATGCATACTAAGGTGTGCACCGGCAGCCTGAATGTAGGTGATCAACAATCATTTACTGTGTATTACTGAAGTAAACTGACCCTGCGGAGAAGTGTGCGGTTTCATTGAACAGACTTTCCTGAGCTTAATAAAGCATCGCTCTGTCTTTTTCTCAGGGCTGATTAGAAGGTTTGGTACGCAGCCACATCCTTTCAACACACTGTTTCATTTTGTTTTGTGACTGGCTACTGATTAGTTGGATGTAATTGGATTTTTTTTGTCTCTTTTCTTTCTTACTTTCTTTTTTTTTTTTTGTTCCTGTCTCTTTAAAGTCCTTTGAGACGTGCGTGTGATCAAGGGCCGTGGAGATAAATGACCTTGAACTTTAACTCCGTCTGCCTCTCCGTCTCACTTTTTTTCCGTCTTTCACTCCATCTTTGCTGCTCACCCTCATTTACATGGCCTGGGCCATGGCAGAGCTCTAGCAATCCATTAGCTCGACGAGGATGTTGAGGAGATCCATGCAAATAAGTGTGAAATTGCACTGTAATCAGTCATGTAAATCACACCGGTTCTCAATCTGGGCACCATCATTTTCTTTGTACTTGTTTAGAAAATGGTCTGTGGGGGCGATGGGTGAGGTTTAGGAAGAGAAAGGGAGAGAGAGAGAGAGCACAAGGAGGGGAGACACAATAAAAGAAGTGTTTGACAAGGAGAAGGATATGAAAAACACTCAAAAAAAGAAGAAGCTTTGATTCCTTATTCAGAAGTGAACTCATTTTTCCTGTTGGATTCCGATTTAAAAATTTATACCGTGATCAAAATTGTTCAGCAATGCGAGTCTTCCGGCGCAGAGGCTTTCCGCCTATTCTTTGATGAGGAGAAAGCAGAGGATGGAGAGGAGTCTGATGAGACAGAGGGATGAACGAGCCAGTTCAAGCTTTGTTAACAATGCAGCAGCTACACTGCAGAGTAATATACAGGAGAGAATCATCGAAGAGGGCAATGTTTTCATGCTAGTGCAGCACACACACACACAGAGACAGAGAGAGAGAGAGAGCAATGTGGATCGTATCAAAATAGTTGCTTTTACTTTTGTGACAATGTTTAAGTGAGGAACAGTTTAATCCCATTAGAAGCATAGAGTGCACTGTACACCACAGATTTCTGTGCAAATTAATAGAACAGAACTGATTCTAAATAGAGAAAAAAGATCATGAGCGAGATGGCAGGATTCAACAAAAGGGGTTTAAAGGATAACAATAGTTCCTTTTCTATCTTTTTTTTAATTTAATTTCACACAACAAATCCCCTGAAGAGTCCCAAAACAACATCCTAGCTGAGGAGCTTTCAGAAACGACAGTGATAAGACACAGGATCAACCAGCGAAAACGTTCATGCTACAGACGCCGCTGCACGTTGCTTTGGTTAATTAAATATGTGACAAAATTCAAATGTTTACTGTGGAGATCAAGACGGGAGGATGAGTTGTATAATTAGCAGTGGTGACATCTGCTCGCCATTCAAAGTCACACATGTATAGGTGTAGCATACACCTGCCAAGTCATAGCATATACACATACATGAAACATGACAACACTGCTCAGTTTCTAAAGTTTAGGTTCTTAGCCATCATTCTGCAGCATGACAACAAGTCATAAGGAGCTATCTTCAGCCACAAGAAGAACATGAAGTCCTGGAGCAGATGGTGTGGCTCCCACAGAGCCCTGATCTTCACATCACGGAGTCCACGTGGGATTACATGTACTGTGACAGCCCAAATACACAGAACTGTGGCAAGTTTCTTGGAATAGCCTTAAAAAACTGTGCACATATGTCAGCTATGTTCATGTATGTACGGAGCCCTTCATGCATTAATGTGCAACACTAGCATTTGCACTGGCAACAGTAGTGGTTAAGGCCTATGCATGTATGCAGAGAACTAATGAGAATACATAAAAAGGCCATGTTGTTACATTTTGGGTGACGAGATGCATGCAATTGCCAGCGTCCCCTGTTGAATAGCACAAGCTGAAACGCCACATATCATCCCGTGTGTCTGCGTGCTTGTATATACAGCACACGCGCGATTGTGTGAGCATATGCATGTCGACAAGCCGGGGAGGAGTGAGAAAGCAAAGCACGAGAGGAGCAGCGAGACGAGGGATCAGGATTTTGGCTCAAATACAATCTGTGGAGGAGTCACTCAATGAGCTGACAGCCGTCAGCGAATCCTGGTGGGGGAGAGGGCTGAGCCACTGTGGTCAAACACACACACACACACATAAACACATAAACACACACCCAAACACAAACACAGAGAGACTCCATCAGCACCGGGAAGCTCAAACAGACAGATGGGCTAATTCGTGACTGACTGTGTGTTATGAAACATTATCTCTGTGTCAGTGAAATCAAAATAACATTTTGGGTGTAAACGCTGAGCTTGTAACTGCCAGCGGAACGCCACATGGCTGTGATGGATGCATATGGAGCGTGATGCATGGCCTTGGAAAAAACAACAACAATAACAACAACAACAAAATGTTGTGTTGCTAAACTGCTGCAAGTGCTGTTTATTGTGTCATCTGGGGTGAACTGCATGCAGCCATATATGTTTGCCAATTGCATCCCACCTGCCAGCACCAAATTAAGCCATCGAATCAATTTCAAGAGTCTGGAGGAAAATGAAGGCCATTATAGGCATTGAATTTTATTCGCTCTCTATTCAAAATTAAAGGCTATTGACAGACGGCTTTGTTTTGTTCTCTCTCTCTCTCTCTCTCAACCACTCCACGGTGAGAGTGTGGATAGGTGGTTGCGGCTGCATTTTAATGGCCTGCCCCTTTAACGGCCGGCTACAGAGCCACTTTATAATCCCCTTTCGCTGGGGTTTTGTGTATGCAGGGAGTGTATTGTAGCTAACTGAACCTGGCTCACTGCTCTCCGCGGATGTTTTGTTGTCAAATAATGGGAGAGTGATGGGGTCCTACCCCGCTGTGAGCCACGGCAAAGATTAGACAGATCTTCACACTGGACGATTGGTGAAATTTATCACTGTCACCGGGTGCCAATCTAGGCAGTTTTTTTTTTTCCTTCTTCTTCTCTCGCTCTCTCTCTCTCTCTTTCTTTCTCTTTTCCTCTCCCACCGCCCCCACCCACACAGTTTGTGGTGGTTTCTCATTTGGAACCTGCAAACCAGTTGTCATGTGTACTTTCCACTCCGATAGTGATAGCTTTAAGCAGCGCCTCAAAAATCACCCTCTGCTTCATGGTCTCTGCACAAATGCTCATCACATTCTCTGTCTGGTGTGCATGGGAAATTTTTTAGGCGATGCTGGTGATTTGTGTTGGGGTGGATGTGTGTGTGTCGTGACATCACCCAACAAGTTATAAATCTGACATGTGGCGTGTGACGGGTGGGCCCTACATCATTTTATCCCCCTTTTTGTATCTATATAGGCACTCTTTCTGCTACTATAGACAATCATAAAATAGTAGATTTGCTAAAGGAGAATACCACTCAAAAGATTTCTTTTAATTTAATACTTTTAATTGCATATACCTGCAAACTGTTTGCCTATAATGCATCAAGCAGGAAGGAGGATTTTTCTTTCCTTTAGTCATTTGAGAGGCCACGTTCCCCTGCCAACAGATTTTGATCCCTTTCGAATCGCTAGCAGAATTAGCATGCAGAAGAGAGCGCTGAAAGGTGCTCCGGCCCTTAACTCAATCTCTCTCTCTCTCTCGCTCTCTACCTCTCTCTACCTTCCCTCGTCCTCAGGTAAAAGTAATGGATTGTAGCTGGCTCCGGCTTCAGTCCTGTCGTGTCACGCCTGCTAGCCAGCCAGCTAGCCGGCCAGGCGGGAGGGCAGAGCTGTAGGCTCCGTTATTTAGCATCCATTCCTCCACAGTCACACTCGCTAACTCTGAGGCCAGCTGTCCAAGCACACCAGGCCTCGAGGATGGCAGCGCTGCCTTAACTGAGAGGTGACACCCCCCTCCACGTTCTTTAACAGATTGCCACCTTGGGCGAGTGTGTCTGAATACCAATGAATGGAAAAAAAAATAAAAAATCTTTACTGCAGCAATGAACAGGAAGAGTGAGGTAAAATTATATATTTATATATATATATATATTAGGAATAACTTTTTTATTGTGTGCAGCCACTGAAAGTTAATCACATAGGTCTACAGTGCTGTCTTACTTTTAATTACTGATCATTCTCTGAAAAAAAAATATAAAAACAACAAAAACGCAAGATAGCAAAACTGTTACAATACTCTGCTAACAGTTGTTGTATGGTTTAGTTTGTGTGCTTTTATCAACTGTCCAAAAACAGGCTTTGATAAACCCACCTGCCCAACACTAAACAGCAGTCAGACACACTACGTGTTCATAGCTAAAGGAAGGAGAGGCGATTTCAAAGCCTTAAGAAGAGCCAGAGCTAAAAGAAGAATGAATAGTGCACTTACATTCAGACGGACACAAATCAATACCAACGGGATGATAAAGACGCTCCGTGTCTGTGCTGGATGTGTAATAGGCAACTGTGTGTTTACTACGTCAAACGTGTTATTAGGTCAGGATTGTGTGTCTTACAGCGGAGCCCGTTCTGCCAACAAATAATCAACATGCATAAATGTCTACTTTATAATAAAGCATCGACCTGCACATTCATGCAGGAGCAGAGACCGTATAGCTGACAGTCACCCGGTACTCACAGCAATCGGCCCTGCGCTGATGGGGAGTATGTAAATGTCCAAATAAGTGCGATGGAATGTGCAAGTCGGAGGGAATGTTGAATGTTGATGCACAATCAGTGCAGGAGACCCTCACTGAACTGACAGCTGTCTGTGAATCCTGGCGGGGGAGAAGCCTGAGCAACCGAGCTTAATGAATCTCTGCCAAAGCAGAGGAGCCAGCCACGCACACAGCAGCACAAGCTGTACTGTAATATTAGCAAAAAAGTGGAAAATAACACATAAGGTCTTTGGAGCAACTTAATTGAAATCGATTTAATGCAGTGCAAAGAAGCAGCACTATGAGCTGTAACAGAAAAAAAACAGTACTTAGATGACTTTTCAAACACAACAAGGACATATTACTTGAGTCAAGAAAAGTGTAAATGATTCAATATCTCAAGAGAGATATGTCTGAGAGAGGAAGACAGCAGAAGAGCAGGAACTCACTGACAGGAACGTGATACAGTGAATTAGCCAACTGACAAATGCTGCTAATTGGCATGACAATTATACCCGATGTGTTCTTATATAGTACTTTTTATTTAAAACCTCCCCACATCCACAATGTAAACACTCACTAATGGCAAAAGAGTTGCCATGGATAGTGTTACTGTCTCATCCAACAAACCAGGGATTAGCAGACAACCTGCACAACCAGCTGTGTAACAGCAAACAGATTTTAACATCAGAAATGTTTGCAATTAGTTTTTTCCCCCATGAAGCAAAAATAAAAGAGTCTTGCCTGATCAAGAGAGAGGTGCCAGTGTGGCAGAAAGCACCGGATAGGTTTTGACAGCTTCTGTGTGCACACAACATCCCAAGCTCAAAGCTCTGTTTTTAAAACCAAAAAACAGCAGCTCGCCTCTTATGAGGCGTGTTTCTCCTGAAAGAATGTGGCAAAAATGTGACGAGTAAAAAAACAATCTGGCTGTGGTTCCATTGCTCATTAACTGTCACTGCTGGTGGCTGTTTATTTTGTTTGTTTTATGGTCATATTTTTACTTTTTTCTTTATTTTTTTCAAAGTCATATATATATATACTTAACACACCATTTACCAAAGCTGGTGTTATAGCTGAAAAATCAACATGTTATGTTTTAGAGTAGCAAACACAACTTTCTCCACCATGAATAAAGCAGCACAGATTCATCCCATCTTCCTAAATTCAAGTCTGGTGTAGTGAAGTGAAACAAGAAATGCTGCTGCTCACTTAAGGTGACAAACAAAAAAAGCACAGTCCATTTGAAAACAACATGCAGAAACAGCCTGCCACATTAACAAATACGAGCGCGTTGAGCCGCACACGTATTTTTTCTACCTCTCCTGCCTTTGCTTCATAAAGGCCGCAGTCACGCAGCTGCAATCATATCACAAGACAAAATGAATTTGAAGAGCTCGCTGTGTGTATCTGGCTTCCACGCTGCCTTAACTTCTGTTCTACCTCCTCACTGGCAGGAGAATTAAACCACAGTGTGCAGTAATGGCAAAAGTGAAAACCGTCTTCCCCATTAAATGTGATAATAAGCTGCGCGGGGGGAAAAAAAAAACAAAAAAACATGTTTGCCGAAATTGCGATGCATGTGTCGTTTAACATGATGCATTAGTTCGGGTGGCAGTTTGTCTTAGCGAGATTTTTTTATTTATTTTTTAATGGATTTTTGGAGCCTAAGACATCCGGAAAGGAAGGAGAATGTACATTAGAAAGAGAGTATGAGCTCTGAACTGAGACATTAGTGGGGTTTAGATGTTTCCTGTGCAATAATGGCTAGAGAAAAGCAAAATGCATTATCTCATAAACAAGAGGAAGAGATGTTCACATCCAAAGAAAGCTGGCGACACAGGCCCTACGTCTTCACATCCACTTGCTTTGCGGAATTCTTTGTAAAGAGACAGTTAAAAGGTTAAAAGGACGAGTCTTAACGCCTGCATACTGTACCCCCCTCCATCTGCTACTGAGTGTTACAACTTTTTTTTTTTCCATCAACAAAAATCTGTCACAGCCATTTTTTTTTCCAATCTTAAATTGCCCGATACGCAGGCAGCAATGACAGTCATCTCAGAATGTCATCTAAGCGAACAATTAACAGAGCAGCAAAAATGTGAGGTCAGATATAATTAACATATGTGCTGCTCAGCTATAATTGCTCAAGTCTAAAGCAAGTAATTAAATCATTCAAAGTGAGCCATGCAAACAATGACTGAGTTTTTTTTAATGTGGAAGTGGTGGTGGTGGGGGGGTGGGTACGCTTTGCTTCTCTTCGTCAAACCACCCATGGGACCCTTGCCGCATATTCACTGCAAAATATGAAGACGCAATGGATGCTGTGCTTGTAATGGTCTAGCAGAAATAGCCAACACCGAAAAGGGTGAATGGTGGAACTCAGCTCGCTCCTGTGAGGAAAGGAGAGCTCCCTCATCTCTCCCGTTTATTCTCAGGAATCAAAGAAGTTCGGTCACATGCTTAAGGTGCTCCTAATTGACGGCGCAGAGATTCGCTCATGATACATGCGTCGGGCTGGCCTGTCAGACAGGAGGAGGTGGAAGGGAGCAGCATTAAGCGAGTGGCAGGAGCATTATCAGTCTATATTTCACAGGTGTCAGCGGGGAATTGTCCCCGTTTTGTCCTCTGGGTGTCATTTATTAAATGAAGGAATGAAAGGGGATGTTTAAGGTAGAAATACAGGCCTGCTTGGACAAGGGATTATACGTTGTTACAGGAAGAAAAATTGCATTTGAACCTTAGATACAAAATCGAGGCCTCTGGGAATTTCATTAATGTATTGTCCTAACAGTCATTCAAAGTCATATATATATATATATATATATATATATATATATATATTTATACGTGTTTCAGGTGCAGAGGGAACAGCTTTCTGTGCTAAAGGCCCATCTGCACCACCAACTGCTCAGTTCGCGATTACGTTAAATTTATTTTCATTGGAAATGCTGCAGTCAGTGGATTTGCTTGCTTTGCTTTCACACTGAGGTCGACTTCTGACATGAATCCGTGCGGTTGACCAATTGCAAACCATTTGACACTTCCGACCTTTGAAGGAAGGAGAGAACAAGAGAGTCCAAAATAGAGAGAGAATCTACCATTTCAGTTACTGAGATATCAGGAGCTAAATTAAAGGACACAATACAGTTTTGTAACTGCCCTCCAGGATACATGCTTTCTGGACACCACTGTGTGGGTTTGATTAGATTTTTTTGAACATTTGCTACAAAGACAGACCATGCAGAAAGGTGTAATTCAGGGATGCTTTGGACAATATACGAATGAGACAACAAAGATAATCAAAATGCAAATAAAAGCAGTACATAGAAGCTGTGTAAACACAAGCTGAAAGGGATTCCTTGTTAGGTTACATGCCATTAAATGCTCAGACCTCAGGTGCAACGCTGCATCAGAGGTGAAGGCTGACGCTGAATTCCACATCGCTATACATCTCAGTACATTTATGGTCTTTGTCCACACTTATATGCTAGCTTTGCTGTTATGGAACATTTTATTAGAATCAAGCTGAAAATAGTTTAACCTTTGGGACGCCAAAACTCTGATCAATTTCTGTAACTCTGTAACTGTAATTTCCTTTGTCATAGGCTATCATCATAGCCAACCTTTGTAATTGGAAACAAATAAGAAGGCATTCAGAAAAGAGAAACCAGTGCTCAACTTCCAGTGAAAGAACTGCTGTTTGTGGAGACAGATTCTAAAATTAGAATCTTTTTTTAACTTTTTTTTACTTTTAAAACCAAGTAATATGTTTAAAATTAATTTTAGGGAGCCACACATGCGATTAAAAAACAACAACATAAAAACACTTATTTCCTTTTAACAGGACCAATTGCAACCAGGTTAAAGCACATTGTTGGGTTACAGTCCGGGTTACAATCCCAACACTGGGGCTCTTTACTTAATACTTAGTGTCCCTAGGCAGCTTCTGTAAAGTTTAAATCAAGTATTCCACACTTGACATATATAACAGTGCATCGTCAGCATAGTCATTCTCATAAAATCTCTTTCTTATTACAGCACCATGTCCAGTGTAAAAGGTGCATGTCATGGAATGGACTCAAGAGCACAGGGGGCATTTTTACTACACATGTTGTTAATGCTGATATGTTGTGTTTCTTAAAAGGATGAATTCAAAGAAGCAATACCAATAAAGTTTTGTTGCCTCTTATTCCCCACTCTTAACATGTTTACTGCACAATTGCCCCAAATTAATGAAATACTATATTTGTTTCAATCTTATCTACAACAAGGTGATGAAATAAACAGGGTCTAAAAGCTACAGCCGTTTTTATGTATAACCTGTGCAACTTATATCAGCAAGCCTCCAACATCACCTGCTTCATGATGTTCTCCATTAGTTCCTTACTGACTTTGTGACCAGGTAGTATCAGTAACCATTCCCATTCATAAACATTGGAGAACAGGGAGACTGTTAGAGGACACACAGGCATGAAGGAGAGCGTACAGCCTCCAGACAGGGAGGGAGGAGTCTTTCCAGAGGACTTGTTTCTGTCAAATGAAGAAAGGCACTAGCAACTTTTGACATTATGTTCCCAGCAGAGCACGGAGGAGGTCAGAAGCAGTACATCATCTATTTTTTTTTCCAATGGTAAAACATTGCTGCAGAGTGCCTTGTTGCACTGCTTGTCTTCTATTCATAATAAACCACTATGCTTTCAACCTGTGTGACCCGGGGGCTGAGGCCTTCCTCAGCAAATTCAAAACACTTTACGTGCACTCTGTTCATGACATTTAAAACCATATGAAAATGAAAATGGATCCCAATTAGAGCTGTAGGAAGCACGAGGCCCTCTTGGTTCTTTTAGTAACTAGCTGGTTTAAACATTTCCCCCCACAAAATGCCTTGAAAATTGACCTTCTCATTTTGCGAGCGGTGATAAAAGCAGCCTTGAGTGGCCTCAGATCAAGCTATTTCGATAGTCGTCTGAGGAGGAAAATGTGAAAGTAAAAATAAGGGAAAGCACAAAGGAGCATAATCACATAGCATGCAGCACCTTGAATTTAATGTTCCTCTCTCAATAAAGAAACATGACATTAACTACTAGGTATTAATGTAAATCACAGGAGTGTAAGACAGTAATAGCCACTCTAGGACAGGTGATTATTATTGAGGTGATCGTCAGACGATTGACATCGCACTGAACAAAGTCTAAAAATATATGGAATAACGTGAGTACATCCAACAGCTACTGACATAAACACACAGCTGTGCTGTAACAGGCTAATGTGAAGGGAGAGACGGACAAAAAAAGAGAAAACTATGCTATATTTAAACTTCAGCGTGCCGAGGCGAGGATGTCGGTTGGATCACCTGTTGAAGAGCATTCATTTCAGCAGGGGAACAAAGGTCAGCATCCTTGCTGGAGCTTTGATTGGCAGGCGGGGGAGCTTGATGCCCACAGCAGCGGCCCAGCGGAGCAGCCAACGGTGGCGTGTGGCTTGGCTGGGCCACATTTCTGACTCAATGCTGACTAACTGAGTGTGTCTGCTGACAGTGTGTCTGACTGATAGGATCACCCCAGGAGGCTCTTCCAGGGCCTTTACAAAGTGTCTCTGATAGGCCAGGCCCGTAGCACTGCCACGAGGGCCTGCCGACAAATTATATTTAAGCCCTGCTAATGCATAGCGTAATCATAGAGTGAGGTGGCGATAAATTTTTCAGCGGGGTTACCATGGGCGCACAGAGGAAGAGCTCGGTGCAGAATCCAAGATGGCAAAAAAAAAAAGAAAAAAAAAAAAAGAAGAGGAAAGGCAACACAGGCAGAGGGAAAAATAGCAGAGTGTGACCTCAGCTCTGTGCTGAAAAATCCTTTGCTCAAAAGCCAAGGACTTGTATGAAAGAACAACAATAACACACCATTATGAGATGTAACATTTTGCAACGACCTGCGTTTCCAGGGGGAAATTTGAAAGAAAAGCAATTTCACATTAAACTATCTGACACAATGCAGGTCTGTGGAGTGGAGGAGGGGGGCAGGGTGGGGGTGGTGGTGGTGGTGGTGGGGGCAGAAGCGGAGGAAGATAGTGGAGGAGTGCGTGTGTGTGTGAATGGTTGGAGGGGTGGTTGTGGTGGGGATGTTCGGGAGCTTCCTAACAGCCATTGGCCAACTAGAGCGAGACACACACATCCCCTCCGCCGAGTTAAAAGGAATGGAGTGGATGAAATTTCAAAGCCTCCCCTGCAGACACGCGCTCTGCTTTGCACACATCAGCACAGAGATGTTCAAATATTCGACTGTGTCGTTCTAGCCTGGTTTCCTCTGCTGTGCGCTGGTATCAGACATGGTTCTGCTGTGATTAATGAGAAAGCCAAACCCAAAGAAAATGGCTCCACGTGCATATATATATATGTGTGTGTGTGTGTGTGTGTGTGTGAAAGAACACACCCTTTTCCTTTCATGATGCTAAAAACTGTCCTTAATTAAAAACGGTGTCTCTGAGTCGTATATTTCCCATGATTACTTGCTGCAGGCAGTACAAGAAAGTGAAAGTCGGTTTGAGATAAGAAGGGAAGTGGCAGACATTCACCTATTAAACTCTATTCACTTATTATGACCAACAATGCTGTTCTCATTAACTGCCACATTCACAATGATATAAGACACATTCCAGAAGTGTAGCACAAAGAGTAACTCTGCTGCCCTTGTAGAGACAATACCGAGCCCTCAGAGCTGCAGCGTGTTCAGCTCTCCCTCCTCCGCTTTTATTTCCCTGACTTGACAGCTTTGATTTGACCACTCGTCTCCTTTACTTTACGAGCACCAAACACCTGTACATCCACCGTGGCAGCAGTCAGCGCTATAAAACAAATGGATCCAAATTATACTCGAAGATAATAAACCCAAGTGATAATTCTGACATCTTCTTATATTGGTTTTCTTTGTTTTTGTGTGTTCTTTTTTTTATTTTTATGATGGCAACATCTTTGTTGCTAAGCAGTCGTTGCTGTGGTGATTTTGCACTGCACTTCCCAGAGATCACAAGTCAGTCAAAGAGTGCGGTCGGTACGATGACGTCTTCCTTGAATTAGATAAAAAGGAACTTTCACTTTGTCTTTTTTTATAGCATTACCTGAAGGCTTCAGATTTTCACTTGTTCATATAAACACTTTTTCTTCATCATCACAAGGGATGTATAAACACTCCAGCTATGTCTTTCATAGTTTAACACACACGTTATGGGGATACTGCTTGTGCTGCTCACATATTTCAAAGTCTACTTGTCGTTACATCCTGAGATCTGTAACATCATAGGGAGTCAGGTTCACCTATTGACTGGTCTACCACCACCCACCTCCCCCAGTCCTCTACTGGTGTATGTGCTCAGATACACCTCCAGAATCACTGTCACCCACACTGAGTAATTACAGCGATTAATGCACAGACGGAGCTCGCCTCTGGCTCTGGACACTCTATCAAGACGCCTGTGTTAATTGATGAACGTACATTCTTAATAGAGAATCTATAGTGTCTAAACATAAAAAAGGTATACCTTTTTGATTAAGACTGACTTTACCCACAATCCTCTTGGGGGAGATCGTTTACCAGCCTAGAAACAAGAGAGAAAGCGGTCAGGTTCTTTTGCCCTTGTCGTTGCGCTCACGCTGACCTCTAAAAATGGACAACAAAGATCATATCACGAAACCAATACTAGCGCCAACGGCCTTTGCACAAATTGATTTACCCACCCAGAACTCACTCCCATCTCAATGAGGTGGCAGGATGCTCACAGCATATATCACTGTCACACAAGCACCCTCCAGTGAAATGTGATTTTTATCTTTATGAGCTTTTTTCCTCCTTTTCAGTACAGCATGTAGCGGGTTGTGATAAGTGATGAGAAATAAAGGGTTGGCGCATTACGCTAATACAGGTGCTCTCTGTGCATATGGGTGCTATCACACAGGGAGAATGACACCGCTGTGGTCTCGTGCGTTTGAAAGCGGCTGGCAAGGCAGCAGGGGGTCCATGGTATATGGCTCATAGATCACTAATGTGTGGGTGAGAGTTGTCACCAGCCTGCGCCTGGCTGCGAAGCACAACATAGTTTATGGCACACAACCGCTAGACGTAAGCATGAATCGTGGCCCAGGCAACAATGAGGAAAAGCGCACTAAAAATAGATGATAAGCTTTTTTGCGCTCGCCCCAGAAACAATGGCTCTTTTTTTGATTTTCATGTGTTCAAAACTGTGGTACAAAGGATAAAGGAAGCAGTGTATAATGTCTGACTGGGCCTGTAGTAAAAGATCTTGATAAATACAGCCGAGAGGCCCACACTAACCTGAAACGCACCCTTGCTGAAAGCTGGAAAGACACGATAAATGTTGCACTTTCAAGTGTGTTAAATGCACTAAGATAGTCTGGGCTTTCTCTCTTTCCAACTGACAACCTCTGTTACACAGTTAATTACAGCCAACTGCAACACAGCGCAGTGTCAATTATCATGTGCTTTAGCTCTCTCCCAATGGATATTTTTACTGCCTGGGTTTCACTGCTAAAGTTTCTACCTTCTTTTATTGCTATTCTGCCCAGGTCTCGAGGCTGAATTACATTCGCCAGACAGAGCTGTAAAAACAGAAGGGATTTAAGGATTCAGATTGGTGGAGGGTAACCTAATCTTCCGTAATTGGGGGAATGGTTCTCATTTATATCAGCCTACTTTAGAAAGCAAGCTCATCGGCAGGCTGCTATCATCCCAGGCATTTTACTCTGACGATTCATTTTCGTAAAGGCCGGGGAAAACGGAGGTCGGCCGCCGCGACCACAAACACACATATTAAACCTAATCATCATTAATCAAAGCACTACTTTAACTTAACAGGTCATGGAAATCAACATACACAACACAAATGCTGCACAAAGATCCCTCATGTGCCGGGTTTTTTTTTTCGCCTGAGCCGCAGTGCTGCTGGAGTGCTGTGAAATAACACATTCTGGGCTGCGTCGTCTGAAAATGGAACTAAAATGGTAATCCTCTGCCAGGCGAAGCGTTCTCGCCTCGCCAGATGCTTAGTTCTGAAATTTGCCTAATTGCCACGCTCAGATCAATCCCTTTTACTCTGCCAAACGAATCTGCCAAAGTGTGTTGTGAGCGTTTTGTTGGCCCAATATGCTTTTTCTCTTGCAAAGATTTGTGTTTTCTTGACTCCTGGTGAAGGCCTGAGAGAGGTTTAGACTCTCTGACATAAGCCACACAACCGGATGCATGTCCACCCCTGCTGACCTGAGTGCCCATTAGCCATGGTGTTGCCGTGAGGGCGCAGGGCCTATCCATCTCAGCCCCCACACACCCACAGAGTACACCCACTCTTCATATGGCTCAGACACATGCCGTGGGCGGACTAAATGTGGCCCTTTGATCAAAGGGCAGTGTGTAGGAATGGACACTGACTTACTGACCTCCACACACACACACACACATACACACACACACACAATATATATATACTGATACTGTATATTCATACACTGTGTACTCATTACTGTGTCCTCATAACAAGTCATGAGATGATCCACAAACTGAAACTGTCACAATTATTGATGCACACACACATATGTGGGCACAAATGCTCAATGAAAAAAAAAAACAACAACTGTGCAGCTGCTTTGGTACTCATTAAAACTACAGCAGTAAGTGTGTAGCATGAATGGCACCACACATATGCTCAGCACATCTTGGCAAGCAGACATTTCAAGAGAAACACCCATCTCCCATCTGTACAGTTCATGTACAAACATCTCACATCATCACATGCAATTCTTCTTATTCCAAATTAATAAAATAAGCAATGTCAGTTAAGAAAAAGAGAAAGAGGAAAGGTACCAGTGTGAAAGTGTGTGTGTGTCTGTGTTTGTGTGTACAGAGAGTGACAGATGATTCAGAAGTTTAGTCAACACAGAAAACCTTGGTTCCAGCTGCCCGGCTGTCTGATGAGCCACTCTATGCTTGTCAACAACATCCCCTATCATTCTCGCACAACTATCTACTCACAAAAACCAAGACCCGCCCCCCTACATCCTTTCGGCAATTCCACCATCCTCCGAAGGAGAAACACCTCTGAAAGCAGAACGAGCTGCTCACAGCAGCAGGAGCATGAACGGTAGGAGCAATCTCTTTCCCTCCTTGTCTCTTTTTTCCCCTCCCCTCATCCCTTTTCCTCTCCTCTCTCTATTTCTGTGCATGCTCTTTCCTTCCTTTTTGTCTACACTTCTTTTCCTCCCTTCCCGCGCTGCTGCTGCTGCTGCGTTTGGCACGTTGGATGAAAACATAAAAGAGGCAAGAATAAAAAAAAAAAAAAAGAAAGAAAGAGGGAGCGCAATAGACAAACCGGTGTTGGGAAAGCTGGAGAAATTAGCATGAGAATACTCACAGTGTTGTTGTTAAAGGAGCGCGGGGATGGGAGCGCGGCACCGGTCCCTCCGTCAGATACAACCTGCACAAGATTGAAGAGGGAAAAAAAAGAAAACTAGGCTGTGAGAGCGGCAAAGCGAGAGGGGAGAGGAGGAGGGGGAGGAGGAGGAGGAGGAGAAAAGAGCAGGACAAGGAGGAGGAGGAGAAGAAGAAGAAGAAGAAAAGGGAGGAGGGAGCCGAGCATCTAAAGCACGCACCAACAGGAGCCCAAATAAAGAAATAAAGGATTCCTCGAGCAATGTGTTTGGGCAGTGATGGTGTGTTTGTGTGTGTGCGTTGTTATGAACCAGGGGGGTGGGGAGGTGGGTTGTCTTTGGGAAATATATAAACACACGCACACACACACACTCACATGCGGGGTTGCACATGGGCGCACAATCACATCTGACAGGTCTGATCTGCGGTCCACCTACCTCCTTATCGCTACCTCACTCTTCCACAGCACTGTGCTCTCTCTCTCTCTCTCTCTCTCTCTCTCTGTTGCTCACACTGATGCCAGAGATTCGGCTGCTACAGGGTACATCGCTGTATGTTACTGAAAGAGGGAGGGCACCATCGGATCTCCCAATCCGCCCACGCCACCCGGCCCACCCCACCACCCATCTCCATCTCCACCTCCAATGTACGGAGAAAGAGAATGCTTCAATTGAATGAAAGCAATCCCAGTGGCATTGAGGCAATTATAGAGGCTGCTGGCACTGTTTTCTGCTTTTTTTTCATCCTTCCCTCCTCTTTCTCGTTCCCTCCATCCTCTCCTGGGCTGGTTGAGGGTCTGTTTTCTCTCTTTTTTCTGTTTCTCCAGACATATGCCACTATTAATGTAGCTTCTGTCACTTCAGCTGTTTTGGTCCGATCACCTCGGTCTCTGCTTCTCAGCGACCAACCTGCCACTATAAAGCTTCACCAAACCTGATGCTCAAATCTACAACCTGACAGCAGCATTGAGAGCTACTAAGAGGTAAAATATATTAATCCTCCTGACCTTATCGGGTCTTACAAGGCTAGTGTGGCATGGCACAGCACGGCAACTCAGGAGAAACTTCAGCGAGAGTCTATACTGGAAGTATGAGGTACTAATGTGTGCTGTTCAGCCTTCCTTCTCAAAAGAATCAGCTAGTACAGCTAGTACATATCTCATCATCAAAAGAGGAGCTGTAAGTCAAACACCTCGGCCTCTAATCAGGTAGCCACCCTCCCCTCCCCTCCACCCCCGCGCATAGCATCCCTCCAGCCACCACTGCACTTTATCTCCCCTCAATTAACATCTTCTGAGCGAGCCTCTATTATCTTAACCACACAGTGCAGAGAGGTCCTCCGAGGAGACACCGCGGAGGACGGCTGCGCTGTGGACAGAGGGCTCCCAGCCCTGCTGCCGCTGCTTCAATTCGCAGGCCTAATTAAAGCCCAAGTCAGACATGACAAACTGTGAGCGGAGGTGCTACAGAAACAAACACAGACAGAAGTGTTGCCTGTGAGGGTGCGTGTAGCCCGGAGGATTCGCTTTGTGAGGATTATCTGCCAGAAAACAGGCACGTTCATGTCAACGTCATGACAACATCATCTAAATCTCTTTTGACAGTTTGCACAGTTTGATTGTGTTTATTTTCTATCTTCTGTATAGGCATCACCACAGTGTCACAGCATCCACTATCAGCCCCCATATGAAGAGGCAGAGGGAGACAATGCCTTGCTCACTAAAGTCAAGGATTCCTATAAAATGTATAAGCGATACAGTTGGTTGACGTCATGCTTATAGATGGCTAATTTCAGTTTTGTATAATACCCCCTCTTCCCTGTTTCATCTGTTTGGTTGCCCTCACCAACTTCAATTTCACCCTATGAAGCCATCAAACCACCCATTAAGCCATCAAGCTGCCCTCTTTGTCCTTGCTCCAGTCTGACAACAACAGTGAGAGCCGGTGCCGCGCCCCCCCCTGCACTCTCACCACGGAGGAAGCCTGGCTATTTGGCCGGCCCTGCCTCCGACTTTGGCTCAGGCCAGACTATTAAGAGTATTCTATTACTGTTAGGTTAACCTGTCACGCTTGGATGTGGCTCTCTTTATTGTCTGGCTGCTGTGAAAGGGCAGGGGATAAAACTCAATCAGCAGGACAAACGACCACACATGCCACCATTCATCAGGACCTGGTGTACCCCCCCACACCCCACACCCGGATGCTGGACACCGACAACCTCTCTACCTCAGCAGCGGTAGCTTCCTGTGAGCTCCCAGAGGCTTAGGATGGACTGACTTTTTTTTTTTTTTGGTCACATAAAGCTTCCTTGTGTAATCATGACTCAGTAATAGCTGTTGTAACATATTGACTAAGAACAGGTAGTGCGGCACACAATGTGGGGAAGTGATTAAGCAAGCAGACCACTGATCAGCGGATGACAGGGGTCAATCCCCTGTTGGGCAATTGTGTAGTGGCCCTGGGCTAGGTACTTAGCCCCAACACAGCAGCTAGACACTCAACAGTGTGAGTGGATAAAATGTCAAATTCAACTTCACCCTTTGCCAAGGTTCAAAGCAAGAAGATGACAGTGAACGCTTTGGTTATTAAAAAATTCATATCGTAATGAAACAGCCATGTTCCATCTTCACACATCCCCCTCCAGCAAACACGGCGCTCCTTTTTTCATGGGATCCATCAAGGGAGGGCCACAATTAAGTGACTAATTTGATTAGGAGATAATGTGAGTCCCACTTAATGGAAAGGACAGACTTCACAACACAGGCAGATTAGTTTGGTTGATGCCTGCTTATTAATTAAGACAGCCCTGCGTGCCCATATTAAGTCAAATGCACAGATGCAGTTTTAATGGGTCAGAGTATGCAAACGTAAGACTAATGGAAACAGGTATGTGTGCGAAAAAAGAGGTGGGTGCTGCTCGATGATGACAATGATCATGAAGTGTTTTAATTAAACCGAGGAAACAAATAAGTAAAATATGCTATGGCATATGTGTTCATTAATTACCCAATAATAATGTAATAGGTAGCTAAACTTATCGTTAAAACATGTCAAAATACCTTTAGTATTAGCAGAATTAGTGAAATTCCACTGTGAATTGTGTCTGTGTTTCCACTGTGTGTCATTCCACACCATGGCAACAGCAAATCATTATACTTCTTCAAATTACCTCTCTAGCTGTCATTCAGTTTTTGTCTCTGATTCAACATAAGCCTCTCAGACGAACTCCCGCTTTTCTTTCATGATATGATCTGCATGCTGTGCCACCGCTACAACTCAAGCTCCATCCTTTGGAAGATTCGATATAAACATGCAATGAATTATTTATTAATAAACTAATTTAATGTTTGAGCAAAAAGCAAATAAACAGGGCCAATTTTCTCTTTTGAAAACTATGATTAGGCCCGAATTCTTCTGTTGACTGAATTGCTTTAAAAAGCGACACATGTACACAACAGGGTTCCTGCACCAAAGTAATTTTCCTTCTGCCACCTCATGTGATATTTCTTCTCTAAAGTCCAACAGATTTTGTTTGTAGCTCATGTCCTGCATGCCCCAACGGTTGCCCACTGCACACTGACAATCAGCCAGATGGATCTCCAGTGCGACGATTTCTGAGTCTCTGTAGGAAAAGTGTAAAAACCACAACCGAAAGCATGAGAGATTACTGTATTTGCGGCAGTCCTTGAGGTTGTGCTCGGTGTCTGGCTTGCGTGTTCAGCCGCCGCAGTGCTCTGTCATTCCGGGCACACAGCACACTCCCAAGCGCTCTATTTACGGTGGCCGAATCCCTGCTGCGTGGAGCAGGAAGGGTATAATCTCCCAGTGGTATTCTGGGTGGTGAATCTGCCGGTGTTGTCTGTGCATACCAATGGCAACCTCACCTCTGTCTAAGGAGTTATAATGTATAAAGAAAGGAAAAAAAAGGTGCAAGCCACGGAGTGATGCGTCAAGATGTTGAAAAGGGAAATGGTGGTATCACGTAACCCCCAGCGGAGAAACACATTCATTCCCCATCAACACTACTAGCGCCAGTGTTACCACTTTGGTGGCTGCTACTTGCACCACCTGCCTCTGTGTAGTCACACTGTGCTGGATTCAATCAAGCAGCCATGTAAAACAGCCACATCTATGTAGTGTTTATGCATGCCGCCACCTGCAGACACGCGGCTCGTTCCGAGGGCTATGATCATCTCGGTACACAAAAATCTGATGGAATTTCATTTGACAAGTGGAACATTTGTGCAAACTGAGAGATTAAGGAAGAGGTTAAACTGCAGTGAGATTTATTGTCTGCGGATTACATAAAAAAAGCAACAACTCCCTGAGAGAATATATGAGGTTCTTAAAATCTGTATAAAGAGAGTGCTCGCCACACACCTGCATGTAGTTGCCATATACAGGACATGCATCATATGATAAAGCCCCAGAGTGGAGAGGCTTAATGAAGCCACACGAGGGCTAGTGTCTGCGAAGTGCGGTGTCAGGTGACTTCCCTCTCGGCTATATGTGTGTCTCATTGGTATGTGCAGCGTGATGAGGCCTTGGCTCCTCTCCGATTATGATGTCTGCTGAGAGCTAGGCTAGCCCAGGGTGAGAGCCAAACCGACAAGGCTGAGATGGAGGGAAGATTCAGAGAGCCTCTGTTCTCTCACTGGGGGATCCCCCACATCATTTAGCGCCTCATGCAGATCACTGCTAGTGGCAACACAGCCCTCTGGGCCCGGGGAATTAATGTACCAAGCAATGGCAGGAGTGATTTATTAAAATAACACAGCCTGATGAGAGAGGGGCCGGGGTTGCTCTTCCTCAGCGCATCCCCATATGCCACAGAGGGAGGAAATGGAATCATATAGATGCTACGGCAAAGAGCAACAGAGGAGAGACTGTGAGAAAGTGGACAGCCACTACACAAATTGTGCAACAGTCCTCGCTGTCATTGCTTATTTATTTACCCTCTTTCCATTTGAGTCAGGCCTTGTATTAAATTGATCCCTCCTGCCGCGTTTTGCCTTGTTGAACAAGCGCAAAGCCCCGTTAAGTGTCTGTGAAAGGCTGGTGATTGTGTTTGTGGCGCCCCGGGTGTGCAGCGGCCGTCCGCTCCCCTCTATCTCCCCCGGACAGACGGGATTAGAGGCTGAGAGAGGGGCTGAATGACCCTCTGGGGGAGGGAGGAAGAGACAGGCAGGCAGTGAGCAGCTGGGTTTGGAGCTAACACGCAAATACACAGTGATACAGACAAGCCTTTGCATGCTCACACACACATACACACATTCTCTTGGTCACACAGTCTTTAAGCTTAGCGTGCCACTAGCTAGAGGTAGACATGCAGTTGTCTATTTACCTACTGTACAAGCAGAAAGCAGTCAACACCTTCTCACTGCTGATGATAAAAACACACCTACCATAATGTTAAACATCTGCTTAATATTTTACATCTAACTCTGATTTCCTTGCTTTTTTATTTAGCCAAACAAAATGTGTGTGCATTACTGCCAGTACTACAGCATGGCTGCAGAGAGATGCTGAACAGGGGAAATGAAAGAAGTTGACGTGGCTCACTGGCAGAACTGCTGGTGGCAGACATGAAGCTGTGCATGGAAGGCCTTATGTTTACATGCATTTATGTTGTAGATACCTTTATTCAAAGTGGCTTATTTTTCATAAAAGTGGAGTAATTTCAAATGACTGAATTACAAACACTTCAGCTAGCTAGCTGAAGTAGGAGGTTATAAGAAGAGTGGCTAGAAGGCAAGGGAAAAAGAAAAATCTCATGTCTCGTGTCATTGTCTTATAAAGAATATTGAAAAACAGACGCCAGCAAAAGTCTTTTCGGGATAGGTTGGTAAAATTAGGTTCAAATTTATGAGTGCAGCTGCAGACTGGGATTTTGAGTTATCCTCCTTGAGGAAAAAATGGATGCCCATAAAAATAACTGTACTCTACATCTCTGATCCCTGAAAAGCTGCAGCACACATCTCCCAGCCAGCTCCATCTGATCCACAGAGCCCCCCGCCCCCCCCAGGGGATGTTACTGTACGGCTCCCCCCGTCAAAGCAATGGAGCAGCACTCATTCACATCAAGGAGCACACTTTGAATCCATTCAGATTAGATGATTACGATGCCGGGCACCTTCCTCGGCGGGGCAGATAAGTGAGAGAGGCTCCATTCGACATTTACATCTCATACACCTCATCAAACACCGGGTCTTTGTAGTCATGTGTTACATTTGAATAAAGCAAAGTTAGAATTTTTAAGCAGCGTGAAAATTCATCAAACCTTCCGTCCGGCGAGGGCCTTGTCTCTCCTAGCAAATAACTCTTGGTTACCTTATTCAAACTGAAAGTGGCAGGGCTCAAATCAAATCAAGTCAAATCAAATTGTGCTCGGATGAAACAGTGAGGAGTGGGGAAGAGAAGGAAAAAGAAAACAGTCACATTTTCTTAGAGTTCAAGCTCTTTCTCCTCTTTAATAGCCCATAGCAGCAATTTACTAAATAATGTAGACGAATTTTCACAAAGCAAGCTTTAAAGCAGCAAGGTCAAGTAGAGACAAAGGTAAGAAAGTCGGTGCAGAGAATACATATATCAGTGAGAGCTTGGCAGAGTTTTATACACGTAATGCTCAATACTATGACCTTTCATTGTGTAATTGTGTCACTCGATGTCTGATATGAGAAAAATGTTTTAAAAACGCATATGTTTATCCACAGACCTGAATAGCATGACTAACAAAAGGAAAACCCTGTGCTGTAGAGACACGTAGAAGGTGCCTTTCAATGACGCGCCGTCAAATCTTGCCATATGATGAGCTGATCCAGATGGGGAAAGAGCTGAATGGAGACAAAGGCCGACTGGAAGGCAGACTATGAGATACAGAGCGAAAAGCAACCTCGATTTGTGCCAGGTTCCTCTGCCTTCGGCTTGAACTTTTTGTGGCAAAGATGAAATAAAATAACAATGGGTTACCATAGCAATAAGAGTGGAGCACATAACTAAGTAGTATGAGAGATGGGTATGTGAGGTGTGTGTGTGTGTCTGTGTGTGGTGGTGGTGGTGGTGGTGGGGGGATCCAGCTTTTATCTGTCAGCGGCAATCCTCCATCATCAAAGCTCTTCTCCACTTTCAGGGCCAAGACTGAAAGACACCAGCGGATCATTAGTCTCCAGTGAAGAAGACAGTCATTTATCCAAGTGTTTTTTTCTTCTTATTCTCCTCCTTCTTCTTCTTCTTTTCCACAAAAGTTGAGAGGAGTGAAAGAAGGTTTGTGTGGGTTGGAAGGAGAGGTTAAAAAAATAAAAAGAGGGAGTAATCTTTTTTTCAAGAAAGTCAATTTCTCTAGACACTAACCTAGCTCCCATTAGGCTACCTGTGCAGGTATCAAGCCTGCGGTCTGACGGACTCCTCTCTCTGTGAAGCACTAGCCCTTTGCAGCACATCAATACACTGAACTTTTCCTGCAGAGTACCTGAGCTCTCCTGCATGACCCGCTCCTCCTTTATCTATTCTGTTTAAAGATACCAGTTGCAGGAGAAGGAGCTTGATTACCTCCTGGGACAACACCGCTCCTCTTTAAGTTTGCCAAGTGAGAAAGTCTTCAGAAGTTTGTTGACAGATCTCTGCTGCGGCGGGAGGGAGCGATGGACATGGTAACCTTGGCTCACCAAAGGACAAACGGAGAGTTTTGAAAAGATCAAGCAGGAGGGATTTTTGTTTATGAAGGAGACGGACAGGAACAGGATGGTATGGGGGAACACAGCAGTGTGTGGGGAATAAGTATGCTCCGTATATATATATGTATCATACACAGAGCTTCCTAGGATTCCTATCCTGCTTATAGAGGTGTGATCAAACTAGAGCTCCATCACTGGAATCCCTTTCATGTGAAGAGGAATACAAATGAGAGCTTAAAGGAATGAAAATGTGTGCAGCACACCTAAAGACATTTAAAGGTGTTAAACTACATTTATATTCTTTGTGTGTTATAGTGTTGGCTTACTGTCCAACAAGGATGCTTGAAAAAAACATGCAGGTGAACATTCATGCATTCAGCACTGAGTCTGCAGTGTATTTGGACAAGATGATGAATCTACCATACATCTAGTCAAGCCTGTATAATGGATCCATGTGTCAGGGTGTGACTTCGAGGTGTTTCCTGAGGAGCGCTGTGTGTTTCCATGCCTTTATGAAAGCCAGTTGGTTCTGTAAGTGTGTGTGTGTGTGTATGGCTTTGTAGCTGCTGGGCTCCACAGGTACACAGGCCATCGATCACACAGTGCGACCATTATACGCAGGCAGGGGTGGAGGTGGATAATGCTCCCACCGCTGCCACCGCCGGGGCCTCGACCGCTTGAGGGTCAAGCGTTTGGCTGGCCAGCGGTAATCAAGCCGACAGCGGGCTGCCTGTCTGCCTGACAGATGACGTCACTAACACTCATCCATACACAACAATGCGCAAATACACCCACACACACACACACACACAGGGAGGATAGTAGCAAAGTTAGCTAAATTTCACATTAAATGATGTGAATGATTTTCCCCTAAAGCTCAAGATCAATAATAAAATTGCAAATTTCATGCAGAATAAAAAAAGCAACTTTGGCTGCTTTTAATAGCCTTTGGATAAGAACTCCATATATAGCATGAAAGCATAATCCGTATCAGATAACAGGACAAACTAATTGTTGGTTTTGGTCTCTTTAGGGGATGCAGTAAAGCTGCTGTATGAGATATTTCTGCAATAATACAGTAACCTCATTAACTTCAAACCAGGAAATGAGGCAGAAACAAAGAAAAGTGTTCTTCCCCTAATTGTACGACGAGCTAGGAGTGAAGATTCATAACGGGTGGTTTAAATATAAAACTGTTCTCTCTGAGAAGTGAGCCTCCCAAGATTCCAGAGCCGGGCTCAGCAGTGACAGCTCCACCTGTTAAACACCTCCACCTTCACCACTCAAAAAGACACTAAGAGATGTGCTTAAAGAGAGAGAAAGAAAGAAAGTTTTGCTAAATAATCATTTGGATTCACTTGCTATTTGTTGTTGTCAACATACAGAGCTGACCCCAGAAAGACATCTATAGCCCAATTAAGCAGAAGAAATCCAAACAGAAGGTAAAGACAACAACGCACTTCCTTTCAAATTTCATTTGAGTCAGACTGTATTTGCGAAATTTCTAATTTACCAAAGTATGCAGGTAAACTGTCTACATAAAGTCAAAACATCTGCTATTGAGCTTTCAAATGGCAGGTGGAAGACCGAGCAGGAGGAAGCGAGTGAGACACAGATGGGGAAGGAGACAGAAAGAAAAGGGAGACAGAAATAGAGGAGAGCAGATAAAGAGAGGGGAGAGGATGTGGTGAGGAAGCAGAGCGTAGTAGAGCCGGCCGCTGGGACTGTGAGGAATGAGCTGGCTGTGCTATAGGAGGCCTTAATGAGCATTCTCTCTAAACCCTGGAGAGTCTCTCTACAGCTCTCTCCCAATCTCTGTCTTTTCTCACAGCCAGCAAGGTACAGACACACAAAGCTGGTTGCATGATCCTGTATGCACGGATACAAACAGAACGTACAGAAAGGCGGACAGATGCTCCAACGCGCTGGTGAGTCTGAATCTGTCCGGTTATAATTCACTGTCAACCTCTGCAGGGCACACAGTCGTTTAAATCCTTTCTCATAATGAAACAACATTAACGGGCTACATGACACAGTTCTCTCTGCTCCTGCAGACAACACTAATATCTTGCTCTATTTCAATTCCATTGCATCAAATTGGTACAGTGAAGTCAGTGTGGATCCTAATAAACCAATAAACACCTCGGAACCAAAGGGAGAAGTGTGGGAGCCGTGCTCAGATAATAGCCACTTTATGCATTAGCAAAACACCTGTGGTAATAATGGCTTCCTACTGTAGGTCTGTTTTTTCCTCCGTCTCTCTCAGACTAATGTGCCCTTGATTCTCTCTTGACTTATCACTCCTCCCAGCTGTAGTTATGTATGGAGGGCCACAGTAAGTGTGTGGGTGCGAAAGCCTTTGGTTTTATCCCCACCCCCCTTTAAAAACATCCCCTTCATTTTTCCTCAGGAAATAGCTGACTGACAAGTTATCCGGCAATTCTGAATTATGGCGTGCAGGCCAGAAAAATGGAAAAATGATGAACAACAGGACAAAAAAAAAATCTGGGGGAACAAGTTGCAGAGGTGATGGGAACAGCTGTAAATCTGGTTCTATAGGACAGGGCTGGAGATGAGGCAGGGATGTGATCACAGGAGCGGGAGGGGTAGGTGTATCTGTTTATTTTCTGTCTTTCTGTGTGCATAGGTATCTGCAGATGATGGAAAAAAAAAGGAAACCTTTACTTAACAAAATGATTAGACCTTTCTGTTGCCTCTCCATTCCAGCCCTGAGTGGCTATGGGGCTGCTGCCCCTGAGCTGGCCTAAACCTGGAAACCATCCAAAGCCTCTGAACGACTCACTCTCATTAACTATTAACCAGTGACTCAGGCCTTAAATCATCTCGGTGGTCCCCAGCCTGCTGACCCTGCTGTGGATGTTGGAGGCAGGAGCGAAGCGGTGTTTCATCAGCGCTAGCCCACCGGACACCCTGCTGATTTAATGGGCTACAATTACACTGCTTCTGACACAATATACGGCAAACATTTATAGATTTCCCTCCCTCTAACTCCACTGCCAGCAGCGGCGATGCATTTTTTTCACCCACCAACCCACTTGACAACCAGTGTTCGTATGACTAAATTACATGTTGTGAATTCAGCTTTGCACAAACCTAGAGGCCGGTGCGCATGGTAAGTGCTGCATCGCCTGTGGCTGTAGCACCATGTTTACTGCACATATAAACATACAATACAGTCCGCCATCACTAAGCTTGTGATACAGCTGTTCATTATTTATTTCAAACCCTGCTGGAGAAGGCACACTGAAGATAGCTGCTCGCTAGCGGTTTTAACGTAATGAGGAACTAGCCGTCATGGTAGAACCATATGGCTGGCCTGCTATTTATGTATATCTGGTCTGATTAAGTCAGGTCTGGAGGCCCCAGAGTACAGCAGTTAGTTGATGGTGACTGGAATGGGCTACTAGGACGCCACCGCGCCCAATCATGCGCAATGGTAAGAAAATAGACAACACTCCCCCGAGAAGCTTCGCCTTGTTTTTGTTCTATCGTTAAAGAAGACATGCTAATGTGTTTCTTACTATAAGTGGATCATGACTGAGGTAGTGCGCACAGAGCTCTGGGTCACCATCAATCATTCTGCTGATGTTTATTGATTCTGTCCAGACTCATTATGACATTCAAGAGGTGCCATGTCTCCGATATGTGTCCATACGCTGGTACTATTGGGACTGTCGACATGCTAAGATAACAACGTGGTGGAAGCATATTGCTCATGGAACTGCAACATCAATCATATTTTTAATCAGGTATAATCATTTTAGAAACGTGCTCTATGTTAACCTCAATACCAAACAACACCACAAAAACATACTTTGCATGACCAGCATCATTTTCCCAGTTAATTTCTTAACCCTGATCTGACCCTGAACCCTGACACACACACAAACAACCCACCGCCCTACTGACTATGCTAATCTTGGCATGTCATCAGCTTTTCTTTGAAGGTCATCTCACTGAAATTAATGTCTCCTGGGGTGACACAGCCACGTTTGGCTCATCAACAGCATTTCTTGGCGAGGGATGGGAGGCAGGGTGGGGCGGGGTGGGGGGGCTGTCGGGGGTAAATAATCAACATAACTGCCATTTCATTTTATTTTAACATTTGATGTTTTCTTGTAAGTTTGAGGATCATCTTTCTCTGTAGCAATAACACGTCTTTTCTGCTGCCATGCAAGCACCAATTACTGTTTTTTTTAAAAAAAGCTATGGTGTGTGAAAATAGTCCAGAGGTCAGAACCAGGCAAGAATTACTCACATTAGAAAAAAAAATAATAACGGCAGAAGATGAGAGCCTTCATTTAAAAAAAAAAGGCCCACTTAAAAATAGGAAAGACAGTATAATGTTGCCACTTTGGTAAAACACACTCAGTAAAATGGTGAAATTAGGCTTTGCCCATTAACTGAAACTACAGATGTTATTCTTGCACATAGACCACTTCTGACTGAGAAATATATTTATTTTTTTGAGTGGATTTTTTTCCTAGGTACAAAAGTAATATATCTGATTGCTTTTTGAGAAAGAACAGGAAACTTAAGAAAGGAGGCTTATCAGTAAAAGAAAAGTGAGTCTACTGTACTTTCTGGAAGAAGACTTCCAATCTTAGGTAACTGGAATAGGGCAAACTTCTGACACAAAACCTGACAGTGACCTCTGAGTTCTCCATTAGTAAGGTTTTTCTCTGGCAATGTGTGACACAGTGGAAAAGGCTCAGGATGAGTTAATGATTTAGACCAAGATCCTGGTGGGAGTGAACCTGCTGGGTGAAAACTGGCCTGTAGGAGTTGGCCTTCAGGCATGTAGGAGGCCTTTGTTCCAAACACAAGGCCTGGATCCACCACGCCACCGCACAGTGACAGGAAGAGGAAAGGAGATACCGGGCCTGTCCTCCTACTCTGTACTTCCTGAGATGAGTGTGTGGTGGTTGGTGGTGGTGTGTGCGCACACATTCTATATGAGAATATATAGACTGTATGTGTCTACTGTAAACACAATGCCCCTGTGCAAACATGCTATGTTTATGTGTTGTATAATATTACTTTGAGGTTTGTTTGCTCGCTCTCTGGGTTTTGTTTGGTGGGCAGTGATGGTGCTTTGGGAGCGGAGCGGTGTGGAGGCAACCATGGTGCAGGCATGGCCTTTGGACCAGGCTTGCGGTGTAGGCCTGCTGACAGGAATGGGACGGATGCACTTCACAGCTCCCCCCACCACACACACACACGCATATATAGCAGAAGAGAGCTTGACTTGGCCCCCTTGATTTAACACTGTGGGTGGTAGAAGCCAGAAGACAGGAATCTAAAAGGAATAGAAAATGGCCCGACTTGTCTGTCATTTTCTGCCTCACAGGTTTGCTTTTCACAAACATTTTAGGAACACTGACAATGATACTTCTTCTTCTATCTTCACATTTAATGCACGCTCAGTATCTTTCAAATCAATATTGTCAATTAGATACCTTCAATATCTAAACATGGGACCAATAAATATATACATCGGGATATCCTTATACAAATATACTGTATAAGGATTTTGTAAACATTTTGAGGAAATCTACTTCTGTCGCTCGTCCCACCAATTCAGGCTAACATTGGACCAGCAAGTCCCCGTCCTATGAACACATAGAGATGTGGCCAAAGAAATAAATTCCCATGTTCTGTTCGTCAAGGACTGAAATTTTGACCTTATGTTACGTTTTCCTTGTGAAAGCCTGTTCCCGAAATTGACACTTCTTGATTGCCCCCTGGTGGCTGGATCTAGTATTGTTTGTTTTTTTCATGTCATGCTAAATTGTGTTATAGATATGTTTATATTTAATTAGATATTGTTGACTAAAAAAGGCTCAAGTAATATTATAGACAGTATCCAATCCAGCAGTCAAAAAAAGTGGATGGGAGAGGGTGGGTACATGGATGGAATTTCAATCACCTCTTGACCTCTGCTGTGCAGACTTTGGTTCCAAGATGGCATTTCTTTCCCAAACAGGTAGTGCCCGACAAGTGAGATATTCTAGCCTCAGTTTTGTACATAGAGCACACTTGCAACATCAATCTTCAGTGTGTGATGTCAAAATGATGCTCAGTATGATATGTTTTAAACAAATATAAGGGATGAGTGTTCCAAGGGTTAAATGCTGTATTAATAAACCCTACAATACTCTATGTAGTAGTTTAATTGACTATTCAAACATTGACCTGAGAGAGTAAAGTTAAAATTCTAGGTTTAAAGGGTGACTTCCAAAACAACATATTGATTGAGGTAGTATAAAGACAGTCTGCTTTAGGAGTGAATGGTCAGACAAATTAAACATGACTTTCACCCAGGATTGGTTCATGTCCTTTTGTCAGGCTAATACAGGAGGAAGCCGAGGATGCTTCAGACATATGGAGAGACACGAGGGGGAAAGCAAATGAATAACAACAACCTGGATGTTTGTTTCCACAAGCGCAGACCAATTGAGCCAACAAGAAGACAGAAGTAGCACATCACCTGTTAAACATGCACCAACTTTCTTCATCGCCTTGCACACTGCAGTGCTGCAGCCATGACAACACACACACACACACGCATATATATATATATATATATATATGCGTGTGTGTGTGTGTGTTTATATATATATATATATATATATATATATATATATATATATATATATACACAAACAACCTGGCAGAGCAGCTTCTTCCTTCCCTTCTCTGTCTCTGACAGCTGCCCCGAAATGACAATTTTAAAGCCTGAATATTAAAGGTTTGGAAAGTCACTTTAATCTGATTACTTATCGGCTGCAAATCACCACGCGGGCAACTTTATCGACCGGAGTGAGTGAGAAAAGAGGTAAAAATACATCTGGGGCACATATTTTGACAAATGTGATGATAAATGGAAGTTAACTGGTGGACAGAAAATAAGTGTAGCTGCTTTTTTTAGAGGAAAAAAAAATGTTTTCAAAGATGATATTAACACTATCCATCACCCATGTGTCACCATTACTCATGCATGATCCATCAATCAGATTAGTTATCATGCAGCTTCTATAATACTGTTTACTGATGGTGCTCCCAACAGGAGAAACATATATTACTATACTTTATCAAAGGTGTTAAAGAAGCACAGATGCTGCACTTAAACAAAATAGAAAAAAAAAATACAAATAAATCGGCATGCTGGTCACCAGTTTACACGAAGGATGCTTTTGTGCTTATTTTAACTGTCATCACATATTAACATCAACACGTGGAGGAGAAGCAGTGCTGCTCAAAACCACTTCAACCCATCAGACAGGGGGCCAATCAGAGCTGGCACCAGACACAATTAAACAGACGGGCGTTCCAGTTCTAAAGGCTGCTGCTGCTGCTGACATTCAAGGTTTCCTTTTTGTTTTTTGTTCATTTAATTTATTTTGACTGCGTCATTGGCCGGTAGCCTAAAGATAAACAACAGCAGCATGCACCTTTTTGTGTTTCAATTAGACTATAAATTAAAGGGGGTATCAGGACATGGCATTGCAAGGTGTGGGTTTTGTTATTATTCCCTCAATATTTATTTAACTCAAATATTCAGAGATTATGGATTACTATTTTTTTCATTTGTTTTTCTACAATATGCCAAGTTTTTCTTTTTTTAATAAAATTACTAAAAAAATTTTTGTGTCACTTCCTCATTTAGACATACTGGCTCAAAGCAGCAGGCTCAAAACAATTACTTAAATTAAGCAGCAACACTACTTATTAAAAGTTATGTTTTATGGAGTCATTAACAAATTTAGCTTATTTCAGCTTATCAAAGCCCCTGCAAAGTCATGTGGTGCCGCCACGTCAGCAGGAGGTGGACTGATGCTTTACAGTCCTCAGCAATTAAACTGTCTTTTGTGACTAAGTTGTCTTTCTACTTGTGTTTTTTTTTTAAGTTGGAAAGCAGTGTGAAAGTCGCTATTTGAAGAAAAGCTCTGTGAAAAGTCTGCATACAGCGAGCTGCAGTCTGCATGTTGGGGATTGCAGCTGTTTGTAGTAACAGCTGAGTGGGGCAGGTGGTATTTTAGTCAGAAAACACTTTGAAACAGTTGACTGGTCGGAGTGAGGATGTCACTGACTGCCGAGATATCAGCCCGTTCCACAACTCATTAGTCAAGGTACAGAGACCAGCCAAACAGCTGTGGAACATTTTAATTCCAACCCTGAATCAGCGGCTTGGGCCTGAGCTGCTGCTTCCAATGACCTCCAGCGTGCTCGTGCTGCCGAAAAATAACACTCATAGAAACACAACTATGGAGTGAATAATACTTCTGTCCCTCATTCACCCCCCCCCCCCACCCTCTCTCTCTGCTACTCCCTTATTCCAACAGCAGCTACTTCCAGTGCCCAAGGCCACGGTGTTGATATTGCTTACCCAAGACTCAATGAGCTAATTAAGGGGGGTGTTTCTAAAGTGCTTTTGCATTTTGTTTATTTGTGTATCACCGAAGCCCCACAAATTACACAGACCAAAGGCTTGTCTGAACTTTTAATCTAATCACGCCTACTGCGAGGCCTCGTTTCCTGGTGTCAGTTTGCCTTAATGAGGCCTGGTCTGAGCCATGGCCATTAGTGGAGCTCAGTAGTGGAACAGTACTGCAACGAGACAGGCTCGGCACAATGCTGCCACAGAGCCTAATCCCCGGTTGCTCCCTGCGGACCCCGCAGCCATGAAGCGAGTTGTAAAACCCCCAGCTGTGCAGAACATGGATGACATTTGAAAACATACAGCGTCTGGGTGGCAAATTAAGAGATAAATGCATTAAAAAGCAGCACTTAAACGACATAAAAAGGACAGCCAGGTGCAACATGAATATATTATTGAGCCATTTTTCTATATTACAAGTGCCAAAGCAAAATGCTGGGGGTCAGACAATGTCGGTTAGTTGTTGAGTGCACAAACTTTTACGTATAATAGGCATATTCATGCAGGGGTGTTTATTATCACTGACAACATAATGGTTTAACGCCACTTACCCTTTGTATCAGCTTACATTCTATGAATTGTGAGCATTTTTTTTTTTTTTTTGCTTTGGACAGTTGCACTAACATCCCCATTAGTACAATAATCATGTGGAGAAGGTCCCTACACTATTCATTTTCCATGTAACTTGCATTAATTCAAATTCTGAGAGAATTTAGTGCACTTTCCCATTTCCAATCTGAAGTGCTTTGAATTCTGCTCACTGCACCCGTTTCTGTGTCATCAGCCCACTCAGAGCCTGAATAATTCATAACAATATTTATTAGCACTCTGAGGTACAATTAGATGAATTGGGATTAAGAATTGGCTCATCTGTGGAACAGAAAGTAGAACAGCTCTGCCGATGGATTTGGGCAGGCGTAGCTCTAAAACATTATCAAAATAAAGCCAAGCGGATTAATTCCCTTCCTCTACTATTCCCCCCCCCCCCCTCTTCTCTTGTGTTTAAAGAACATACTTAATATTCCATCTGCAAGAGTAAATCAGAGATGACAAGTTAAAACACGGGCTGTGTAGGGGCCTCACGGTTTTACTTTATCTCTTAATTCCTTTATGTTTTTTTTTATTATTTTACATAAACCTTTATGGAAGACCTGGCTTCCATTTTCCTTTGCAGTGCTAATTCAACATTTCTCTACCAGCAGCTGACCACAGGAAGTGATGGATACTGGAAATATTTTAGTATTTCTGGAGAAGAATGACTCCTTTCTAGATTTTTTCCTACAAAGTGCAGGTCTCAATCATTTACAGTATTAATAATTGGTCAATAAAACAGGGTATTATCAGTAAAATGTCAGTGCTTCTTAAGTCTGTATGGGTATGTGCTATGTCAGATACACCACATGCTCCTCCCAGTTTCCTTGTAAATGCAGTCGCTTTTTGCTATGCTAATATTAGCTAACATTTCTGGACATGATGTTGCCATAAGATACAAGATACTACAGTGAAATGGAAGGTTTCAAATGTCAACCAGCATTTTGGTCATCACTTTTATTGACAGAATGAACACTTACAGTGTAATACGAGTGATCCTGACATGTGTGTTGGTGTCAAATAAACAGATGTCAGCATTAATCTGTATTTATGCAGATTGGTTCTGGCTCTGTGACACTGTGATGCTAAGAAATCCTCTGAGAAAATCCACAATAGCTCTCTGATTATCAGCGTCACCTTGTCCATCCTCAGGTCAAACTGCTGTCCAAATTAATGCCCCGAGTCATTTACAACATAAATTTTTAAAAAACACCCTGTTTTGGGCTCCAGTGGAAATTAAGAATATATGAATTATAGTTTCGACTCTAAACTCATTATCTCATCATGCACAAATGGAAAATAAAGCTGTGACAAAGTTAATCATCATGCTGTCCGGGAGAGAGGATCGGAAGGCTTTATGAAAAATGTTGACCTTAATGAATGACCCATCTATTCGGCTCAATTCTATGTTTTTTTTTACCCTCCCCCATCCCCAATTAAAGGAGTTTCCGTCTGCCCATCTCTGTAACAGATGAAGCCTGCAGTTCTAAAACTCTGCGTTAATTAAACATAAGTGCATGTCTCACTATGACTTATGGTGGTTCACAGTCCCTCCCCCCTTACTCAGATAATATCCTTAAGTCCTCTGGGTCCTCACGTACCCACATGTCATACAAACAAGGACTAATCTCTAAGTTTTTATTGGAAAAAGTAAACAGTTTTAAGGATGTACCTGGAAGCTCTTACGCAACACTCAAAGCTCAACGGAGGCGAGGGCCAATTTATTCGATGTGTGCGTGCGTGTGTGTGTGTGCAACAAGCTGACTGTGCTGTCAATTACAAATTCTTGAGTTCATCGAGGGAGTTCAGCTCATTACGATTCATCCAGAGAAAACTTTTTATCCTTTATTCTAACACTGCAGACATTAACTTGTGTGTATATTTAAACTGAAGATGTATTGGGATCTAATGTATACACACAGGATTTTAAATAGAAGTATAACGAACATATGGACTTAATGCAGACTGCGCAGGATGTCGGGTTGTTCCCTATATATATATATATATATATATATATATATATATATATATATATATATTTCTTTTTCCCAAAAAATTGTTAGTATAGTGTTTTTTTTTTTTTTTTCAAATGCACACATAATCAGAACTCTGCAGGTTAGATAAGAATGAAGAAAATAGCGGTGAAATATCACAAAAGCATTTTTCAGATGCACAATATGCAAACAGAACTGAGTTCCTCCTGCGCTCACAGTCCAGATTCCACAAAGTTTTACTTCGGAAACTATTCAGGTCATCTTAGTTAAATATAATACTTACAATCTGAGGAATCAGGAGGATTTTTTTTAATTATTTTTTAGTTGTCATAGACAATAACACACATATCTTTGTCTGCAATAACCCTTTTACAAACTTGAAACATCCTTTCTCATCGACCAGTCTGTCATGTGTTTTATGAAACACCCAGAAGACTAAAACCTGCTTGCAGCCTGGTTGGGGTTTTTGCAGACCACAGAGGTATGAGACTCTTTGTTATCAGTGCAACAGTGGTAGGTAAACACAAGATAAAGAGGCTGAGTGAGACTCTGCCATGTCTGTTTCCCCATCTTGTCAGTTAGAATGACTCAAGCCATTAAGGCAGTTACCACAACATGCTGACAACATGTACGGATGCCACCTGGACCCAGATGTGCCTCAGCGGTGGGTAAATGGAGAGAATGATGGAGAGGAAGTTTAGGGGCCATGTCTGCGCCAGCATATGCCCCAACCTGTACGTACTATCATTCTTCCTCTGATAGTCCCAGCCTGTGAGGCCAAGACAATTGGCCATTGTTATGCTTACTGAAAAGGACACAAAAGCAACAATAAAAGAAAAAAAAAAGTGAAATTACAGTGAAGTCCTTGGCAACTGTGCTGCGTTTTTTTTTTCCCCTCATCATCTTTTATGCATGCTACGAATTGAAAAAGGCAAACGTTATTGTTGATGGCTGCCCTTTCCCATGCCTGAATACTCGAGTACATATTTTCATACAGCGTCCGTGGTTCAATGAAAGTGATCACTCGGGAGCGAGGTTTTGTTTCTGCACACAATCGCTGGTTCTGTGTAGAATAGATGAGGGACATCGGGATCATAAAGAACAGACCAGTGATGAGTGCGGAGACAACAAAAGCCCATTGCACTCTCATCCTTTCTGCAGTAATACACACACACACACACACAAAACAATGGTGGATGAGCCTGATTGGCGCATCCAACTGCATCATCTGGAATATTCAACTCCATGTCACTCCATCTCATCTGTGAATATCACAGATGAGACTCTCGTACCGTCTGAGCCTCAGCGTCTCTCTCTCACTCTCTTTCTCTTTCTCTTGTATTAAGCAGAAGGGTATCAAGCAATTACAGTCCAAGGTCTCCACTCAGTTGGGGATTCTTTCATCCCATAAAGTTTTACAACAAAGACTGACAGTGACCTTCACGAGGTCAGAGAATCGGGCAAGAGGCATCCAGTGCCTATTTAAATGACAGCGACTTTTTATGGAGCCTTCGAAAAAGATTTAGTAGAATAACATGATGTAGAATAATACTGTTGATTGAAGAAAACAGTGTACATGCTACTGCACTAACACAATAAATGGTTTTGGAGCAAATATGGAACAGAATAAGGTCTGTTAGGGCTTTTTGTTTTGTTTGTAAATAGCATATTTGTAGCCATTTTGCTTGTTAGAGCACATATAAAGTGTCTGCTATGGCCCGACTCAACAATTAATCAACTAATCTTTTCATTACAAGTGTGTAACAAATAAAAACAGTGTGTCAATATAGGAGTGAGGCTCTCTATATCTCTGCTTCAGTGCTCCTAATGTCATCGTGAGAGACACAGCCCCCTGTGACTGCTGTGATGCCACTGCACTTAAAAAAGGTTTAGAGCACAAATCAATCACTATAGTCTGACAAATGAAAAGTATCACAAACTTAGACTTTTAATCTGCCAAACAATCTGGGCTAGGTCACCTCTCTGATTTGGGGAAGATTTTCTCACTTTTTCAATCTACCCCACAGGCTATCTTCATCTTCCCCCCAACATGAGGCCAGTGGGGGCTTGTTTCCCAGTGCTAGGCCACCCAGGGGAAATGTAATTCCCTTCCTCTGGTCGGTCAGGGGAGTGAGGACTAAGGAGGAGGAGGAGGAGGAGGGATGCTGCTTGGCTCCCTGATTAGGAGCTGAGGATGCGACTGGCTTCTTGCCAGCGTGGTTTCACACGCCAGTGTGCATGTTTAAGGTGATCAGAAAGGCCGCCGCAGCGCTCGCGACGCGCAACATAAAGCAAAACAAACGACCAGCTGTGAATCATGAGCAAGGTGGGGCGAGCATCAAACGCTTGCAGCCCTGCCGTACCTTTCCACCCGCTGGCATGGCTCACCCACCCACCCTCCCCTGCACCTGCCTGCAGGGCAGTCACTGTGTATGATGGAGAAGGCAGGGTAAAGTACAGGGACCCCTCTCTGTCCATTACTCATAAGCGTCCTGGTGTTTCCAATCCCCATTCACAATAGGGTTTTTGAGTGATCACACACCAAACACCATGATCACACTCTGAACTGATTATAGTGCACTGCGAGGGGGGCCTGGCTGGGGGCGCACTCCGCTCCCATAACCTTTAACTGTACAGCTCTTGCTCCTTCACTCTGCAGGTGGACAATGCCATTAAAGGGTG
Organism: Parambassis ranga; assembly: GCF_900634625.1. Lineage (NCBI taxonomy): Eukaryota > Metazoa > Chordata > Actinopteri > Ambassidae > Parambassis > Parambassis ranga. The sequence goes on from NC_041029.1 coordinate 8,282,372, forward strand.
GATTGTGAATGTGTTCTGGCACCTTCAGCTGACTGTGCTGGCTTTTCTACATTCCTCTTATTTTGTTTCCTGTTTTCAAACTTGAAGATGACAGTCTGTTAGTCTGTTAGAACTTACTTCATCGACTACTTAGAACTTACTTCGTTGTTCTCGTCATACAGCAGAGAAAAACAAAAACAAGAAAAAAGCAGGGAAGGAACTAGATCTTTTTGTGGCGTTATAGTGGCGTAGGTGTCTGATCAGGATTCCTCTTTTTAGGGGTATCCTGGGCACATCAGGGCAGACCCATGAAACTCAGGAGGGATTTAATATCCCAGATTGCCCACAGAGTCCCTCAGGTAGGACTAAATATCTTGCCTTGCTTAGCTTACTGCAACCACAACCACAACCACAACCTTTTCTCTCAGACAGTCCTTGCATGTGGAATCAGAGGAACGTTTTCAGCAAACTCCCAGGTTAATCAAAGATATTAAAAAACAGCTATATACAGATATACAGCCTTCTTGCCCAATGACACCCACAGGTGTTATGAAGAGAGGTTATGAAGCTCAGTGTGGCCAGCCGCTACCATCTTGGCAGTGCCTGAGTGAGCACAAGTGGAGCTGGGGCGGGCAGTTGGATGCGTGAGTAGACAGCTCGTGATCTTTTTGGCACTTACACATTGATTTAATTTCTCAGCCTCAGAGGCTGATCACAGCTTACAGACTTCTTGGTTAAGCTTTAACCTGCTATACGTACCATAACTGTGAGGATTTGTTCAGTGTAGTGTAACAAGCAATCATTTTGGCACTATGAACACAAAATATGGCATAGGAATGCACAGAATTCAGATTTATAGCATTATATGACACCTTGACATATCATTCTACATATCATGTAGGATCAAGACTCCCCCGCCAGACATGTTGCTAATGTTTAATTTGTTTTTTCCTTTCCTGTAAGTAAGCGTGTGTCCCTGGACAGTGATCCCTCAGCGAGCCACTCGCCGATTAATCCGGCAGATTCTCCTTTAATATCCAATGGCACCAATACATTTTAATGCAGCCTGAGATCTGGAGATGAGACCTGTCCTTAAAAACTCCCTCTCCCTCCAGGCTTAAAGGAATGCCTGTCCTCTCTCTGCGTAATTGAAAAAGATGGATCTCACCAAGTGTTTCACCAACGCAGCAGGTAGGAATTGGATTGGGAAATGTGTTCTGTATCATATTGCTATGTATGTGTTCGCCAGAGGCTCACACACAGTCGGTAAGAGCGACGTGTTCTGCTGCCCATATTGAAAGGCAGGAAAACAGAGAAGGGAGACATTTGCAATTTTATTACTACTTTAATGGGTTTCTCTATCATTCAGGAATTGCACTTTCTAATGCATTGGGCCCATAAATACAAGGTTCAATAGACAGCCGCTCTGCTCTCCTCATTATTCATACATTCAAACAAATTAGAACAGAAGGTTGAATAAAATATGCTGTCCATTTCCAGCGTGACACCATCAGAACTTGATCATGCATACAATCTAATCGCTGCTGTGCTATCTGCTATCTAAAACTTGCACATGGTATAGCTACATGTGTATCTACAAATACTAATCATTTCCTAATGTCACCCAAATGTGTTTGGACTGCACTGCAGGTGAGAATTGGACCAGGTGCTCCTCCATCACTCCTACGACTGGAAGTGTTATATGACATTTGAAGTAAATCAAACTTTTGTTAATGCTGTACACATGTTGACTCATCTGATGCATATTTTCCATCAGTAAAGTCAAAGGGCATCTTTGGTGTTTATGTCTGAACAGGTGATTGCTTAGAAATGTGCACAGGATGTTTCAGTCCAGCACAGTTTCAATCAGGACTTTCACCAGCAGTGTGTTCTTCTGACCTTCAGTGTTTTATGAGTTCCAAACCACATCTGTGGCTCTCAGCTCCAAGACCACTGGATCATTTTTTAGGATCTTTAAAAGGGCTCACAAATGTATACTTTTAGTTTTTTATTTAGTTTTGCAGCAGGAGTCTTCAGCAAACAGAAGAAAGTAAGATATATGTTGGAGACTATTTTCTCTCCACTGAATAAATCCACCTTGGGAGCCCCGAGATGAATAACTGCTTAGTACAAACATCTAATAATACATATTAATGTTTCTGATTATGTGGTGACAGGCATTAGGCATATTTTATTTCAATCTATGATCATTTCCTCAAGCAAGCAGCAACAGAAACTTAGATAAAACAGTGGCTTAACATGAAAGGTAAGAAGGTAGAAGCCAAACTAAACACGAAAAACTACAGATTCCACACAGGGATCAAGTCTCAGGTCTGGGAGAAACCGTCTACATCGACACCAGGTAGGCCATGTGCTTTAAAAAAAAAACAAAAAAACAAAAACAAAAACACCTAATAGCATGCGTGGTAAAAACTACCCCACAGTGTATCTGAGAAGTCAAAGGATTTGATTCATTTTAAGATAATAACAGCTGCAAAGATTCATAAGGACAAATTACACCCTCTACAGCCAAACTGTGTCCAAGTCCACAGTGAAACCGCACCTGTCTCAGCTCAGGGAGCATCAGAAACCATAATCATCTCTTCTGGCTTTGCTTACTTCACTCACTCACCACCACCACCACGACTCTGTGGGAAGAAAAACTTACTTTTTGGCACATGAGCAAGTCTAAATTTAAGTGCAGGTCTTTAGCCAGTCTCTATATAAAACAGGCAATTAGTAACTGATGGGATGCCAAGCATTGATGCCTCCTTTTTTAATGTGATAAACAATATAAGATGAAAAGTCTGACCTGTGGGCCAGCAGCCCCCACTACCACCACCACCACCTCCCACCCATGCACACCACCACAATCTTGCCTTTCAAGTCAACTGCTTTCATAAAGCAGGGCTCTATGGCCAGCCAACTGGAAGGAAGCGGGATGTCAGGGGGAAAAAAAAAATCAAGACGTGGCGATAAAAGAGAGAAAGATCAAGTGTGGATAAAAGAGATCAGCTTATCCTTCTGACTAAAATCGAGTGACAGCCAAAGACAGAGGATATGAGAAGGGAAGGGTTAGCAGACAACAAAATGACTCTGTACTTAATAATAATAAAAAAGAAGTCCATTTGAAATAAGCACATTGTAAGATGGATGGCAACTTGAATGAATCCAAATGGACTCATAACACGTCTGCTGTGGCTGCTGCATAAAAATCCTATTCTGAAATTGGTTTTCGTCTCAGTTTTGATGTTTATCAGTTGCTCTGAATCTCCTGCAGCTGCAGGACCAAACATGCAACATGGTACATATGACCGTCCATAAATGTACACAAATCGAATGATTATGATTCACCGCCTCTGCACTGAGAAACTCTGGAAACTGGAGAACCAAGAAGCAAGAATCTGTTGCACAGCAGCAGTAATTAGAAAGCCAGGGCATTGCTGGCTCTTTACACTATGTTGTACAACATAACACCAGGTATACCACTACAGCAGCAGCTATCATTAGACAGTAAGTGTCATGAGGAGTCTGGAAATGGAGTGCATGTAATCAGGGCAAAGGAAAGAGTCCCTTCCTCCAGCCTCCCAGAGGAGGCAGCTGTTCTCAGGCCCTCCACCACTTGTTCATTAATTACTGTGAATTAATGCTTTTCTGCTGCCGAGAATAAATAAAAAGATTGTGGTAAGGCCTCACTAATCAAGAGTGGCTGTTATTAAATACTGTGAAAATGTCAGCTGGTTGTGGCTCAGATGAAAGAGAACAATCTGATGCGGCCCCACTCCAATCAAACATCATGCCTTGCTGGTCGGAGGCTAAACTGCCAGCACCTGTTTTCACGAGGCTTCAAGATCCACTGTCTTTCCCCAAAGAGAGAGGAGTGGGGAGCGGTGGTTTATATCCACGGCCGACCTTTACTGCAGACTGTGAGTTAGTTCAGCCTCTCAGGAATCTACATCAAATAAGACTATTGACTTCCAGACGCTTGCAATGTTCCACTGGAGGAGGCCTTTGTTTGGACAGTTTTGTCTGTCTCTGTCCAATCCAAGGTGCTAGTGACTCAGGCAACTTGAGGTTCAACATATATATATATATATAGATAGCTACAGTAGGAATGTGATTGACATTACAAATACATATAACAAAAGAAAGAGAAATATTGCTTTTTTGCATCTTTGAAGCAACAGGTGCAACATGTTCTCCCAAAAAAACTAAAGAAAACACACACTACTCTTGGTCAATAACACACCTGCAATATACAACATATGGTTAAGTTTCTGTTAAGGGAACATTTGATTGTATCGGTCAATGCTTGAGTATGGCGGTGAGTGAGGGATGGTGGACGGGCATGCAAATACTCAGCAGTCTAAGGTTCGAGTCCACTGACACTGTGAGCTGTTTTAGTTGAAGTTAGTTAGGTTAGTTAGGCTGAATATGGCACAAACAAAATGCCTGGTTAAGGTTAGGTATTAAAATATGGGTAAAGGTTTAGGTAAAGATCATCTTAAAGACTGCTCCTGCTGCATGGTCACCATACCAGCTGCCACAAACACATAGAAATGTGGCCAAAGAACAAAAATATTGAGCCTACCTGTCACGGCTTTCTGTTTTAAAGACAATGTATAAGACATACAAGGTGCTTAGTGCTTTAAACATTTATGCCAATAAATGCACAATTAGAGTCATACATAAGAGTCACAAACATACTGTTTTGTTAGTATTTGTCAACTTTTGAACGAATTTTGTTTGAAATGTCTTTCTAAGTGTTGTTCTTTTGTGTAATCGACCAAGTTAAGAATCCAAAAAAAAAAGAGAAGAAGAACATGAGGACAGGAGATGGATGAGGACAAATCAGACAGCAAGTCGGCTGATGAGAACAAATGAGGAGCCCGGTGATCCAATGTAAGAATGACACATCACATCCCAACAGTCTATAATACAGAGCTGCTTCAAACAGATGGGAGATAGAACAGCTGTGTGTTTTAATTGGTCACACATGCGATATCAAGCACGCAGCCCATTTAAAACACAAAGAATGCTGTCGTTTTCCCGGATAACTCGGAAGGATTGTTCGCCACAAGGACACACAGACAAACACTGACTGACTTGGCTTTCTTGTATTTGATGTTCACCCTCTGTGTACACTGACAGAACAATACCTGGTTCCTGTGAAGCGATCTGTCTTGGTGCCAAAAAACAATCCAACAGATTTACCACAAAACAGTAACTGTGAGCCACTGAGTTGGATTTTATGAGAGCAGAGGCTACTATAAAGAAATCCTGTGTAGGTATACAGGCGCTGTACACACTGTATAGACAACAGTTGACAACAGTCACTGCTGAGGAAGAGGGGATAGTTCCTAGATAAGTTTTTATAAGTATATAATCAAATGAAAACTATGAGCTGCTTGCCAAGTCCACTATGAAAGTTTAAAAGGAGTGCTCGAAATCTACTATATGAAGGAAACACTGACTAACTCCACTACTGACTCTAACAAGGGCCCTTAGTGCTTTATGCTAAAGTGATAAAGCTATACATTTACATAATTGGACAGGGAGGGGTAAATAGTTGGTTGCAATCTGCTACCTCATCACTAGGTGGAACTAAATTCTACACACTGGTCCTTTAACATACAGATTGTTAGCTCTCCAGTGAGCACAAATTATTATTGTTGCTGACAATAATAATCCAGTTTTGCCATCAATATTAAAAACGTATAGCTTTTCTCCTCAGTATGGCAGAGGATGAGGTAATCAGGCAAACATGTTTTAAAAAAATGAATATGAATGATCCAGTTGACAAACTGCTCTCAGCCAAGCCAGCAGGATGCGTGGAAGTTGCCAAGACAACAGGTTTACTTGGCTGACATTTTGCAGATATTTTTTTTACCCATACATCACTCAAGTCAATACCGACTACGAGGACTTCTAAGCAGTAGTATAGGCAAATATCTGCGACTCAGCCAAACATCTGCGTAATGGCAGTCTAACAAAGACATGCCACCGAGCTAGATTTATATTAAATGTGGGATCAGCTTGTTATCCAGCTTTCTCTGTAAATTTGACTCTCTAATTTATATCTCACTGTCTGATGCAGTGATTCTCACTTCTTCTCCAAAACATTTAAATAGCCTCTTTGTGTGTGTGCGATGTACCACACTGGGAGAGTGAACTAGCTCTTATTTTACGATCAATAAATTTTGGCTCAAAAGCAAAATTTATATTCTTTCAACAGAACCATGACTCTGTTACACAATGCACAGCTCATCACACAGCTGTGATATAAAATATGCCAGCATTCATCTTTTCAGAAAGCCACTGATTATTTTTTATATTTATTTATTTGTTCAATTTTTTTAGAAGTCACTCCTCTTTTGACAAGTATTTGCAGTAACGCTTGTTTATAGACACAATGTTCGGAGTTTTACAACAGGCTTTCTCCATCTTTCAGCTTTTATGGAGATAACTGCAGAGTAACTAGTTATATAGGGATAAATATCACTTTGAAGTAGCCTTGGTTACTTTGACAGTTTGGTTGGCTGATGGTAAATTGCTTAAAGCTCACCGCAAACAAAGCATTATGCAAAATGCATGCAATTAATCATTGAGAGGGCGGTTCATATTTTTTATGATTATTAATGGCCTTTGCCATGCTGTGGGGTCATCTCACCTCTCTGAAATATTTACATCATAAACAGCATGAATTATGGGGGTTGCGGGAAGGGCGCCTGCTTTAAAATACAGTTTCCTTTATTTTCATCAGCTGGGGCGGTCAGAAACTAGCCATCCGCAGAGCTCGGTATGGAAATGAGATGCTCCCCTCAGGTCACGTGATGCCTGAAGGACATCGTTAGGATTCAAATCTCCTGTTGGTCAGTGACTGTGGTGGGAGAAGTGAAGAAAGAAAGTAGCTTCCATCTCATTAGCCACAGATCAACATGGAAATGAACAGTGATTGAGATGTAATTCAAATAAGACACTCGTATATTTTTAGAGCTCTGTGAATAACAAGCAGGGCTTGGATGGATGCTTTCTTTTAATACTGCTGCTTCCTGTTGACCTTTCGCAACTTTTACAGTGTGATGTACAGAAACAAGCAGAGGGCACTGAGAAAGTTTGTCTTGCAGATGTACCTTCAGGCTGTAAGAAACAGTTTCTATGCTTGTCTTTATTGCATTTAACCTCTTCATTTGCATTTGGAAGTTTTTATATTAAACAGTAAACTCCACAGGTGTGTAGGACTTTGCATGCCAACCTGTCAACCTGTGTTAAAAAATGTAACTTATGTTTATGCATCACAGAAAAATAGAGCAGTAGTGTTTTAAAGGCTGCTCGCTGCTTTTTTTGTACAGCACTTTACACTCTTACTAGTCATATAATTAAATTTGCAACGTGATGTTTAAAACATGGTGGAAAGTGATGGATAATTTGACAAAAATAATAATAATTGTAATTTTTCTGCACTTTTTGGCAAAGCTTTGGTTGTTGCTATTTTGCAAAGCTATTACCATTGTCCTGTCTTGAGAATATGGTAATTATTGAAACACAGATTAAGGATAAATTAGAGAATAGGAAGTGAGGACATCACCTTCCTGTGCTAGAATCAGAACAAAAATGGCATTGACTCTTATCAACACAGCCATACACGTTGGTCTATGTCAAATTAAAGAAATTATAGTGTAAATGGTTTTAAAGCACCTGCTGCTGTTAAACGTCAGATTAGACTCCGATTTGTCAGATTAATTCAGGAAAAATAGCATCCTGTCTAATAATTAGCAGCTGGTTAGATCTTAAACAGTGTCAACATAAACTACCATGATAAACGCTGCTTTAGCCCATATCACTAGCAGCGCAGAGAAAATCTAGCAATATTATCTGTGTTTCTATCAGCCAAGGTCCTATCACTAATTCTAATGCATAAAGCCTCCATTTTAAGTGTGTCGGTCTATCTGCATCCAAACATGAATACAATTTAATTAGCCTGGATGTGATTCTATACAATATGAGTCAATCAAGTCAGACCTATTCCCTCAGTCCCTTTTTGTTCTATTCTATTCCTTTTGAAGGTCTGTAAACGCTGCTGCTGTTGTGTGCAAAAACCGCAGCCAGTTTTCGAGAGAAGGGAAATCGTCCTTGGAGCAGATCATCAGGAGAGAGAAAGAGCGTGGATGCCTCCACCTCCTGTTGTTTGTCCGGGATGCCAAGCTCACGCTCAGCACGCCAGGCCCCATGCGGGAGCCCAGGCCGGCCGGAAAAGACAGAGCTCTTGGAAGACTCTGATCTGGTCAGAGCCAATGCGATGCTCGTGCCAGGCAGAGCAACTGTGGCCGGCGTCTGCTAGTGCATCGCTCCCCCGTTTACCCGTCGGCACACGGTGGACCTCAGGAGAAAGGATGCAACCATCAGGGGACCGCTAGTCCATCCGGGCCAGCCTGGAGAACAGACCCCATGTGGCGCAGGAGTGGGAGGTTTGGAGCTGTTACTCGAGAAACAGCTAGCAGCCTGGTATCTTGTTTCAATTTCTTACTGTTGATGTCTAATTTAAGCCAAGCATCCCCACTGCCTGCAAAACTGCTATCTAAAGCATTTTAGACACAAACATGCACTAATATAGCCCAATTAATTCCAATTCTTTTGTGGCTGGTGGTCACACTGGTGTTTATGTTTCTGAAAATTAAGGTCACATTTTCTGCAAATCCCCTCGCTTCCTGTCAAGTGAAGGATATTGGTAATGAAGTCCTCCTGGAGTGGATGTCTACTAATTTTATACAGGAACTTTCAAAAAACTTTTCAAACCCTAGAGGAGGTTATATCATTTTGTTTTATTCAAAACAAATATGTCTTTAAATTAAAGGGGCAATATGTAAGATAAACAGCAGCAGACTCCAGAGTTTGACATAAAATCTTAAATATTATGGCCTTATTTGGAAACTTGGAAACAATTTTCATGTATTCTTGTCAATTATCTCACTCACTCCTCTGTCTTCTTTGTGTTTTGTAAGGCTTCTTATTAAAAGCACATTTAACTCTCAAGGTTACCATCTGAATTGGAGTTTTGGAAGCATGCCAAAGAAACCTTTACTGAGTTTTTCAAAAGGGAAAGATGCCAAGTCAAAAAGGGATCAGTCTTTTGCTGTGCATGTCACACTCAGAGGTGGACAAAAGGCTCAGAAAATAGTTTATCACTACAATATTAGTGTGTGCTTTCCATATCTTTAAAGGGGGAAATCAAACAATCACTGTTTAAAAATGGATTAAACATCTAAAATCTAAAATAATAATGACAATAAAGTGAAGGAAGGGTGGTCCGTTAGCTACTGCAGCTAGCCGCATCAAAACTCTCACTGTGGGTCAGCTGATGCCAGCTGCTGTCAGGCTTCCACACCAACCAACCCTGTGTTCAGCTGTGTCTGCTAAGATAAGATAGTGCTACATTTGTTAGTAAAGTACAAAATAAAACAGGTACTACAAAACATACTAATTGTATTATATATTATATATCCTGCTTCACTGCCAGGGTTAATTAACCCTGTTTTATTTTAGACCATCTTTTCATAATGCTAACTATAGTGAGCGTTTCATTTCCTCTTTCAAATGTGCTCACATTTATATTTCTATCATGGAGTCTATCTTGTGTGATGATGAGAGTGCTGCAATTTTTGTACCAGAGAAGGAGGAATAGAGAGAAGAAAAAAAAACATAGCGAGGATGTGTGACACATGAAAACTAGCCACTTGTTTTGCTCTGAATTCTGAATTAGTGGGTGTTTTGAGGGAAATCCTGATGAGAACAGGAGTTAACAGAGCTTGTATGCAATCACTCTTTCTGCAGCTGGGTGATGCGACTCATCGTCTCAGCAGGAATTACACAGCATCTCAGCTGTGACCTGCCTGCACCTGACTGAGAAAAAAACCCCGGCGTATGTGACAACCATCCAGCAGACAGGGTAAAAAAAATTACGTTTCTGGTTGACACGCGGCACGAGTTTTATCGGTTTCACCGTGTTATTTTTGCTGTTTGTTTTATTTTAATTCCTCCATGCTGCCAGTCAGATAAGACCTTTGCCACTGAAGCTGTGACAGTACATCTGACGCAGATCAGGTTGCCACACTGGTTTTGAATGATAATGCTGCGCTATCGTGTTTCACATTGATTCATTTTTAAAGAGAGAGTCAGTATTATTTTGTATTGATCGGCCTTTTCTTTATAAACAAAGATGATATATAGGCCTAGTAATAGGAGGATTAAATTACATGGTCTGAAAATAAGCCGGATCGATAAAAAAAAAGTAATTTAGCACAATTCGGTTCAATTTGTTTGAGGAATCCTGAGCCGTCTGTGTGTCTGAGTTAGCAGGTGAGGTGGGACCGAGCCCCAGCTACAAGGTTTTGACTATTTCCATGTTTTACATCATTTTTTTCTTCCAGGTTATCAATGCAATCCGACGCTAGGAAAAAAAAAAGTTTGTAGAGTTTAACTAGTTGACAGAAAACTACTGATACTGCAGTAATGTTGTATCACTCAGACAGTTGCAGCTGTTGATGAAACCCTCACATCATCATGTTCCAAGTGTGGGAGGACTGAAATTAACATAACGGAAGAGCAGAAACAGATTCTCCATTCTACTAACCAGGTGTATATGAATGCTGCAAGAATGAGGTGGTTTCCTCCCCCTCCCCCACCACCACCACCACACAAACACCCACCCACCCGCCTGCACGCTCATCAGCAGCGCTAAACCAAATGCTGTGACTCTCATTTGGGGCATTTGTTTGCCTGTGTGCAAAATAATGGCGGCAGGAGCAGGTGGAATATTGCTTCAGCAGCTAACCCATATGGATCAGAAAAAGCTGCTTGCCAAGTCCAAACTCCACTTTTACAAGCACATCTGGAGCAGAATCTCCATATTAATTGCCAGTTAATGTGTTTACACACAACAAGGATTAATCCCTGAGAGAAGTTGCTTGACCGGGGTCATGCGGTCAGTGGGAGGCTTGTGTTTTTTCGGGTATAAACACAGTGGGAAGAAGGATGGAGCCAAATGTGTGGACAAAGCCACATACGTATGATAATTATATTCCAGCTGAAAGCCATCTGTCATGTAGCATTTCTGGTATGTTCAAAACATTTATGTCGATACATTTTTTTCAGCTAAACGGCAGCAAAAGTTCATGCGGGGATTTTCGAAGCTGTGATCGCATGAGACGCTTTGTTGAACACACCTGCATTTTTATTGTTTGTTTTGGTTGTTTGGTCACAGCAGACAGAGGATGGGGGTTTTAAAGGATTTAGGGGGGGGGCCTGGACAGAAGCCCTGGAACATGGCAGGGATGACAGATATTTATCATGTCAGAGCCTTTTTTTCCAGGGGGACCAAAATCGGCAGGAAAAGGTGGTGGATAAACAAATTATTAATACATTCTGATGATTAAAAGAGCTAATTAGCTTAGTACAATCTGTCAATGATGAGTTTTGACAATTGTACATGCTATGTTATTATATGATGATGGAAAAAAAAATGACATTTTGCCTCATCTTAAACAAATGACTTACAAGACTCTCCAAACAACTGACTTACAAGTTGTGAAGTTACCTTTACCTCCTGTTATACAGGGAGTTATTGACATCAGCAGCATCAGGTGACACCTGAGTCGCTCCCTCCTCATCCTGGAGATAGCACTTGTGTCTCTGAGGGTTCGGCTTAAGAGCGACCTCCTAATGAGAGATTTACTATATGGAGATAATTATGGGGGAAGGCAACATCTCGCTCAGGCCTAATGACTAAGATAAGAGCACTTCAGTGGATTTTCAAGCGCTGCCCTCCTCCTCCCGACCTGTCGTCGTACAGGGGTTCTAGTTGTCACAGACAATCAGCTAGACAAACACTGACAGCATTCCCATATGCATGGCAACACATAAAGCCCTTCATATACATGAATGAATGCCCAGCTCAAAGATCACCAGTTGAAGAGGACGATAAACAAAGGCATGGCACTGCTTTATGTTTCTGCCATTTTTTTATTTTTTTTGAATCAGCCACCTGGGCGATTAAGGGAAAAATTAGTGAACAGAATCAGAAACGCGTGCTCTTGTTTATTGCTTTAGAGAGTTAGCTGGCAAGGAGGCAGCCATCGTGTGATGATGAGAGTGGCCCCTCTGGAGACGGGCGTTCACACACTGGCAGAGGAGCTAATACAGACTTTCATTAGGATGCACACACTTCAACACACTGTCATAGTATTTACAGTCTCACACTGGGGAAACAAATAAACTGCGTGATTAACAAGTTTTCCTGATGCCTGGCGCTTCGCTGTGTGCGCATTGGAGTGCCACCTCACCGACTTAATGATTCTTAATGGTTTCTTAATGACTTCTTAATGACTTCATCAGGAAGATCCTGCAACAGCACATTCTGACAAGCGGGAGCCTCCCCTCGAGACCCAGGATCACACCACAGCTCTAACCCCTCTTCAGTTTTCTGCTCAAATAACACACACTTTAAATCTGCTTATCTGAGACAGCATCTTCGACTTGGATGACACAAGCTTTTGATCCACGGTTAACTATGGGGATAAGTGATGTAATGTGATGTGAAAGCGTGCGAGCTGATGTGTGGAAACGCACTAAAAGGCGAATAGGGATGTCCACCTAGGTTGTGGGCAAATGCAGTCACATCAAACTAATCTCAGAACATTGGAGTGACATCTAGTGTTGTGTAACCAGAATTAAACTGCATTGTGTGAGGGTATCTAGGAAACCCATTTGGCAGCGTTCAGTGCAAAAGCTGTGGCTGTGATGCAATGCTGGGGGAAGCAGAAGGAAAACAAAAGAAACAGAGAATTCTCCAATTACTGGAGAGGCCAATAATTGCAGAATTTCATTACAGCAGGACGGACAAAAAAAAAAACCGAGATGACACTCAAAACTGCAGCGACACAAACAAGCGATGTGTTGTTGAGCTGGGGGACAAAGTGCGGTCAGGACCAGAAAACCCTCCAAGCATTTAATGATATAGAATTTTCTGGGTCACCTCATTGTCACTGAGCAACTAATAGTTTGGAGTGTGTAGTACATACAGTAGTGTGTGTGTGTACCATCATAGATTGTCATGTCACTCCCAGCCAGTTATCACTCCATCTCAGAGTATAAAGCCCGAGGCTGTTTTCATCTAACAGGATTAAAAGTTGAAATTTTCTCTGAACAAATTTGCCATTATTTTTGATGAAACAGAAGTTAATTAGCCAACAAGCCAATTCCAAATACCAGCATCCTTAAAATGAATTCATAAGCCTTACATAAAAAAATGGAATAAATTCTAAAAGTCAAGTAAAAGTGAAGCAAAGTTCATAAGCAAAAAATGCAATCCCTGAGAACACAAGGGTCATACAATGGGCAGCCACATACACACACACACACACGCATAACAACTGCTTAACAAATTGTATTAGCAGAGAAGCGTGACTGCATGGCAAATTACACCTGTCCTGATGGATGTCCTCTTTACGGGTTGTGGAAGCAGGCAGAGAGGGGCCATGGAGAGAGGACGAGGCTTCAGCCAAACACTCATAAAATGATGCATAGCCGGCCATGTGTCACCTCTTGGCAGCGGCAAGGTGGGAGGGGTGTCTCGCCCAGATACCAATGCCCAAAACACAGAGAGACACGTGCTCCACTTAATCCATGGCAGACAGGAGGAAATTCAGTCGCCATTTTTTTTTCTACCTCAACAATTAATACATCAATACTGAGTGAGCGGGAACAGAAACCTAAAAATTAAGTAGTAATATTTAATCAATTGCTGATGAATCACATATTTTATTCTAATTTTATTCATTTTTTCAAACATTAAATAGTAATAATGATATCTCAGAGAGACTAGAACAAACAGAAGAGGGATAAAGTTATCACAGAAGTACAATATATGGGGGGGCACCCTACACCTACATGAGAGGCTTGTGTCAAAACTACAAACAAAAAGTTAGGCAACACACCCTCATTGTCAGCAGTGCAGCTCATTTGTGAGCTGCACTGCTGACAATGAGGGCAAAAAGTTGCAAAAGACAGAGAAGCAGAGGAACAAAAGTAAGTTTACAGGATTGTAAACAAATGATGTTTGAAATAAAGTTTTACTTTTTCACAAGGCGGTGACTTTTGTTGGCTTATTGGCTAAATTGTCTTTGTTTAGATGACCCAAAACGCTTATTTAGCCTCACATTAAGCACTGATGTGTCGGCATTGATAACAAAAATCTATAGGTCTAATGTAAGAGGAGCGGCTAACACATTTATGATGCTTAATTTAACTTAGCATAACCTGTACAACAGCTAAGAAGTCACTTAAAAGTAGGGTAGGGGATTTTGAAAACTCAGTGAGAGTCAGCCAGATTTTGAAAGTAAACACACACCCCTTTCTCGCCGAGCTCACCCCGAAGCCACGCCTCCCAACCAGTCTGTGACTTCGGCCATCATGCACGTACCTCTCTAGTGTGAGCAAAGCAGGAAGAGTGACAACCAGCCAACTAGACGCGCAGGTGCACCTCGTAGGATTGGCTGATGTTTTTAGCATTTTATAGCTTCCACAGATGATTAATATTCTTTGTTTTAAAGCGAAACTGCCGAACTAATCGGTTGCTATCGGATTGTAAAGAGAAGTTACACTAATTTAACAAAAAGTGCATCAGAATGAAATCTCCTACTCTACCTTTAAGGTTAACCTTATATGGTGTGTCTGACTTTGACCTTTGTCTGGTGACACAGAAAAAAACACATCCTGTATCAATCGGACCACCGAGGCGTTCGCCTGGATGTTGAAAGCACCGGGAGGAAGCCTGTGACATGCCTCCACTGTGACGATCGACCACTTTCTCTGCAGCATTTTTGAGAAAGAGACGGCGACAGGAACAGTGGGGGGATTTACTGCCTCTGGGATTTACTCCTTGTTCCAATTTGCAGGGGGGGATTACTCATTTTTTTATCATTCCTTTATTTATTTATTCAATTTCCAAATTCATTTCTACTTCACCTCAAGGAAAACAAAAATATCAAGCCAAATGCATAAATAGTGTCAGAGTGAATAGATAATGACAGCAGGTCAAGTTGTGAGTGAGTCACGTCTTCTTCGCTTCTGGAAGAAAGTGATTACTGTAACACAGAGCTGACAATCACCACCAAGATAATCCCATTTCTCACATGGAGCTCAAATTGTATTATGTCACATTGTGTTTTGCATATGCTATCAAAAACTGGATTTAGATATGCAAACTATCAGGAAAAAGAAAAAGTGTAAAGGAGGGGAAGGAATGCAGCCACGGGCTTGGCATGCGGGCGTGTCACTTTGTCAAGCTGTCTGTTTTCTGAGAAAAGCTTGATGTTTGGAGGGGGAAAAAAAATGTCTCGCAAAGGCATGCTCTTCTCCAAGATGAACAGATGGCAGAGCCTAAGTGTGGAGATTTGTTTTATATCTCCATGTGTAGTACTGCAGTAGATGTGGGTTTTTTTTTTCCTCTTTTTCAAACGTTATCTTACAGGATAACGGACACACGCAATGTTTAAGCTAATGAGGAGTGGGTGTTGCTTTGTCTTTCTCTTCATTTCTTCCCCTCTTTCCCACCGACACATCCTCTTGCTTTCCATTCTCCCTCAAACCCACGCTTGGAGCAGAAACCTATATGCCACACAATTATGCAACACAATTGGGAGTGCTGTGCTTGCAGCCTGGGTGGCTGTCTAAAAACGTAGCTGACTGCAGAGTTCCCGGCAGCTAACTGGGTGCTGGAAAGACAGT
The DNA here is from genome assembly GCF_900634625.1 of Parambassis ranga. Taxonomy (NCBI): domain Eukaryota; kingdom Metazoa; phylum Chordata; class Actinopteri; family Ambassidae; genus Parambassis; species Parambassis ranga. The sequence goes on from NC_041029.1 coordinate 8,298,134, forward strand.
CAAAAAGACATAAAGCGCATAGAGCAGGAGATGATATCAGGTCATGATATCAGGTCAGTGCACCGCTGCTCACGGAGCAAAGTAAAGAGGAAAGAGAGTTGTTAAGTTGCACTTTTTTAGTCACAGTAGATGTGCGTTTGTGGTCAGTTAGACCAGGACTGTGGGTGCTCAATGAAACATCACAGCTAATGGAACATGGGTTGCTCAGAAAACTATGATGCTGATATCAGCCAATCGACCAGGTATTTGGAGTCTTAAAGGGACAGTTCACCCAATATTACTCATGCGCCCTCAACAATGAGGCGTACACCTAAGTGACTGTGATTAGAATAAGCCAATGTGTCCAAGTCATGGTCCAACATGGGAGACACACACCTTTCATTCAAGATGTTGGTGCACCAACACAAAAAACCTGATCATCTTGGGAAGCTAATAGGATCACACTAAACTAACACTGCGTGTACTGTAATGGCCCGTTTACACTGTGCAATTTTGAAGTGTTGCAGACGAAAGACGACCATCGTAGGAGAATTGTGGAGATGTCTTTGGTCGTGGCTCTAAAACGGTGGTCTTACATTGTGAGGCACGTTCCATGACGACCATTGTCAGCGTCTTGCGACCAAAGCTGAGATAAAATTCTAGCAGTGTCAGAAACGTAGGATGACTCTCACAGTGTGACAGCTGCTACGACCCGTCACCCCGCATCCACATCCTCCTCCTCCTCGCATGTTGACGTACGTCGTAACCTGTGATCGCCTGCGATTGAGTGAATGGTCATCGCACAATCGGTCAACCGGGCAACACAATAAAATACTTCTTAGAGAAAGTTCTACATTCACCTCTACCTCTGAGAAAGGACACTGAGCCTCAGAATTTGCACCTTTCTATATATATTCTCAGATATATTCTATCTATATATATAAACATTCATAAAATACTGCACACAAACCTCACACAAAGAACAGAAGTCAGGAAATTGCATCAAATTCTATCCACACTACTTGAATAAATTGAACTGGCTGGTGGATAAGGTGCCTTTAAATGTTAGGAAAAGCAAAAAATAACACATGTGACATTCTAAATGGCAGGGGATGCATTTATTTTAGAGTAGAGTTTAGCCTGATGAAAGTTCAGGCAATTCTGACAATCTAGAGCTAAGCTGAACCTGAGAAGCAGTAAACGCCTCTCATACACAGGATAAACCCTTTTGATTTGCTCTTTACCTTACTATTAACCAGGATCAGAGACTTTTAATCCATTTTAGAATTTTGGTTAATAATGTGTAATAAGCAGCCTCAGTGCAGGTACAGGTGGGAATAAACTACACACTGTATGCATATGTTTACAGGTCATTCTAAGAGAAAATGAACACCAATCAATAAGGAAGTGCCGCCAAAAGATGTTTGACTTTCAGAGTTCAAGAGCTCGCTTCATTTATTATGAAAAATAACATTTTAAAAACATAAAAATCACCTTACTTTTTCACTATTTATTTTCACTAAAATTACTACAAAATGCTTAATTTAACCGTTTCATTGTAGCAAGTGGGATTTACAGTCACACCAAGGTTGAATCTCAACAGCTTAATCAAAGTAGCACCATAACAAAAAGCACTGTTAACCCTGGGTGCATTCACACACAGAATGTTTGGAGCAATTTAATCAAAGTCGGGGTGCTGGATGTTTCAGTCTGCTTCCTGTGAGGATAATACCACTGAAATTCAGGGAAAACCAGGGAGAAGTAATAACTGCTGTGTCATTTGTTGCTTTGTGCGTAAAGAGTAGACAGGTTCGGGCTCAGCAGAAATGACACAAGATGTGAGGCGTGTTGACTCCTCACCTGCCGCCAGAACCTCTGCCCTGGCAGAATGACAAAACACAGCTCCTCAGATGTTCACAGATGAAGACAGCTGCGCAACTTTGCTTCAAGAGACTCAGTTGTTTTAAAACTGCAGTGGGACAGAACATAATGAAAAACTTTGACTATGTTTTAGACCAAAGCCAATAAATCTGTCCCCAAACAGCTACCAAACAGATGAAGCCTAATAAATTCCCAATATCCTCCAGCCTGGGAGACCAGCCCTTGCACCTGTGACCAGGTAAACTTTCTACACATCGTTAATGGACACGGCGGCTGTTGTTTACTGAAGACTCCCCACAGAGGAGACTAGCTGACCCATGTCTGCAACCAGTGAGTGGTACAAATGGCAAACATCTCTTGGAGTCATTATTTATGCAGGAATGCCCTTGGGAGTCTTTGCACTTGTTTACACAGTCACGGCACAGTCCATTCATGACGGCTCCGAGTAAATGAGCCGCTTGCTACCAATTTGTCCTGGACGACGAAGCTTTGGGGCTCTACTACCCACAGTTACTTTGAGGTGTGTGTGTGTGTGTGTGTGCGTGTGTGTGTTAGGGGTATGGAAAAGAGGTTACGCAGCACTGCTGTACTGTTGGGAACCGACCTGGAACTACGGACACAGAAGTCCCAGGGGTATTAGGAAGCACAGTGTCACATTTGGAAATAAATGAGAGAGAGTTTTTTCCAGGAGGAAAGCCACAGACTTTCACCTTTGCAATGGGCTGTTTGTTTGCCCGAGGACGGGACAGGTGGTCAAAGTTAGCAAGTGCCACCTTTCACATAAAAAGCACAACCAAGACAGGAAGTTTATGGAGGTTGAACTCAAAGGCAAAGTAAAGAAAAAGGGTGAACACCAAGCGTACGGGTTTCAGAGGAGCAGCGTTTCAATAAAAGTGACAAGGCGCTGTGTGCGGCCGAGAGATAGAAGAAGAAAGAAGATCCTTTACTTTACTATAAATAGCAGCAATACATCTAAGTGTAGTATCAAAAATAACTGAAGTCATTCTGCAGGAGGAATGGCTTCCTTCCAGGTCAGTGTTGTAAGATTGTGTTACTGATGCATTAGCATCAAAGCAGCATTTTATTACAGTGCTGAGGTCAAAAGCTCACACACTGCTGGGTCGCTTCATTTTCTGTATGGCAGTAAAAGAGTAACTATTAGAAACACTATAGGCTTTAAGACTTCAATCTACCATTGTAACATAGCAGTCAAATATGGACACTTTCACACATGTTACAGTGCCACACTACACCTACTTCGACACAGTGTAAGTGGGAAATGGTACAATCAGCATTTATCTGCAGGTCAAATGCAGCAGTGATGAAAATATGATCATTTTTCATCCCTCTTCCTGTGAGCTCAAAGATAGTTTAAAGATAGTTAGGTAACAAAACATCAAACCATGGTTCCACTCAGTACTAACTATGTTTTCTGTCTGTACATTTGTGATATTAAATGTTACGCACAAGGCAGAAAAAGCTCAAGTCATTAATGGGCAATGAGACATGAGTAAAGTGTCTTTTTTTCTCACTAATAAAATGTACAAGCTTCAAATACACAATATAGTTCAAGTACCTTATAGTTATTCTTAAGTTAATGGTCTTTCAGCTCTTAGAGTACCGGTAGGTTGTTGACTCATCTTATAAAGGATGAAAATAAACAACGGCTACTGAACTAAAACCTAAAAAGCAGCACAGAGTAAAATGTACATCATACAGCAAAGGTGTAAAATGATTTAGAAAAAGAAAAAGGCAACACTTCTTGGGTCTCTTAACACAAAAATAAAGTCGTGGGCGAACAAGCACAAACTTTTAACTTTGCTTAAAGGTTAATTTAACTGCTGACAAATACTGTAAAACACGTGGGACTGTTTAATGAAGCAGAGAGGAGGCGTATTGTACTGATAAGCTTGTGTACTATAGTTTCCAGTAATGAGGATTCTACACTATAAAGGTATTATCTGACATCTAAACACAACAATTAAAGTGAAAAGTCAACAACCTCCTAAGGCTGATTTTTTAGTTTATATTATAAAAGAAGTATAATTTATATATCATGGCTATTTCAGCCTTTCAATGTCTGCCATCATCTGGCAGCTTTTGGCATTTTTCATTCTCAGTGCTGTTTTTCTTTCTGTCTCCATTTTTTTAAGGTCTTTGATAACTGGTTCAAACAGACAGGAAGAACCAACAGGAGAGATTTCAATTAAACCACAACATACTGAAGGCAAATGACTCCCCCTATAGTTCTCAGGTATGCTGCAAAAAGTGTGGTTCAGAGAGGCAGAGTGACAGACAAGAGGACAGGAGGAAAGAAGCGATGGGATAATTTAACAAGCTTCCTCCTAAACCACTCCAAAACCTCCAGAGTTTAATTGCTGGGAGGCAACATTATCCCTAGCAACACTGTGTCTGTCTCTTGGCTGGGATTTGGTGGGTACCTGCTGTATCCACTCCCCGCACAATACAGCGCCCACTGAGCCATATAATCCTCTCAGGCCCTCCTCTTCTGGAGAACCACATTCAATCCCTTTGTGACACGGGAAAATCTCCTCTTCTCCATTTTTTTTCTTTCTTTTTTTTTGTAGCTACGTGCTTCAAATAAGCCCAATCAGTAGGTGCCGTTATGTGTGCACAATGCTACAGGGAGCAACGGAAGAAGGAACAACAGAAAGGAAGAGTTAAATAAAAAGACGTTTGATTTGCTGCTGTGAAATTTGGGGCTACTTTTCATTCCTCTGCGGAGCTCCCAGGAGCAGCCATATTTCTGTTTATGTTTAAATGTGAATCAGTCAAATGGGTGTCCGGGTTCCCGCTGAATCATCTTACGCTGCCTTCTGAAAGCACGAGGTTACTTTTGAACCAGCTGCCTTGTAGGAGAAAAACAAGAGACTAATGCTACTTTTCTTCCTGACTCCTCTTTCAAGTTGCCCTTGGAAAAAAAAAAAAAAAAAAAGGAAATTACAACAACAGCTTTGATGCAAGTCTGACATGCTTGGAGATATTCTCCATAAGTGCAGACACACTAGATTATCATTCCAATGAGTCTGTTCGGATGTCTTTTAACTGTCTGAACGTTGCACAAGCCGGCGGGGAGAAAAAAGCATTTCGTGCATTGTGCAGAGGGAAACAGAGGCTCATTACACAAAATGGCAAAAAGAAGAAAAAAAATGGTTATTTCTTTGTTGTCCAGCGGTTTGTAACCTAAGTCAATACAGCATTTAGAGACCTGCTGAGACTGCTTTTAATTAAAAGATGAGCTAAATAATGAGGAATTACAGAGGTGGTAAGATTTCTATGTTTTATTAATTTTCCTTTTTTGGTCAGTCGAGACAAATGACCTTGCTTATTTTTTAATACTTAGTACATGCTATTAGCATTTTCTTTTCGTTTCCCTTTGGGCACTGTGTGTTTGATCCCTCATTTTTTTTAATCCAAACTAGTGTTTTAGGCTTATAGCTGCTGATTGTTTTCTCCCCTTTATTGTATATTCCCTTGTTAACTTGCCAATAATGTCAGCAGGATTTAATGAGTTTTGCGCCTATTGTCCTGTGCTTGATGAAGACCTCCTACAGTCAATCTGTTGCCTTTTGTTTGGTACAAATGTCCATTTTAATCCTAAGCTCATTTCATGAAAATATAAAGCAGACTCACACCCTGGTGTCGCTGGTGATGCTACTTGCACACACAGGAAGGTATTTAACTGTTTAACCCTAAACCTGCTGCCCTAACCAAACATATCAATTATGAATGGAAGTCTTCAAATAATCATTAAACACTGTCTGGTTTCTCAGGATGAGTCCTGCGTTTGACCCATTCAGCCACCCCAAGCTAGATTTTGTGAATCCTTTCTCACCCTGAAGGCAAACCGCTAACACGCTGCTATCGACTTGCATCATGAAACGATGTGCAACCGTGCAAGCATGCAACATAGGAGTGGAGTCGCTGTACAAATACTGTGTTAAACTAAATTCCTCCTTTTAAAGTCATTATCCATCAGTTCAAAATGTGTACATCTTGTAAAAGTGAGTCATCCTACCTGTCTGAGGAGGCGAGCAGGAAAAGGTGCTGAGAAAAGGAGAAATCACTTTTGTCCACTGAGGGGAGTGAAGTCCAGTGTCGGCGCAGCCTTACACCAAAAGGACACTGTAACAAAAAGAGCAGGTAGATAGCGTGTTAATCTCATTAAGATTTTGTGTAATGAGCATCATGTATATGTGTACATGTAGTTAAAGATCATGTCAAATCCCAACTCTGTATATGAACAGTTCTCTCAGTTGTCAGGTGTCGGCCTGCAGTCACACACAAAGGGTGATTTTTAGCATTTTATCTTCATAAAATAAGGTCATGTTAAAACATCCCTCTTTAGCTGTTGATGGTTACATGATTTTAGAACATTTTAGAAAGTTTGTTTTTTCTTTTTTTGGCAAAAGGAGAAACCACAAATTATTTACTCATCTGTGAAAGACTTTTGTGTTGTTCACAATGTGTCACTAGAACAAATTACAATTCTCCTTCAATTGTAGCATCAGGCGGGGATTTTGATTGAATGTGGAGAGTTCTCATCACAGTGTGGATGCAACAACATGAATAAAAAATGACTTTATATTTGAGGCTATTGCAGCAAATCAGCAATATTTACATCCTCCAATATTTCCCCCCCATGGTTTACATCCATTGAGGTGGATCACTTTGTTTCTGCATAAAAAATAGGTTGTTTTTGACAGTGGATTTATGAAGGTGTTTTCAGGCTCTAGAGGCACTGGAGCAGCTGATGTTTGCAGCATCAGTTGCGGGGTCTATAAAGGCACAGGTGTGGCAAAATTCTAAGGGTCAGGGCTAAGCTAACATCAAATTCTTGCTGTCTGGCTCTCTAATGTCTGCTCTCCAGACAATAACTTTAACATCTGACTTCTGCAAAAAGCATCCATCCATCCATTTTCTGAACCCGCTTTTGTCCGGTAGTACAGGGTCATGGGGGGTGGAGCCGATCCCAGCTATCTACAGGCGAGAGGGCGGCTACACCCTGGACAGGTTGCCAGTCCATCACAGGGCAACATGCACAGACAAACACAAAAAAGAAAACATGATTTTTCTTCAGGTCGTGTTAAAACCTCCCTCCTTAGTTGATGTTTATATGTATTTAGAACATTTTAGAAAGTTTTTTTTTCTTTTTTGGCAAAAAGAGAAATCACAAATTTCATACATTTCTAACTGGACTGCAAATAAAATAAAAAAAAGAGGGTCTCCCGAGCAGCGTTTGTAGCTGTAGAGAGGCTAGTAATGATGGAATAAAAAAATCAGCTCTGACTTCGGAGCTGTTGTACTTTAATGTGGCTGCTCACATTCCTAAAAAGATCTTTCACAGCCAACACTGCTGTAGGAAATAAGACGGTGAGGTGGAAGGTTAGCTCATAATCCATAACAGATAGCTGAGATTGGCCACGCTGGCTTCGGATCCTTATGAAAATTGTAAGGGGCCTTGGCACGGGCGCAGAACCCAACAAATCAAAGCGGTGAGGGTTCTACTCATTTGCAGTCGGGCCATGAAGGTCATATCTTTATTGTCAAAAAAAAAATGTAGTCATCTGCTCAGCTCCCACCTGCTGCTTTATTTTCAGGAATTTGTAGCATCATGACCGCCATAGCAACCCAGCCGAGTGATTCAAGTAACATTAGATTATATAAATTGTCAGTAATGAGGCACCGGGGACAGCATCTGTGATCTGCAGAGGTCGACCGTGAACGTTCTGCTTCACAGCTGAATAAAATGCGTCCTGAGTGGAATTTAACAGTCCTAACATGAGCAGGTACATACAAAGAGACAAGCAGAGGTCCGAGAGGGCGCTGCGCTCATTGCAGAGGTCACACGGAAAAACACGGCGACAATACACAAACGCTTGCTGACAGGAGGGAAAACATGAGGACTCATGAAGCACTGTGAATGCATGAAGAAATGGATCTGTGGGTCATTTTACTGAGCAGCACCATTAACATCGCTGCCCTTGTGGAAAAAATGAAGCTCGGATCAGTCACTCACACACATGCAAAACATGTAGGCGCACACACACACACACACACACACACACACAGGAGCATTTTCTCCTCTTTTTACACTTCTCCTCTTTTCGCCCTCGGAGAAGGAGAGGTCGACATTTTAACTGCAGCAGCGAGGAGATGGCTTCCTTTCACCTTGACGGGCATATAATGAACATTTTTCATTTTGAGCTTAGCTTCACTTACAGAGTCAGTCAGCTATTTTCTCTTTGAACCTTTTTTTCTCCCTTTCTGACATTTCCCTCTGTGGTTTTGCCAGGATGATCTTCACAGTAAATTTGTGCCCCTTTTAAAGAAATAGGTTACATTTTTGTTGATTTTTTTTTTTCAAAGCGCTCATTTCCATAAAGGTCCCCCGTATAACACAAATAGGCCTACAGTGCAGCATGAAACACAAACAATATGCTAATCACACCTGTTTCAATTAAAGCCTGCCTGGGTATCCATGAAATCCATATCATTATTTACTTATTGTTTTGCATTTTCCCTTCAAATACAAAAAGAGGCAGCACTTTGAAGCAATGGGACAAAATAAATGACTGATGGGCTTATGAATGCATATCAATGTATTGTAAGAGGTAAGAATAAGAAAACAGCAATGGTGAACATAAGGACAGTTGTGATTGGTGCAGAAGATAAAAATGCAGCCCATACAATATCAAAAAAAGTTGGCAGAATGCATTGCATCGCCTGCTTGGGGAGGGACGGTTGGGGAAGCAAAACAACAGCAAGGGCAAATACCAAGTGGCAACCTTTGGGGCTCAAACTTGAAGCCCATGCGGAAGTGTCAAAACTTGTAGTTCATGCTACAACCACTGGGGGCTGGCTCCAGAAGCGAGTCATTTCCCATAGACTCCCATGTTAAAATGGGCAACTTCACAGCAGAAATGAACATGTTTACAGCCTGGTACAAAAAACTCACTTGTTTCAATTATATCCGGACTTTAAATGACGCATAATTATGGGCGTTGCCGCTTGGCAACAGAAAGTTGCCGTATCACAGCGCAAGTTTTCTGCTTCCACGGTCACCTACCTCCGTAAACTCCGCTCGTGCTCCCCCTCTTTGTCCATATTTGGGGTTTTGGCAGACATGGTGCTGCCAACATGGCGGCGGTTAGAGCATCCTAGAGCCTCCCACTGAGCCTCAACACGACTCTTCAGAAACAAACGGGTGACGTCACGAAAGCTCTGTCCATAGTTTTTACTGTCAATGGGCGAAACCTATTGAAAGTATCAGACCAGCAGCAAGCCTGGGAATATCGCAATACCACTTTAAGCCACAAGATGGAAGAGGCCAACTGTTCTTATGCAATAATATGGCATTGTTGATAGACAGAAAGTCAATTAATAAAATGGTTGAAGCTAGTATAATGTTTGTTTTTTTAGCCTAGCATGTCAAAAATGGCATTTTTGTTTGGGAAGCTTTTGACATAAATAGGGAATAAATGCAGAAACACAGGCGTGACGGACAGGATTCCGAGTGGACATTGCATTTATGTGTTTTGCACTTTAACCAGGATGCCACCCTGGTATTAGTATTCTACAAGTATAGCTGGTCAAGCAGTATTGCTGTGGTTTGGATTGAGACTGACAGGTCTACAGAGTGGTGTCTAATGTGTATTATTATTATAAAATGATAAACAAAACTTTCATTTTCTGAAGTGTAATAGCCCGCTGTTATTTATAAAATGCTTTGAAATAAAAACCTTTTTGCTGCTTTCTCATTCAAAAGTGATGATTAGTCAGACTGAAGAGAAAGAAATGAGAGAAGAGCTGAACCCTCCACACCCAATGGGAACATGCAAGAATGATCTGCTGCCTCTACAATGAAAATGCACATGGAAAGGCTAACATCTAACAAAAACTCAGCCCTAACTTGTATTCAAGAGGCAAAACAAGGCCACATGTAGCACACACACATAGTCTAGTGCCCACATTTGGCCACACAGGGGGGGCTGGCAGGGTGCGTTCCAAGACAGCTGGTGAAAACCGGGTGTGCTCTGGCTGCTAGAAGGAGCAGATTCAGGTGACATCTGTGCCTCCTGTTGCAGCGCAATAGTAGAAACACTAAAAGTGAATTACAACATTAATGATAGTGCTCTGCAAGCTGTCGTTCCATATTACGCATCCATTATTCCTTGCATGGATACTCAGAGGCATCATGAAGGAACGAGACCGCTCCCCCTCTCTTTTCCACCACAAAAAAAAGCCACGTTGCTGTGAAAAGGAGCAGTTGTTGAAAGGATTGTTGGTTTATAGAGTAACACCTTCCACTGCTATACCATGTCACCACATGGCACGGTGCTGACTGGATGACTGATTCCCTTTCTCTCCATTTCCATCCCTCACTTCATCTTTCAAGCAAGCAACCTCCCACCTCTGACCCCCTCCCTCCTCATCCTCCTCCCTGCTCTGCCGCTGCTATTTCAAACATTTGTTTGATCTTGCCGCCCTCTACAGCTGAATGAAATCAATCTGGGAGAGATGTCATGTGTGAGCAGAAATGATTGGCCACAAGAATAACATGTATTTGAGAACTCGGAGTCGGTGCCCTCTGTCTCGATAGGCTGGATGCGTGCACCCAAACACACAACAGAGTGGCCGGCGCATGTCTGATAGGCATCACATAGACATCTCCAAGCTGTCACCCATCCCCAGACTTTCAATAACTTCAAATCCCCCGAAAACTTGGAGAATAAAGGCAGAGTCGATCACTCATAGCTCCCTTCACTTGGCTCTTCTCTTCAGGGAAATAACAGCCGAAGGAGAAAAAACAAAGTCAGGATCCCTTTCTCTCCGCAGAAAAGCACTAGCATCCCTGGAGAGCACTACTTTCATCATTCTGGTTAAGACATAATATAAAAAAGACTCATTTAAGTTGTGACATAAATTGCAAGCAAGGTATATACCAACTGTATAAGAGGATCAATCGTAATCATATATTTAGGACTGGACCAGAAAGTAAGAGAAAGTAGAACGTGGTTGTGGCGACATCACTAACATACCAGCTTACACATTTCTATAGGGGTCTGTGTGTGTGACTTGGATGCGTGCCACGCAGGATCAAATGGCGGGGCGCTGCATCCACAGCGTCTCCCGAGAACATAAACAGATCGTCTGCGCATCCGACCGCAGCTCCGCACCGCTGACTGCCTGTGATTTCTTCATTCAGGGGAGAGAGTGCCACAAAAATGTGTTGTACTTCAAGTGTTTTACAATTACAAGCTGATTATATCAGCCGCATTAGCATATTAAAAGGAAGACTACTTGAACACACAGATAATGTGTGAGTGTTGAAAATTATTTTCCCACTCATTATCGACAGCAGCAGCACTGAGATCTGGGAAAGAAAATGTCGATAAATACCCATAAAACCTTAACTCTGTAAAAAACAACAATTACTGAGTAATTAGATCAGGCTGTGTTGGTGAAAGGGGGAGATAATTCTAATTAAAAACTCGCAGATATCTAGGTAAGAAAGCATAAAGCTTCACATCCTTCTATAGGAGTGAATTATCATTTACTCGTCTGTGAAAAACTTTTGTGTTGTTCACAATGTGTCACTAAAACAAATCACAATTCTCCTTCAATTGTAGCATCAGGCGGGGATTTTGATTGAATGTGGAGAGTTCTCATCACACTGTGGATGCAACAACATGAATAAAAAATGACTTTATATTTGAGGCTATTGCGGCAAATCAGCAATATTTACATCCTCCAATATTTCCCCCCATGGTTTACATCCATTGAGGTGGATCACTTTGTTTCTGCATAAAAAATAGGTTGTTTTTGACAGTGGATTTATGAAGGTGTTTTCAGGCTCTAGAGGCACTAGAGCAGCTGATGTTTGCAACTTCAGTCCATAGGAGGAGTCCATAAAAGCACAGGTGTGGCAAAATTCTAAGGGTCGAGGCTAGGCCAACATGAAATTCTTGCTGTCTGTCTGACTCTCTAATGTCTGCTCTCTCTTTTTACACTTATTTGAGGTGGTTTTGTGCAAGAGTTAATGCACGAAATGGGACACAAGCACATTGTTTGAGTAGGTAGCGAACACTAAACGCAAGTATTCGAAGAAAAAACACTGACCTAACATGACAGCCGTGTTTCTACATTTTCATTTTAATGGCTGCTCACACTATGAAGCTAACTTGCTATTGTTTCTGATTTGTAACCTCTCACAGTTTTTAATTACAGCTGATATGATATGTTATGTTGCCTCTGCTGCCATCTTCCAACATCTGTACTAAACACTTGATGGTAAAGCACACTGGTGCAAGGATGTTGCCATTAGACCTGTTGGACAGAGCTCTATGCTGTAATGTGGTGGCCATGCTTCTGTTATGCATGCTTATCTTCTCTACCTTTCTTTGATTGAATTACCTTAATTGTGTCTACAGTTGTTTACAGTTATTTAGCATGAATGTTTTAAGCATCCTAGTGATTTGATGTGAAATACAGTTTTAACAGCACTCCTTTGTCCTTTGCCTTTTTTTTCCCTTGAACCCTAAAAGCTTTCATCAGTGAAAATTTGCTTGCTCATGCTGGAGCTCTGTGCTCAATTGTTGAGCAGCTAAAAACTCGTGTGGACATGAAGGACACTGTGAATGTCATGAAATCCATCAGGGCGCATGTTTTCGTTTAGGGTGCAGTCAAAGTGAGCTTTCAACAGGCAGAAATCTCAACACCAGGCTGAGAAATCATTAAGTTATTAGCATTTATAAATGACTATCACAGCCCCCCTGCAGTTATGTGATGGTCACTGTGATTTTGCCCGTTTTAAGTGCTGCACTGTGAAATATTTAGTTTGACAACGCTAGGCAGATTTCGCCTTACTTTTTCCCCTTTTCTCTTGAATTCCACCACCACTAGCACTGTTAATCAATACGCACTTTCCTTGCCCTTTTCCTCCTCCGTACACATATCTCCCTGTCTGACCAAACTGGTAAATTTGTGCTCTTAATCAGCTTGCCTGCCTTGTCTCTTCACTGGAGGCTGGCGACACGCTTCCCTTCCCCCTTAATTCCCCAGCTCTCAACAGACAGGCGCGCTGATTAACATGCACGCCCAGGTAGGAGCTCCCTCCAACACAACCCCGCTGCCCACTAGGTCCATACACCATTATCCCCGCTACTCAATAGCACCCATCTCAGTGCACATCTGTCGAGCTGCCGCATCCTCGTTCCTTAATTAGCTTTACAACTTTCCCCCACTTCTGGATAGAAAATAAGGCATAAATTTGTGGCCGGTGCACAGGCAAAAATGAGGGAGGGAGAGAGTGGCAGACAAAGAGAGAGAGAGCGAGAGAGAGCACATATGCTGAATGCCGAGATGGAAGATGTAATCGAGCGCGTGTTTATGTGTGGTGATGGTGGCAGCGGACACATTAATTTCTATCATGTCCACCATGCCTCAGCATCACCAGGAAACCCTGTCCTCCAGCTGGAGGACAGGGTTTCCTGCCCCACCAGCATGTCTTATCTTATCAGACTGCCTCTCACATCGATTCCCCCTTTTGCGCTTCAGACTTGCTCTTCATGGACTGCTTCAAAGCTGCCCAGGCTCCCCTTTGATTCTCATCCTGCCATTCTCCATTCACACCGTTGGTGCTGGTGACAATGATGTGTTTTTTTTTTTTTGTTTTGTTTTGTTTTTCTTTGGAATGGGTAAATTGGCTAATCCGCTGCGCTCTCTGTTATTCCATCGCTGCACGTTTGTCAGAAGCTCCAAAAACAAACCAAAGTAGAAGACAGTGAGAAAGAAGAGGCATCCAATTAATATGAAATTGTCTCCAGAAGTCAATAAGGTTTTAGTTCCACTTGAGTGTGTGTAAATGCACAGAGTAAGGCTAATTATAATCCCATAGAGTATTTATACTATTTACGCTTTGCCCCTGTCATTACTACAAGCTGTAATCCTCCGACCCGTGTTGTCTCCATGTGCTGATGAGCCTTACGCCAGTTGCCAAAAATACTTAAGCTCGTTTCCCATTCCTGAAGGCTCCGGCAACTGTTTTATGCACAAACAATATGAAATTAATCACCGTTACTATGGCAATGAGCATGGAACAATATCATAATCAGTGCAGCTATCAGGAATGTAGTTTCAATCCAGAGGGGCAAAGGTTGTTGTGCAAAGAAGAACAATGAGCTATTTTAGTCAAGCTGCTATTCTACATACATGGCAGCTTCATTAGAACTACCCACTGCGAGCATAACCTTCTGCAGGCCTCCTACCAATCGTCTCCAGTATTAGAAATACTAATCTCCTATGTGTATTTCACCCTCCATCCTTCCTTCCATCCAGCAATTATGCCCCCCGCCATCAAAAGCCATCAAAACAGTAATTTCACTTTTTCACAGGCAGGCTTTTCACATTTCCTTCCGTGAAAGGCCTGAATCATCCCCTTATCTCCATGGCTATTACACAGTGTGCATGAGAGTGAAAACAATGGGTTCGGCGTGATGAGATCATGGCACTTCATTTCTCCGAGGCCACTCCGGTAGACACAAAGACAATCTACCAGCAGCAAGGAGGACAGGGACGGTGAGGGCCAGAGGATTTCTCGGTCACTGAGTCCAGGGCTGTGAGGCAGGTCATCCCCAGTAATAAGAGAGGGAAGAAGACAAGAGGAGAAAGAAGGGGGGTGGGGTGGGGGGTAGAGGAGGAGGTAAGGATGTGATGGCAATGGTGGTGATGGGTCTCACGGCCCCAGTAGAGGCTTTAGAGGGCCCCGGAACTAAGGTCAGTGACTGGAACTCAGACTTGGATTCTTTATTCCTGCTTGTGTACGGAAACCCCTCAGAGGATGCTGCCGCTGTATGAGCACTGTGTTGCTTGTGTGAGCGGTTCGGTTCAGCGTCTCTCGCGCAGAGAAAGAAGGAGTGCTCAACTGAAGAGGATATGGCAGAGTGAAGTGACAGGCCTGGGGAGGGTGGAAGAGGCTGGAGCTGCAGGAACAGACAAGCTCACTAGTGACTAAAACAGCAGGTCTAAGATCCAAAGTGTCTGCGCTCGCTCTGCCTCTTCTGGCTGCAGCTATCTCAATTTCTTCCCCAATTTCCTCTTTTTTTCTAGTTCTGTGCGTCAGCATTCAGGAGTTTATCCTAAAGGGCCTGGAAAAAGTATTTTCTTAAGCAGCTTCTCCCTGCAAGTCGGTAGTAACAACCTAAAAATACGGCCCCAACAAATATTACAGAAATATAGCAGGAGTTGCAGAATAATCAGCCTATCAACTGTCACAGTTTGCAATGAATTAATTAGTTTTTAGGAGGCATAATTACTATTGTGTTTGCCTTGTTCCTACAAATGTGTGCCCTTGCAATGAATACGATAAAGGACTTCCCAAAACGTCTGATACTGGATACACTCACGATTTTTTTTTTACATTTTTTACAATGAAGTTATGTTGTTTCAAGGCTAATAAACATGCAGAGGAGGAAAGCACACGGTTTATGCTGCACTCTTGTTGTACTTTAAGGTTTAAGTGCCTCCTTTTTATTTGCTGTAAACTTCACTTCCTTATAACACACAATCTGATTGGCTGATGTATCCCCTTACCTTCCACTTCCATTACTGTGTCCTGTGTCTTTAACTGTGCATTTGTCTGTCTTGTACACACACACACACACACACACACAAACACACATGCACACACTTCCTCTATCTCACACTCCATCTCTGCTCCTCTTTTTCCTCATTGGAAAAGGGGGAATCGGGTGGGGTGGAATGATCGTGTTAGGGGGTTCACAGAAGACTGACTGTTTATTATTGTCTTCGGCCCACTTAACTCTGACAGTAACAGAATGAGATGGGGAGAGAAGCGAGTGCCATTAATCACGGTGTCGGGAGGGCCTGAGCCGAGCAGAGACGCATCCATATCGCATGTGCCTGGGAGAGGAACACAAAGTGATTTTCAGGCCAGCCGGCCTCGTATAACGCCGCTGTGCAGCCTCCAAGTTGAGGCTGCTGGCGGATGAAGAGTGCAAGGGGGGGAGAGAAGTGGGCGGCTTTTCACACTCAATCTTCTTCAAATGTTCTGACACACTGCACCTACAGCCACCCCCTGCTTCCAGCAAAACCTAAACAAGGATCAGTGCTATTTAAAAAAATGTCTCCTGCAGGAAGTCAGAGTAACTTAACTGATCATGGTGTTCAGAGCATCAGATTAACTGGATTAGACTGGGGTGTAGGCAGACTGAGGAGATATATTTAAAGTTTTTGTTTTTTTTTTCTGGCTAGTGGCAGTGGCACCATGTGACCGTCCCCACCAAAAAGTGCATTTGGCTCAGACATCAATCTGTCAGGCGTCTGTCTGTGTGAGCCGGCCCACCATAGAGGGACACTATGGAGCCTCAGCACCTGTGATTGGCAGCTGTGTCTCTTAAGTCCCCCCCCCCACCACCACCACCCCTCCATAGCAACACTAGCCGCACACCTTCCTCTGCTATCAGTGACACCCAGATGTGCTATAGCAGCTGTCTCCCAGATTATTCCTCTGCGTCTCCGAGCCACCATCTACATAGACAGCCGTCTAAATATTTAATCATGCCAGAAGGCGCTGCTGCATCGCACACTTAAACCGAGGAAATACAGTATCTGTGTCTCTGCAACTGAAAAGACAGACTGTGAGAGATGAAAGGCGAGGACAGAGGGGGAAAAAAACAGAAGAGGTGAAAGGCTGGGAGGTCAGGACTGGGCCTGGCTGAGCTGAGTTACAGGTAAAAACCTAAGATGACAGTATATGCCACATTTTTGGCCAAATGACAACGGAGCAGGTAGAGATGACAGGCTGCGGTTTGGATATACCCCGAGGACAACCTTGCCTGACATCAAATGTCTAACAAGCCAGACAAGACCATTCTGATTTTGTGCCATACCTTCAGGGAGACACAGAGGGTCCCTTGAATGCGACATTGCTAACCATGATGCAAAAATTACATTGTGTATATGTGGATGTCTGTCTTTCTGTCGACTCTTTCTGCTGCTTTATTTCCACGCGTGCTCATCAGAGTGTGTCATCACTGACAGCTGATCAGAATATATACACCGCCTGAGGTACTTTCTGTAATTTTGACTTTTTTTTTCCAAGCCTTGGCTCATTCCCAAGCAACAGATTGCTGCTGTCGCTGGAGTTGCGCCTCACAGATGGAGCAGCATCACTTCCTGAGGAGCCTGACAGGATCAATCCAGGAGCTCATTCGCTCGCAGTCAATTAAGCCATGTTAGTTTTGACAGGAGCCACGGGCAAAATAACAGCCGTCACTGTCTGGGAAGAAAATATTGTGACCACACACAAAAAAATGCACTTGTTTACCGGCGGGGGGACTGACTTTGCAAAGAAAAGGGCTCCCGGCTGCATTGAGCCACAGCGGGAGCTCAAGCAGACTTGACGGAGAGCAACGGCTGCACCTCAGCAACAGTCACAGAGTTTAATTTGTTTGCAAACATAAAGCGCCGCAGGTGATTTAATGAATCCCAAAATGAGGACTAATCATGACCTTCATTGATTCTGAAAGCATATTCGGTCCATCTGTCCATCCCGTGCCTCTGCCTTTCTCA
The DNA here is from genome assembly GCF_900634625.1 of Parambassis ranga. NCBI lineage: Eukaryota > Metazoa > Chordata > Actinopteri > Ambassidae > Parambassis > Parambassis ranga. The sequence continues at coordinate 8,315,609 of NC_041029.1, forward strand.
GTCAGCCAAGATTTTTCCTCTGTCTTGTTTTTATTTCCCCTTCTTATATGAACTGTATAAAAATGCTGCTAAAACGCTTCTTCTGATTCCTACATAAAGCTGATTATCCTGAAGTGAATAATACAATACAGGGAAATGAAACAAGCTCCAAATCTCTGTGTACCACCCACTGAGAGAAGAGGTGGAGCTGGTCTCTTTGAACCTATTGGAGGGAGAGTGAAACTCTTTGATTAGGACATGTAGGTAGGTAGCTGTGGGCGATGGACTGAAAACACTTGGCATCTGCTTGCAAGTCTCCACATACCCGAGGTGAGGGACATGCACACACCAACAGCACACGCGCACACACACACACACACACACACACACACACACACACACACGCACACTTTTCCCTGGCTGAGCTCGGCTTTACCCTGGGCATCATTACAGACACTACACATCCCTCCTTTGAAGGGTTATCAAGGCTCCTCATTAAAGATGTCCCTGGCTTTCTTAGTGATGTGGGCCTCCACAGGGCGTAATATACCCCCTTTAATTAGTTTGCAAACTCATTAGTGTGTGCCGGGCAATTAAATGTCCTTCCTTCAGAATAGTTTACTACAGGACAAAGGGATCCCAGGGGCTGTCAAGGAAGTCGGGCAGCTGAGACGACTGTCCCTTCTGCAAGGTACTGTCATTAGGGAGGCACGGACCCCCAGTTATTCCTGGTCCGCTCTGCTGTGCCGATGGACAACCTGCTTCTCCTATCTGTTCCATATTTTTTTCTTATGTACTGATGTTAGCCACTGAAATGAATACTTTTACAAACCTCGGCTCGAAAAAAAAATGATTCCTGTACCCTCATTAAAGCGGCTGTTAACACCAAATCTGAGAGAGAGACATGTGTTTTAATGCACACATAGTTCCTTAATGAAGATTCAGAGAAGATTCTGCTGAATAAGCAAAAAATTGGAAGATGCACGTTCTGACTTCTTTGCTGTATAGTTATTCGCATATTCTGAGTTATGTGTTTTTGTTGAGTCAGTCGAAGAGGATATTACTGCAGGTATTTATTCATGTTTCTGATTCAGCTAATGTCTAATTTTTCTTTATATTAGAACACCGCCAGCAGAGGCTTTACTACTCTCTGCATCACTGAGAGTTGCTGTTTTAAGACTGATAATGACTCACAGTGCAAGCTTATAAAAAGCTTTCACAGGTTTTTTTTTTGATAGATTTTGTGCTAGACTGTGTCCAGAATTAAACAATAAAGTTACTGTTATATTTGCTTCAGGCCCAGGTGTTCCGTGATGTTTCCTTAAAAGCTTTATATTTGTGTTAATTAGCATTTGGATATTAAGGATATTTTTATTATATGTCATCCAAAAAGAACATAAAAACCATAAAATGGAGAATGCATAAACAGTCTGATAACAACCAAAAAGTAAAGCATTGCAAAGAAAATCTGTATTGTAATAAAGGACGTAATGAACATGAAGGCAGGGAAGGATTACTCCCATGTGAAAGCCACAATAAAACCAAGGGCCTACTTTTAAGATCATAACACATATTCATTTTTTTTATAGATATATATTGGTTTATCATCTGAGTTTCACAGCTCTGTACTCTCTGATACTGGCCCCAGAGGAGCCCAAGGCGCATTCCAATGCACTGTGACTCTCTATAAATCCAGCCAGCATGAAATCTCAAGGAGCTAACGTTGAGAAGGGAGCCAATCTGCCTGTTTGCACCATCTCATCTTACACAGAAGCCTTGGCGCCTGCCCCACAGAACCCAACCACCCACCCCTCCCCAACATGTTTGCAGAAGTGTTCATGCTGAACAAAGTGATTGTATCATCTGGGCCTACTCTTCCATTTGTGTTGCTGCTTCTCCTGAAACCCGTTTCAAGCTGTGTCACCCCCAACTCAGGCGAAGTTTGAAAAATGGAAGAAGGGAACCATGCAAAGTGGACATATTCTCCAGCCTGCCGTAAAATAACCGGGGGATGGACCATTAGCCATTTGCTGCTACCGACCGAGTTGCAGATCTCGCATCTGCACAAACAGAAGGTCACAAGAAACTTAACAAAAGAACGGCACAAGGAGGAAATAATGTGAAGTTTAAAAAGAAAGGCAAAAGAAAAATAAAACTAGGAAAAAAAACATCCATTTCATTTGCCCTTTTCAACCAAAATAGGTCTATAACAGAAATGTAAAAACATAAAATGTTTTATTTGGTCTGTGAGGCTGTGCGGTAGATAATCCCACTTATTCTCTGACCTTGCTCAGTGACGACTTGACTAAAATGCCAGCTCTACATCCCTCTCCCTGATGTTAGCCCACCGCTGGTGAAGAGCAGGGTGGACTAGACATGTTCCACCACTTTTTCCAAGGCGCAAACCAGTCAATTTGTCATCCAGTGAAGAGGTTGAACCTTTAATTAAAGTGGAAAGCTGCCGCCATCAGGGCTCGGCTAAATGTCACATGATAAATAACGGCAGAAGATCTGAAAAGCTCCCTTGGAGTTTGTTTCACTCGGGGGATAAAAGGCCACGCACATTACAGGGTAACTGCATATCAATATGTTAAATAGGTTCAATTGTATAAATTGATTAAATGACCCAATTGCGAACCAACCATGCTTCAAAGACCCTGTTGTTTGAGCAGCGAATGTTGACAATGTCACGTAGGCTAGCTATTAATGGAAACCAAGCAGAGAGAATGTGGTGGTGAGTGACATTATTAAAGTAGATGATGGGTTTCTGAGCAGATCATTCACTGAATGCAATCGATAGCTCTGTGTCTAAACGCTCGGGCAGAAATTACACTTCAAGCCATATTGCCCTGGGTAAAAATGACACTGCCATGAAAATGCATTGCTATGGACACTATTAGAAACGATTGGCTAATTACATCCAGCAGAAATCTGGATTCTTTATTGGTCTTTCACATTCAGCGTGAAGGAATGGCAGCACGCCGGAGACCTAATGCAGCCTCGAATATGATCTGTGCATAAATATAGTGCGGCAGGCAGGGAAACTGTCAGACTGAACAATCCAATATTTCCAAAAGCCTGTTGTCTGATACCAAGTCATTTGTGGAAGCACTGACAGCCCTCTTTTGCCCACCCCCTTCACCCTCCACGGCACCACCACAGTCACCAGTCGACACTGCATCAGCATATATTTTCAAAATTGCTTCATTTCACTCTGCTTATTATCAGGCAGCTTAATCTTGACCCTTCAAATCTCTAAAATTATCGCCCTGTCTCTTGTCTTCTCTTCCTCTCGGAAACCCTTGAATGTGCTGTCAATTCCACTAAATTCCTCTCTCATCTTTCAGCACTTGATCCCCTAATCTTGCTGTTGTGTCACTCAGTCGACGGAAACTCTTCCTCTGTAACCCAGTGCTTAAACACAAAGCTTCACCTCCTTGTTTTAATACCCCATCCTGTCTGACTCATACTATACAACACTGATTTTGAGCTGCAGCTTTCTTTGAGCTTATTTTTGATCATTTGACAAACCAATAATTACCAACACACTTTGGTATTATCATACAAAGAAGAAGCCTTTACAACAGCATATAATGTTATATTTTTCTGCAGGGCCATGCAGGTATATAAACTAACTCATTACTGACAATTTGGATTATTCTCATATAATCTAGGACCATACGCTGTTGCATATGTTTGAACAGTGTTCTGTTCATAAAAAAATATTATTATGTCTCATACCTCCAAGAATTATTATTATTAGTAGTAGTATTAAAAAAGGGAAATGGAAGAAGAAAGAATCTAAATAATTATTTTATCATCCAAAAATAGCTTCTCAACACTATTTAAATGAAAGCCACCTTCCTATGACTCTGGTGTGATACTAGAATTTAATATCTGGATCATCGGGGGCGGGTGGGCGAGTGGGAGGGGGGGGTGTTAGCAGAGGCACACGATGTTCCTTCATAACTCTGAAACTACAAAATACACATCAGTTACTTATTATGTCATGCTGCTGTGATCCAGTGATGCTATATGGTACTTCAGAGCTTGAAATAACTGCAACTACTGCAATAAACAACACGTCCACATGTTTCTCATTTGGCCAGGTATTCATAGACAGAAAGACAGACAGCTTTCTTTTTGTCTTCTATCTTTTAGACGGACAGACAGAGACAACAGACTTCTGAACTAACTTCTTAGAAGCACTACCCATCTTTTTTTTACATGCATTCAAATCTCTAATTACTTTGTCATGTGTTGCCCACATGTGCTGTCTTTATGTAACATCATAATCAACCCATACGAATACTGTTAATAATTCAAGCCTTATTGGTGTATTTAATCTACCTCATTTTCTAATCTTCCTAATAATTCATTTGCTCAGTGATTAATTACACTCATTTATGTCATGTGGAAACAACATTTGTTTTTAATTGTGCATGTCAAAAGAATTTTCCAGTCAACCCATTTGTGCTCGCGCTGAGCGTTCAGAGCTTTGGTCACTGCAGGGTTCCCCCCCGCGTGTGCAGTTCTTCTTTCGACTCCTCTGCATCCGCCAGCGATCAGATTTTCCACCATTTCGCCATATGTGGCATCACAGTTAATTACTCAAGAGGAATTGGCTAAAGACGAGGCATAACAGCAGGTGAGGAGCTCCAGCCCAGAGCTAAACCAACACTAACTGGTCAAGCTCAGCTGCCCTCGCTCTTCCGCTGCCTGAGACACGCAGGATGGGCTCGTTCACGCTGTTCGGCCTTCATTACAGATCAGGGAAGGTGCAATTAGTAGCAACCTCCCCACCAGTTCATAATTACCTTAAGACATCCACTTAAACAGAGAACCTTATAAATCAGTTCCTGTTGCCTATCACAGCCCTGGACGCTACATTATGCCAACAGATGTCAGCTGCAGCCATGGACGGACCGCTCAGTGGCATAGACATAGCCAAGAACACACTGCGAGCTTGTCTAATGAATAAGAATGGCCTTTAGGTTTGGTTTTACAAGGTTTTTGCCTCAGGATTATGGCTATATTTCTTAGGAATTGAGAAATTAGAGGGACTAGAAAAAGCAGACAGCGAACAAAAGGTCAATTAAGAGTTGGTGAAATGCAACAGATTACAGTTTGTTTGATGTCCTGTGTGTCTGTGACATTTAAGCTGAAATATTATTCCCAAGTTAGAAATGTAACCGGCACAAAGGTTGGATGTATAGTGAGAGGTTGTGTCCTGAAGTGCTTGTCTTTTTGTTTATTGGGAGACATCTGTATAAACTTGCATTGAGAGAATTAAACAGTGTAGTGACTAAAAACGTTATTTGCAGAGAATCTGCGTCGGACACCTGCTGTTTCTCAATTATGTGAAAATCTTTTGGGTCTAGAGTGGTGGTGGGGGAAAATGTAACACAAAAGCAAACAAAGTATCATACAGACAAATCTGCCAGAAGACTCCCATAAACAAAGCACAGATTTGGCATGTTTTATAAGGTTGAGCTTTTGTTTATCAGTAGCTGTTCCAAATGAGCAAAAGATCCTTTGCAACTGAAACGTTGGCACGGACGATCTGCTTTCTTTTGTCCTCTATCTTTTGTGTTTTAGCTTCACCAAAAAGGAAAGCTCGTTCAGAAATTAAAGCACAGTATGTGAAAATAATGAAGCACTCGTGAAATTTGATTTAACAGAGGTTGATAGGGGAAATAAAACGAAAATGAGAATAGAGAAAGAAAGCTTGACGACCTTCAAACACCTGATGTTGTCAGGGACTAAAGAAAAAAACGCACATAGATGTATGAATACCAAAGATCCGTTTAAAAAAGCTCTGTGAAAAGGAATACCAGATGACATTCCAATTGCCGTACCTCAATTTTTAAAACGCACTGAATGCCACTACAGAGGAGATCACCTCTAACCTCATCTCTCTTGTGTTTGCCCGAAGGACACATACTGCTGGAGTACCAGCAGCAGCAGCAGCAGCAGCAGTAGAGTAAAACCCACCAGTCAGTGTGGAAAAATCAACAATGCGGCCTCGTACTGTATAATGCTGAACGTCTAAAAATAAACCTGAACGATTCTCGGCGGTTTAATGAAGCAACTTTTTGTGCAGAGGGGATTTATCTCATTGGAAAGATGAATGCACTTTTATGGGAGGCGTACTGACATGAAATATATGTCTTTTCAAACTGTAAAGAGAGCTTCATATCTTTCATTGAGAAAAAAAATATTTCGGGAAACAAAAAAAAACTGCTTTGGTGTCTCAGTTTAAAGTTTCAGCACATGAAAAGATGTGAGAAAGGCAGGCAGCGACAATGGCTGCATGACAAAAGGATTGTTGTGAGCAACAGCTCAGTGAAAACCAAAAATAAAAAATAAAAAAAGATAACCCTTACCAGCAGAACAAGTGTCTGTGAGAAGGAAAGCGTATTTATATTGAACTGATAAGTAGGATTATTTTGGACCATGTGTTTCACAATCTAACACCGCACTCAGACCAGTTTCAGTGAATTGCACCTTATTTCACAACAAAGTGCTTCAACACCAATACTGCAATTTAGAAATGACTCTTACAAATCTTGGATTAAATATGACATGGAGGCATGAGTATGAAAACTATGAGCTGGTGCACAATGTCTAAGATGCTAATTGGGCAGGTTTTTACATGTATTATACCAATGTGTTATAATGTCATGTCTATAGACCAGAATTTGGCCTGTTTAGTATACCATTATACTTTATGGTATATTGCATAGACTGTAAATAAAGATGGACGACATGGTTGCACATTTGTACACCGGTGAGGTCAAAATATTTAGCTTGTGGGCGCTACCATCTTGAACAAATACACCATGTTGGAACCAGAGTCTATGCACTGTGGGTCAAGAGGTGAAGCCGGTATTCCAAGTCTTGTATCTTTTGCATAGCTTAGCTGCTCAACTGCTTGCTGACCTTGACATAACTTGAAGTTAAAGAAAAAAATACTGTGTGATAAAAAACTAGCTAACAATATATACACTCATCTCAGAAGAAAAATAATTAATCTAGGTTTTGCTTGGTTCTTTGTCCCTTCTGCTAACATGGAGGAGGCAGGTCTTATGACCTATAGGGGGCAGTTGACATGTTTTTTCTCATGTTGTCTGTGTACATACAGCGACTGGTATATATATTATATATATATATATATATATATATATATATATATATATATTAAATAAATAAATGGATAAATAAATAACGTTGACAAGCAGGCAGTTCACTGAGACAAGACAACACTCCGCATTCTCTAGTCATACAGAGTAGCTGCCAAATAATGTGCAAATAACCGTAGCGTTTAAGTTACTCATGTCTGAATGACACAAGCTGTCACTTTAACTGCTCGACGAAGCAGATATAAATATGTCCTACATATTTCTTTAAATGACATATTTTGCTGTCACTCATGTGAGCTCGTGTAAAAAAAAAAATCAATTCAGCACAGCTTAATTTGACCCTGTGTTGTCAGGAAAATAATAATAATAATATTTAAAAAACTAAACAAACCAAAAAAACGAGTCTGACTTTACCATGCAGCACACTTCTTTCTGTCTTTTGCTCTGAGATGCTGCAACTAAGACTTCTTTCAAAAGTGCTGCTATTCACCCTGAAAGTAATGACGGAGGCTATGTTTTATATTCATGGTCTAACCTTTCTGTATCACTTCTATTTGTCCCTGGCGGCAAATATCACAAAAAGAAATCTTCAACAAGAGGACGTCTGGTCAGCTCAGTGCAGCGCCTGAAAAGTTGTGTGATCTTCTTTACACTCTTTATTAGATTTTCATGGACTGCTTCAAATTATATTTATGAATTCAAAACAGCTTCTTTTAATTTGTGCCAGATTTTCCAAAAAACAAACCAAAAAGTGCTGTTTGGAGACACAGACATTCATACTGAGGACATTCTGTGTGTGTGTGTGTTATGATTGTGCCTGGTTCATCTGTCACAGTTACTACAGCTGGAAGCTTCACATTTGGAGGTCGGCGAGAGGTAAAGGCTGTAGCCTCTCGTTGATTCCTGGTGACACATGGTGCTGCACTCCGTGTCCCTCTGACAGAGGCTAAAACAATCTATTTTAGACACATCCTCAACCCCCCTTTGTCTGGATGTCCTTTCCACAATACCAATTTACTCATTTCCCCCCACAGCTGCCACTGTATGATTATTTAGGGTTGACATGACACACTCACCTTCCATTAACACAAGTTTTCTCTTCTTATCTTCTTATTGGTGTGTTAATGTCCGTCAGATCAAATGGTAGCATTTAGCAACGTAGCGTCAGACTCAACGACCTCACAGCCTGCATCTTATCTGAAATATGTAATTCTTTGTGCTATATTCACCTCCGAGAAATGAGTTCAGCTTTAGCCAAGCCTCCCTTCCAATGTATCAACATCATTTGTCATTTTTCTCTCATCTTTTTTTTAAACTATTCGCTCAATATTAGCAAATTAAATGAGCTTCTTTTCTCTGCTTTTCCCTCACAAACTTTTGTGAGAAATTATAGGTTTCTATGGTTGACAAGACAAAGCGGGACAAATAAATCAATACAAAGCAAATGAAAGCAAATTGAATCTATTAAAGCAAAATTACTGGGAGAAAAGAACCAAATGCATTGTAACCCACGGAGTCATGGCCGCAGACAATTAATGACAGTGGGAGCAAAAAGGTGCTGGCTCATTAAGCCTGGCTGGGCCCTGTGCATGCAGACAAGGCTGGAGCAAAGCAGAGCAGCACAAACCAGTGTGATCAGCTAAAGCAGAGCTGCAGGCCCATAGGGAGCTATAGCCTTCTACCTGCAGTCACTGAAGGCTAAACACCAGGGATGGGTTTCATTTAGGTAAAAATGTTTCCACCCCTCCAAAAAAAAGGCTGAATTAGAGACGTTGAGGCCTCCTCCGTCCCCTCAGCACCTCCCACGTACCTGTGCACCCCCCCCCCTCCCATACCTGAGGAATGCCAAGCAGCAGGGTGCCACAGAGGACCTTCAGATCAGTGTGAGCCAGCGAGGGCTCTCCCGGGCAGCGGTGAGTAATTAGCACTAATTAGTGGCAGTGATTAACCGCACTGGGGAACGTGGGGGCCGGAAGGGAGCAGATTGATAGAGCTGGCCCTCCTAACCCGTAGAGGCTCCACTGCATCTTAAGCGGAGGGGGGGGGGGCCGGCTGTGGCTGCCAGCCAGATGCTGCCGTGGCCATAAATAATGGCGGAACATGCATGGAGCATCCGTGAAGCCATTTCAACAACAAGGAGGTGAGATGCTGACGCGTGCCTACTGAAGCAAAAGGCTTGGTTGTCAATTTACTGCACCCTAAGGCAGGGTTATTCAAATATTGGTCCTTGGGTGGAACTGCACCCGTAAGTCATTTCAGAAAGGTAATTTGAGTGATTCTGAGCAGCTAATTGAAAACAGTATTGATTCATTTCTTCAATAAAATGTGTTCATCTTGTGTAAATGTCCATCAATAAGAGAATAAATTATTGGATACGTAGTTATCAACACTGTGTTAACAGCAAAAGGAAGCCAGGGCATGACAACAGATAACATATGGACCTGGACATTTTCACTTAAGTTAAAAATATGTTGAATAGATGACACTTATCTAACTGTCATACTCACTATCATACTGTCATATCACACAGATATGTTTCCTTGAACGACCCTGTTCCATAACAGCAAAACCAGTGGACTGTGCTGAAGCTTGGTACTTAAGTAGAAGTACAATTACCCAGCAAAATATATACTTAAGTAAAAAAAGAAGAGCTACATCAACAACCCCAATCATGTGTGAGTCCTAAGTAGTTTTAAATGTACTTAAAGTGTTAAAAGTAAAAGTACTCACACAGTGAGCTGTCTCTCAGTATCTAGTTGCTGCCATTTTGATAAAGAACACAGATATAGCTCCTGGTAACACTTCTGCCTCTACAGATATCACCACTAGTAACCCTTGCCAACAGCTCTTTTCTTTGAGGCTGACACAGAATGCTCTGGAATATCCACAAATCATTTTTGGGCCCTGTATATTCAAACACATCTTTTAAATAAGCGAGTGGAGGCTGACTCCGGATCCCTGTTCAATGGTAAGGTTAGCTGCAAAAGTACAGGAGGCCAGCGACAGTCTATCCACTGCCGAGCTCTGCTATCACTGGAGCTGATAGAGCCACCTGATTGGTTTAAACTTCGAAAAGAGCAACAAAATCTATATTTTTGTGTAGATCGAGGCAACATTTTGGCAAAACTGTATTTATAAAATGTAACCAGTCATAGGTGCCAACCCCGGAGCACCCACGGAGACTGCCGAACACCCACGTGTGCCGCCTACACTTGTCATTGATTTGCCAATGACCACATTTTCTGCAAGGGATGACCAACTTTGGTGCCACCTACCTGATAAATAACTATAATAACAGGCTGAAGCAGGATGTTTAAGATGGTTGACGCAACTCTACACATACAGTAGCTCTGTATTTGCTTCATATGATGCTACAGCTTTGGAGCAAGATAGGCACAAACAGGACTTACAACTTGTGAATATATTAGGAATCTGACTTACTGCATCACTTAGCATGTCATGTAATGAATCAAATGATAAATTATGTCACTACAGTCAGCTGAACATGGAGAAAGGTGCTTTATAAACAGTCTAAGCCTTGTCGTTTGGCTACATTATAATATAAATTAGATTAAATTTAGACTCAGTGAGATTCAGTATTACATCCTGCCACAAGCAAATGAATGCTCCTGTTAAAATTAAAAAGGTAAATACCTGAAGCAAAGCCTCTCCCATCTTGAGGTAAATGTGTGTGTGTGTGCATGCGTTTCTTTAATGAAGTGACACACACATGCTAGTTTCTCCACATGGCTTGAAGACAAATGACATGATAACTACACGACTGGGCCAGGTTGAGAAGCTCTCTGAGCTTTTGTGACAAAACAAGCGGGACGAGCAGCGCTTGATTTTAAACATCAATGACTTTAATTAGTGTCATTCTACAATCACCAATAATAGTCCCTGAAATGTGCGTGCCCGGTGTCTGACAGCAGCGCAGATCTGTGGCAAAGCAGGGGGCTCTTAACAAGATAAGCCCTGAAATCAGCCAGCCTGAAGGAACATTACCTGAACAAGAGTGCTGATGAAAATGACTGTAGTGTCAGCCTGCCTGGAAACAACTGAAGTGTTGTTCACGCGTCTTATCGTGAAAACAAGCCAACAACACAAGCAGCACTACACCGGATAATTCCCTTCACTTGTAGAGCTGAGGAAGCGGGATCATCCTTTTGTATGTAAATGATTCGTTTAAATCTTTGGATCTTGAATAGAAGAAGAAGATGATATAAAATATTTGTTGTTTCACAAGAAAACAGATTATCCTGTGACTCAAATCCTGTCTGTGATAAAAAAAAATAAAAAATAAAAAAATGTCCATCTTGAAAAGAATTTCTTATTAACTGATCTCTGCTTTTGGAGCGATTGCTATTGCAAAAACCCATGACTGGAATTCTATGTTTCTATGCTGTCAACAAATCCCATGAAAGAACTAAAATGTCTTTGATACCCGACTACTGAGGGATGGACAGAGTCAGAAAACAGCAGGTGCCAAAATAACAATCTGAAGTTAAGTCACTGGAGCTTTTTTGGCCATGATAAAAGTGAACAAACCTTCTGTGATGTCACCTGACGAGCAGCGTCGGGCACAGTTTTCATGGGGGAATCATTAAAGCCATATAGGCCATGCAACTTAGCATGCTTGTTTCCGGGTAAAGATGGGATTTTCAACATTGAAGCCTTATGGAGATTGACCACCTCAGTTCAGAATAGCATATGTATTACATACAGTACAGGGGATTTATGTGCTGTTTATGTTCGGAGCGCTGAATGCTGACTTTTGGAAACGGACGACAGCATTCACACAATGCCCGGGATATTGACTGGTTTCAATTTCCTCCGTCCTGACAGCCCATTTCATCCACAGCTTTGAATGAAGGTGGCTATTACGCAGAGGCATTGCTGTAAACATCAACACATCACTTTCAGATTAAACGTTCCCTCACAATGGACAAAACCTTTAGTAGCAGTTAGCCATTGTGTGACACAAAGGAAGAGATGATGTGTCGCATCATAATTAACTACAATCACAACAAAAGTGGCCGTAATGTGATTTAAACACCACAAAAGTAAATTCACGCTGCATTGGTGCGACTACCCAAAAAGAGATGAAGAAAAAAAAAAAAAAGGCAGAGTGGTGACACTCATTGAATTACATGTTGACAGCTCTGTGTTAGTGAAGAGATGAAAGCAAAATGAGATTTTCAAAAAGTGAATATGGGGGAATGACGGTATTGCTTTCTCCACATTGTCAAACTTGACAGTGCTATTACCATCACTATAACATCAGGTGCTGGCATATGGTATTCAGTTAGCAGAAATCAGCCAGCTCCTTTGAATATTAATTGTATTTCAGTCAAAAGGATGGACTTCTTGCACCAAAATTTAATAAAAAAAAGACCAGAATTATAATAATATGAAGAAAAAAAAAGGAAGGGATGAGTTTCAATTTCAGTTAATGATTTAGATTTAACTATTTGAGTTGGTGAGAGGAATGAACATAATTAACATGATTTGTGGATTCATTTGAAATATTTAAAGCATTACTGCCATTAACATAATACTCTGACAGAGCACATCTGTGACAGCAGAACCACAGCAACTGTAAGAAAAAGTCCCAAAAATTCAGTTGATTTCATCATTTATCAGGCTAAAATCAAACATTTTTAAAAAGTTGTATAAATAAATGAAGACAGAGTTATAAATTTTGTATAAATTTTGAATAAGCTACCATAACCTTGTGGGATATGCTGCAACTTAAATAGTAATGTGTGACAGAAATATGATGATGTTTTGTCCATAAATGTCAAATTAAAAAAAACAAATGTTCTAGGTAGCCTAATGGCAGAATAATCTTTAAACTTAATATGCCTTAAAAATGGATTAATCTTCCACAACTAAATGAAAATGATAAGAAGAATACTTCATCATGAAGGCAGCCAAAAGAACTAGCGAGCAAAAAGAAAACTTCACTTATTAAAACTTGCAGACGTGAGTCCATACTTTTTTAAGATGGAGGGAGCAGAAATCTCAAAGGCAAAAAGACAAATGACAAAGTAGTGGGATTATTCTGTGAGGTGATACATCATCTCTTCATTAAACATTTGTGTTGGATCTCTGCTCTAATTAGTCAGCTTACTTTGTCTCTTTGCGCTGAAAGCTGTTTCACTTTCAGGTAGAACTGTCACCCAGACTCCTGGTGACGATTTAAGAGGAAATTTGTTGGTGCATTCAGTTTGACGTTTTACTTATTTATTTATTTTTTTGTCTCTCACTTTGGTCACTGAAAATAAAGAATGCAGCTGCAGAGAGATCTGATGTCCGGACTGTTTCACAAGCTGTGAATATACGTGCCACTCTGACAAACATCAAGTCACTCAGCCAATGAAAGTGCAGAAGAACATCCAGCCTGCCCTGTCATCTCCATGAGAAATCAGCATACTGAGCGTCTCCTGCACTGTCTCCACCGCTCCACGAAATGAGGAGGAGTGAAAGACAGTCAGCTTGTTTAATTCCAGTTCATCAACCATGCACGCCACCTTCCAAGTATGGACTTCCCAAGTACAGGATTCTACAGGAAGGTTGGGGACTGTATCTGACTGGCATGCACTTCAGCCTATCTTGTAACTACTGGTTAACAAAGTAGCAAAACAGTTCTGTGGCTGTAGTGAGGTGGTAAACAGTCTACATAAGTACGGAAATATCCTCAACAAATTGCTCCTGGCAAGAAACTCAGCCCATTATCTGATCAGATTTGACCACACATTCAGTCCATCCAGCTGACATAAACAGCACAAGCGGCTAATACGCCAGCCGGCGCTGACCTCAGAATGGGTTTGGGGTGGGGGTGGGGGAGGGAGGCTTGCAGTTCTCAGTGACTCTTCTTCCCACCCCCACTTTGGAGTTCTTAAGTCAGGTCCACAGCTGAGACTTCATGAATAAGCCTTAATGTGACAGAGAAATTGGGGATCACTTTCTCTGTCTGGCTCTGCCAGCAGTCTTGATGATATCGACGACTAGATGGCGTGAACGCGGGAGACTCCAAAGAGCGGATTAGAGAGGGGAGATAAGGCTATCCACTGTAATTAAGCCCTATCTCTGTACAGCCACTGAAGAAAATAAATCACCCTTCAGAGCCTGCCAGTGTTGAAATGCATGGACAATTATTCAGTAATTAATCGTTATACATGCAGGCTCCAAACACTAATAGGACATATTTTAACTACCAGCATTACAGTACTGTTAAATTAAATTAAGTCTGAATGCATATAAGATCAATGTAATAGATCACCTATTTAACCTTTTTAATCACTCTAATGTAATTGTATCTGTTATCGGCCTTTTTATGATGTGCCCTGTGTTCATTTCCCATTCCGTCCATGTATAATTGAAAATGGAGATGTATAGGGTGTGGCAGCAGACATAGTACCAACAAACAAGCAGGGCCCGGACCTTGCAGATGTAAGAGGCTGAGAATAACATGCAGATGAGGTCAAACATAATTACACGAGGTGTTAAAAGTTGCTGTTTAAAGAGCATTATCAAGTCCACAAAGCACTCTGGCTGCCAAACAACTCATTTTACCTCCATTTACTGTTTTAAACACTGCTTTCCTCCAGCATAACAATGTGCGAGTTTTTAGACAAAAAAAAAAGCACAAGCAATCACTGCTCAATCGACTGAAGTATTACAGACTGAAAATCCAAAACACACCATAAGAGAGGGTGCAAAAATGAGAAATAGATGTTACCTTTGTGATGCGCTTCTGCCAGGATGATTACACGACGTCATGTTGGTTCACATAGACGGTTTGATAATTGAATATTAACATGAAAGTCATGCTCCAAAATAAAAAAGAAAGCAAATCCAAAAGCTAGCAAACAAAGCTAAGGCTAATTAAGTCCTATTCAACAAGCATGTTTTAAAGTCTGAGTAAAACACATAGATATTCCCCATGTTTCAAGCTCATGCTCCAATACACTGCACATGCCAACATGCAAAAATAAAAAGAAACTTTTCCCGCCAATGTGTCTCAGAGGCCAGACAAGCGCATAACATCCACCCTCCAACTCATTCACACCTTCTCCTCCATTATTGCTTTTTTGTTTTGTTTATACAAAGTGATATCCTCAGTCATCACTGTTTGAAGTTAGCGAAAAGGAAACTCAGACCCCACAAACAACTAGTAATTACAGAGTGAAGCAGGGCACAGATAACGGCAAAATCTATACCGCAATAAACACAACAAAAATAATCTGAATTCGTAACAAAGACTGCATTTTGGGTGAACTAGCCCTTTAATATTAATTTTGTTTGCAAGGAAGAATGTTTGCGCCACACTTTGAATACTGTCTAAAGGCCATTTTCACCATTTTCTGTTCTTTTATACACCACAAAATGAATCTCTGAAATAATAACCATATTCATTGATTTAAAAAAAACATTTGATAATGAATGATAACAACACACATGTACTACACGCTTCTAGCTTTCTGCTCACAAACAAATTATTGTCATCCACATTATTTACAAAAACTTTAATTTCAGGAAACACACGTCGACACCAGCGATTTTTGCAGCAAATCATGCAGATTCTGGCCTATCAGACACTTCAAGCTTCAGGCCTGAGATGGGATATGAAATATTCTTGTTTTTCAAAGAGCCCTTAGAACATCTGTTAAAATAACAAATCCATTATGAATGTAGTGAACAGCTCTTATCACAACCAGAGAGGAAGGGCAAAAGATATCAAATTTGTTCTGCAGCTGAAGAAGTGTAGATACCATCATATTTTTTTTATCTCCAAAAACAAAGTGAGCAACTTCATCCTGACCAATTTCCCACTCACCTGATCATCACTTCAAACTGCAAGGCATCAGCGTACAAAAAAAAACTAACAATATTTGTCTCCAAGCAGTGGAAGAAGGATGCGTTTCACACAGAAATTGTAGAGAAAAAGGTAATATTTCTCCCGTCAAGTACTCACACTTCTGAGTATTTTCATTGTCAATTCAACATGTACCGCAGCAAAACAATCGCATGTGCACTACAGCGCCTACAGTAGAGGTTCTGTTGCTTTATGACAGCTTGGTTTGAGCTGTTCCAGGTCCAAAATAAAAGAATATTAGACATGAATAAAACACAAGTTCTCTTTGAAACCATGTGACATTTCCATATCAACCAGAATAACACTGTGGTAGCCTTGATCTGTTTATGTGAAACCGAGCCAAGCGGCGAGATATTCCGATGTTTGATGTTCTGCTGAGGGTTTTGAGTCAGTCGACCAGCTGGTGTTTAGATGGACAAACGTCTGAAATTCCCCTAAACGCTGCAGTTGACGACATGCAGTGACATCTGAGTGAAGTGAAAAAAAACAACTAGCCTCTAGTGTTATTATCAGGCATTATTGCATAGCTGTGTTAAATATTGGTCAATCTATAGTAGTACAGTATAACGCACTGTTGCCATGGACACAGTTCTGATCCCTAAGGACGACCATGGCTGTGTTCAAAATCACTCACTCACTCTCTACTCCCCACTCCCCATATGGGGAGTTCAATGTCGGGTACCATATAGTGAACTCATTGTGTAAGCATTTTTGGACATTCCGGACACAACCTCCGTGATTTTCTGTCGCCGTTAATGATGTCATTGCTGTTGCAAATTAAAGGTAGGGTAGGAGATTTTGAAAACTTAGTGAGAGTCAGCCAGATTTCGAAAGTAAACACACCTTTCTCTCGGAACTCACCCCAAAGCCACACCTTCCACTCACATGGACGCACATTACCTGAACGAGCTGTGGTCTGTGACTTCGGCCATCATGCACATACCTCTTTGGTGCGTGCAGAGCAGGTAGAGTGACATTGAAGGAACATCACAATGTTTCTTCGCTGGTCTGCACAATGCATGATGGTACATATCGCTAAAAGTAGTGACCATCGGATGGACACTACTTTTCAAGATACATTGTGGGATATATTGAGGGCCCTATATGGGGCCTATATTTTCTCACTTAGAATTCGGACAGCACTACAAAATGGCAAAGGCACTATATAGGGCCATATATAGTGATTAGGGAGTGATTTCTAACACAGCCCATGTCCTATCCCTGAAGTATACACGGCACACAGAATGCCTCCTCTCTGGTCAGTGTTAAATTTTGCACACTAGTCCTTTAAAGCTTTGTCTTAAGGTTTGACCCTCTTTTGAAAACGAACACCTCATGGCAATAACATCATCATCTCTTACACAAAACTTCTCATTCCAGTTAGACTTTTAACAGCAAACATTCTTTGTTCCTCCGCCGTGACAGAAAAGTCTTTTAAAGGTCAGAATGATTCAGACAAAAAAAAAGCTGAACTTTTTAACTAAATGCTGGCCTTGATTACATTCTGTAACCATTCAAACGCTGCTCCCGAACTTTCTTTCTTTCTTTTTTCACCTTCTTTCCACCTTACCCCGAGGCGGTTGCTGAGTTGGGTAGAAAGAAGGACAGACAAGCATTTTGCCAGAAGCACAGAATCACTAGATTTAAGTCAGTGGCTGCTTTGGCTCCTCTGGAGAATGACAACCACATAGGAAACAAAGACGGCATGATGGTTTGACTGACAGCCTTTTATGTTCTGTTCACTACAAGGTCAGATGTAGCCCAAATAGAAAATAGACGTGAGTGATCCTGAATTTCTTAAAGATGCCCTTCGTGTAGGATTCAGCTCTGTATGTTTTTGGCAAAGTGAAGATTATGAATTATGAGTGGCAGTGAAAAGGAACGACATCAAAAGAGGAAACCAAATAGAGGCGCAGTAGAATAATCTAAATATAATTGTGTGACTGCTGCTATGTCAACTTCAACCTTGTCTCATAAATGCCATAAGGAAGAAATGTTCTCTAAGGTTAATTTCATTATATTATCAAGAGAATAAGGCAATTACCAACAAATGACAAAAAGGGCTATTCAGAAGCAATTCGGAGGATAACTGACCGTGCTATGTCCTCTCAGCAGGTGGTTATTCATAATACAGCAGGTGATTCATATGAATTATTTCCTACCTGTCATTCACTTTGCTCTGCCGCCTCGGTCTGTCCAAGTAATTGTAGTCCTGTAGATTTCACTTTGGCACCTACGGTGGGATTCTTGGCTGACCTTCCTGGGCGCTTTCCTGCTAGCAATTATCTGAGGACATTTTGGGGAAAGAGAGAGAGAGAGAGAGAGAGAGAGAGAGAAAGACAGTGTAAGTGTTCCAGAGGGAATCCCAAAACAAACACTGTTCAATACAAAAAGCATGTCACAACACAGGCGTCCAAAAAAAAACAACAAAAAAACAAGCCTGTTTTTTACGTTTGATTATTTGAAGCTTTCAAACATGTTGTGTTAAAAGAGACTCGGGATTATTCTCTTATTAAAATATCACACGGGATCAAAGAGCAGTCCAATATGTTTGCTGCTACCTTCCACACACTGGTTCCACCTGATAAAATTGCGCAGTACTTCTGGCATTACACACGCTCTTATCCCGTGGCCCCTCAGAATAGAAGAGAAACGTATCAATCTGTTTTTTTTTTTTCAAACGATGTGTTACGGTGCCACGCTTTGGTATTTTCCACATATGCTTATTCAATATCCCAGCGATAAAACCAGCAGGACCTCCATTTGCCTCAGAACGTTTAATCTCCAAAAGAAAACACTTCCACACAAAAGCAGCAAGAAGCTAAGTAAGAGTACAGGGTCATTTGGCTCCAATGAAGTATTGGTAAAAAATGAGTTTCCATGGAGACTAATATGCTCGCAAACTAAAGACACATACAGTGGCATTTTGGAATGAGCCGAGCAAACTGTGGGGCACAAAGATAACAAGCTCAGACAAACACACAAATGTCAACACAGTCTCGTGCGGAGGGCTCAACCTGTAATCAGCGCGTACAGTAGCTGCACAGGGTGCTGTGCATTATACACAGACAGACAAATATGAATTAGGTGCTCCACCAATCAAAACATTAAACTCTGACACTAAACTTGAACATCAAAAGCTAGGCACCACACTTTAGCTTTTCAAGGAACAAGCTCTTAAGGTTCCTCATTCCATTTAATATTTCTGTATTGTACAAGTCCTTAATGTCAGCATTATCTTTACTGGATCCAGCTTGCTTTTATAAAACATGTGGAAGTCACTCGTTGGTTTGTTGACTTTTTTTGGAGCCTGTATTTAGACAAGATGGCGGAGCTTTAGATAAGTACAGACACGACACACAAGTATACCTTGTCTCATTGTATGATTTAAAAATAAACATGAGGTTGAAAGACTTAACGAACGAAACCATAAACTCACTGAGAATCTATTAAAGGGTCATAAATCAAATGAAACGGCAGGAAATATTACTCTGTCTTTTATTTAAGTTAAATATATGTGAGCGACAAAAGTATGTGAACTTTCTAGATGAGCAGTTTAATGAAAGACTAAAATAGAGTTTGTCTGTTCAAGGGTGTTTGAAATCAATGGATGTAAGCGAGTGCCCTGTTTTACCTGAAGAACAGTGATTTATCAAGCTTATCTTCAGAACATATATAACATACAGTATATTTGTGGAAGTTTATCATGGTCCAAATCCCCAGTCTTAACAGACTGTGTACTAAAGTCCATTGTTACCCTTACCAGGAGTGGTCAACCAACAAAGCCTGCAAAGGACCCCCAAGTGCGACCTCTAAGCCTCTCTCACATTAGTTAATATTAACGTTCAAGAATCCCTCATCAGGAAAACACAGCCATGGTGGAAATGGCAGAGCTACAAGGAGGAAGTCACTGCTCTCCAAAAAGAACATCTGCTCATCTGCAGTCTGCTAAAGCTCATGTGAGCAAGCCACAGGGCTGCTGGGAAAATATTTTGTGGACAGATGAAACCAAGACAGATCTGTTCGGCTTAAATAGAAAGCCTAGTGTTCAGGGTAAGAATGGCATGGCATTCCATTATAAAGTATAAACAAGTATCATGGTTTGGGCCTGTATTGCTGCATCTGAGGCAGGACAACTTGACAAAATTGATTAACAACTGTATTTGGCAGTGTGCACTAAATGTTCTGGTAACTCTTTAAGAAACACAAATATAGAGTAGTAGCCTTCCAGTGAATCTAAGTATTCTATAAAAATAAAAGATTTAAAAAACATACAGAGGTGATTGAGATTCTGATAATGTCCTGTGGTGAATCTGCACTGTTGCCTGTAAAACAGGACATAAAGCCACAAAGCGCTGCTTAAAGGTGACCTTTATTTTTGAAGAGCTGCGGTGTGACATGCTGTGAATTAGCCAACATCAACGCTCTGGAAATTTATGCCTTTGCGCGGCTTGACCTCTAAGTCAACAGTACGTCCAGAACAACTGGAACGATTGTAAGGAAAACAGACGCCGCGCACACAGCCATAAATGTATGACAAAGCACGCTCACAGGAGAAACCTCTGATGTCTATCTGCCAAGCGAGCCACTGCGGCCGCCGTCATTGGTTACAAGGTGAGCCACCTACGTGCACCACAGTAACGTATTGATGTGATCGAGTTGGGATTTTTGCTTATCACCACAATATCAAGTCACCTTGTTCTTTTTTTTTTTTTTATTTATTTCTAATCAAATGTCAACAACGGTGCTATCTAACCCCTGATATGAAGCCAATTAAATCCTTGTCTCAATCTATGGTGCTGTGAAGCGCATTCTAATTTGTTGTCAATTCAGCCTTTAACTCTTCTGAGGCCCGTGACCTGGCTTGAGGTTGCTAAAGGGAAAAGCGTTGATTGGGTGAAATAACTGCAAATGCAACAAAAAAAGAAAGATGAAAATATAGATATATCATATAGGCAGGTTCACAGGTGTACATGCACTGAGATTCAGAGCCATGAGCCTGTGAGGGGAGAGGGTGAAGCTATTGACACACAGAGGTAACGGCTAAGCCACTTCACATCCCAATCGATCACAGGGCTACTTCACTACAAGTGGCATTCCCCTTATAAACTAAGATTGTCCTGCCCGTGCTGACTTTGAGAATCCAGACACCTGGCAGGACTTTGGTCAAACAGTATCTTCAGTTACAGCACTTTTTTTCCTCCTCTTCCTCTCGTCCTCTATCAAGACTCAGGGAATGTTTTGTAGCACAGTGTTTGGCTGTTGCAAAAACAGGAAGCAGATGGCTGGCTATTTCTGGCTGGTACAACAGAGTGTCCAGCTCCAATAAAGTGTTCTTTCACAGGATCTTGGTGTGTTTTTTAATGCTTGCGTAGGGAACTTCATAAAGCCTTGGACCAAGAACTTTTAAATGGCCCGTGACAATGAGATTGTAAAGGATGGTTTTTAAAGTATTTGACATTATTATACAGAATTTAAATGTCTCCCCTCCTTACTTTCTCTAACTCCAGCTAATCTCTCCCTGGAGGATGCCTATTAACCTGGACCAACACTCTGCCCCTCCTGATGAGCCTGCAGACAGGCCCCTATTTGCTCTCCTGATCTCTGTCACTCAAACGGTCACATAATTATTGTATGTCTTCACAGGTTACATAGTAGATATTAGCTGCATTGTAAGCAAACATTAATTACATGAGAAATTGCACTGTGTTAATAAGGCTGTTTAAAAACAGCTCCCACCATCATGGATGGAGTCATGTTTATGGATGGGGACATGACTAAACTGGATGTAAATAAAATCATGGCACGACGATAAGCCGTTCATGACATGCTGCCTGGCAGGAGGTGACAGTTTGAAATTACATTAATCCTTATCTATTCATTATGAAATTTGTGAGTCTACATGTAGGTGTAGCAATACCTTATCATAGTAAAGAGCCTCGGCTGAATTTGAATTGATTTCTATCTCTCTGGAATCCATTGCAAATTCCCCTCATGGCCGGCAATGCAGAAGCCAGCGACTGCTGCTCACAGGTCAAGTCAGATTAATCTCGGGGCTATCTGATCAGCCCATCCCAGGAGCTGCGCTATGTGTGAGAAATAGCACATTTTAGATTACAGCACTCCCTCTAAAAGCCTTCAGCTGTAGTGCACGTCTTTCAATAGTTTGGAACACAGCATTCATTTCATCTCTGGGTGCTTCTTTTAAAGGCTATCCCGCAAGGTCCTATCACTAGGAGGTTCAAGGGCAAAATAAATCAGCGATGACACGTCCCATCGTTGTTATGTAGGGCACAGAGGTCTCCTGTCTGCAGCAAGAGCTCAGGTTGAGAGATCCCCTTTGTGTCTGAAGCTGGATCACATTAACGGCCTGACTCATTACATTAATAGCGGTGCCACCGCCTCAACATGAATAATGCCATTCCTTCTGTGAAGGGGTTACAAACCAGGCTGACAGCAGAAAAAGCATCAGACTATTATTAACCATAAATCCATAAATGACACATACTGTCCATATATATATATATTTAGACATGAGCTGGCGTGCTTTGTTGAATCCATTACGGTGGATACAAGGTGATATGAGTGAAACCTGTTGTTTGGACATTAATGAAAGTACCACATAATCAAAGTTCCTGGCAGAGCGGCTGCCCCAGGACCCTTCCCACATGTCTTGTTGTCAAATAAAGCCAAAATGACAGAAAGATAATCTTCAAAAAACTGTCAAGGCTGCACATTTTGTGCAGCTTCATGCCCTTTATTGTTATGAATTACAGGGAAGCTTGTGGCAGCTGCACCAGATCAGCAGAACTTGGAAATTTTTCAAAAGCTGAGTCTCCCCTAACCTTTCCTCACCTCTCTAGCATGTTCCCCACCTAACCCTGCGCCAGGGGATCTGTCACAAATCAAGGATGGGAAGGTCAATAAAAGCAAACCATGCCAGACTCTCTGACTGACACATCAAAAGTTCCCCCAGCAGTGCTCAACACTCTGCCTTCCTTCCCTTTCGGCCAATTTAGTAGAGTCCGAGGGGAGCCCCCTAATCCATGCCTCTGAAAGTGTGCTTAATCAACCTCTGATTAAGAGGGAGCACGCCAAGGTGTCCGACAACATCCTCACTGCCCCCGACTACTCCTGAAGTCAATCAAAACACAAGGAAATAGGATTTATTTGTCTGCACAGCCTCTTGTGCCTGATGCTCCCACTCAAATGTCTTAAGTCTCCTTGGTGCTGTTGTGGGCCCTTCATTCATTACACATCTGCCAATAGCAAATACAAAGCAAACATTTAGTTCCTTCTAATTTCTTTCCTCTTCTCTCTCTCTCTCTCCTTCTGTCTCTCCTTTTGTCTTTTTTTTCCTGTTGTTGTTATGAGTGTCCCCCGGGTGTCTGCCAATGAATTAAACATCAGTATGTTGGTAGGAAGGGCACAGCTTCCCCCTGAAAGGATTGAATGCAGAGCGTTGTTTGAGAGGAGAGCCACAGTGGAGGTGACAGGGGAGGCTTTGCTCAGCACGAGGACGCCGAACCATCAGGGAACCACTTTGACCTCTAACATCTAACTGCCTTCATGCATAGTCATTTTTTCTCTCTATCTGCAAGTCGCTCAAAGTAATTGGGGTATCCCAAACTTTTACAAAAAGGAGGGAGGCTTGTGTTTGTGGAAAAAAGCAATAAATATGTGGCTTCAGTTTGTATTAACCTCAGTCAGTATCTTTCTTGCCATACTGAAAAAGAGGTTTGATGGTAGCTAATTAAAAAAAAATCAAATTGTCAAATAGATAGAGAGTTTCTGGCCTTAAAATAAAGTATTAATAAAAATAACAACTCAATAAAATAACAGCACACCCTGCAACCTACAGCCTTCACCACCATAAGACAGTCCTGACCTCTGACTCGGAGTCAGACAAAGTTGACTGTAGGAAGGAGCTGCATGTGGGTGGATTGCCTCTTTGTGTGAAGAAGTGCATTAACCTATAAAACACCAATGGCACAATAAACTATACAAAAAAAAGGTCACTGACAGACACAAGGGCTCAGAACTCAGTTCAGAACGTTCCATTCTAACACATAGCAAGAGATTAGAAGAGCGTTAGCAGCGACTTGACGTTCAGACAGCAACAAAGTTCCTGTCCTTAACAGCATTTCATAATTTAACGTTAAGGCAGCACATTATAAATGCAAAGGTAACCATCTTCAGTGCTAAATGAGAAAAGCACAGTACTTCTATCATAGTGTCTGATTAATACTCATGAAGTAAGTTGGTCTGTTAGGTATGCAAAACTGGCCAAAATAAAGTGTTTAAGCCAAAATTACCCATCTGCTGTCAGCTCTCAAAGTAGGCAAACTACATTTTAATTAATATGAGCTTTCATGTAGATTTATTCATTTACTCGTTGGCATGCATGAAGTGCTGTGCATGTGCTAAGAGAAGCTTTGCTGCAAAAAAATCCCTGTTTTTATTTCATTTGTTTTCCTCTGGTCTGGTATAATCAGGCGTGAGCATGACGAGTTTAAAATGCCGCAAGCAAAAGTTATGAAGCATTTCAAGGTGAAATATCTGATTTTTTTTTCTCTCCCTAAGTTGATTATCCAGGAGAAATGAGACTCATATTTCAAGGCAGAGTTTAGTGAACTGTGGTCATGTGATTAATATCCTTCTCAGGGTTCTTTGCCAAAGAGTTAATGCGGGGCTTTTGGTTTACAACAACAGCAACAAGAGTGTTTGTGTCGTGCATACCGTCAAACAGAACAAACAAGAACAGACCTGGTAGGAGTGTGGGTTAAAAGGAAACATCTATCTCCTCAGCCCAACTCCTCTGTCAAATATCTCCACTATATCAGAGAGACTTTGATCAACAAAAAGCACCGAGCTCGTCCACGGCAACACCCACATACAAAAACACACAGCCGGGGTTGTGTAATCTCTTTTGCATTGCGTAAAACACAACAAGACTCTTCCATATTTTATTTTTTTTAAGCACTTAGTAACAGAGAAACTGCCCAGCGATGGCACTGACCTGTGGCAATGGTTGACAGTCCCTGGAGTCGATCCATAAGATGGCACTTCTGATTTTTATTTTATTTATTTATTTACTGATGAATGTACAAAAGCTCTGCACGTCCACATCGCACTGCACGCTAAAAAACAAAACAAACAAAAGATTCAGCGAGATGTCAGATGCAGTCTGCAGACGCCCACACAAGCAGAGGAGAAAGTCTAATTAGCCAAAAAAAAGTGAAAACACCTGTGTGGGAAGAGCACAGTGGTGTTAAAGGATTAGTTCACCCAAATCACCGCTCCTGTCAGTCTCTTTCCAAGCTTTTGGGATTATTATTATATATATATATTATATATATATATATATATATATATAATATACATTTTTCTACCACCCCAAAAACAATGGCGCTGATGGCAAATTTATTTCTGTGTTTTTTTAGCGTGGGAGTCCAAGTTTTTGAGGCACTTGACAACCTGAATGAATCCTTTATCTAAGCTCAACTTTAAGCATGAGAAAATTATGATCCGCTTTCTGCACAATGAGCAGAATTACACCTTGTTCTAAATTTGAACAAATAAGGAGAATCCGTGGGGTTTTAATTAATGGATGTTGGCAACTCAAAAGCGTGCACAGCATTTTAATTCAGCCTTAAATTGAGCATTATGCAATGTTAAATAAAAAATAAAAAAAAAGTTGTGGAGAAAGACATCACCTCCTACATCTGTTCAGCCCCCATTCTTTCCTATCCCTCCTTCTCTGCCTTGTATCAATTTGTTTTTCAGCATGTCGAGTCAAAAGGAGGTTGTCGCAGGAGACAGCTCGCTTGTCTCGCGCGTGATTGAGGTAGCTGCAATTTATAACGCAGGAAACCAGAGCGACAGACTTCACTTATCTCGGGCCGGCTCCTCTGCCGGTGCCCTTTTGGCTCAGCCAATGGGGATGAAGGTTGCAGGTTGGGTTACTTTGTCAAAAGCAAGAGGAACCATTACAAATCTACACTATCCATCCTTCTGTAGGGCATGGAGCTTTTTCCCCTGGCGCAAAGCTGTTGCAGACCTGACTCTGCTCAAAGCTGTCTGTCTATCTCTCACGCCCGGGAAGCTCACAGGGGGGTTGTTATCACAAAGGGCCAATTTGTTATCCTGGTTTCACTCCATCACACCAGCCATTATTTGGGACTTTTATCTATCAAGAAAAAGCTGTTAATGTGAGCAAGAAAGTGTGTACTCTGTCATTATGCCACGGAGGCTATTGACTTCATCTTATACTGATTCAAGCTGAATGAACCTGAGGCAATTACTCCAGCCAGAAAAGAAGATTGACACAACCACGCCGCCGTGAACTACCTTGAACTTTTAAGTTGTGCCCCGGTGGAAACGCCACGCCTGATCCTTATGTTAATATTTTGTGTACTAATTGCACTGCAGCAACAAAAGTCCTTGATAGAGTAGGCACTTCCACCGTGGGCGGATCTTCCTATTAGTGGCAGCACAGTGCTGCCTACGTGCTCTGACACCAAGCACCTCAACCCAGGAAACACTGACTACTAGATAATGCATCCGCACCTGCAGGATGGACAATATTTCATAAACCTGAGTGCAAAGCCGTGATTTATCTCTTTCACTTATTACTCAAGACACTTGGAATGATCGATTGGTTTATCCTCCAAGTTGAAGCTATGTATATATATCAGCATGGGGAGAAAAAAAAGGTGGGGGAAAGACAATTACCTGCCTGGGTACCTGGGAGGGAGGATATTTTCTGAGCGTCAACCTTCATGCGACAGTCTCGTGCCCTTTGTGTCTCCATCATGCACTGTGACTTAGCCATCATTATCAGACGCTGGGCTGATCTGTCTATGCAAATGCACTCCACTCTATCTCCTGCATGGGTTTAGGAACAGTAGTGGGTTCCCGAATATGCAGCTGAGCACCTCATTGTAAAGATAGTAACACAACACACAACATAGTTTGACAGATTTGTATGAAATTTGATGTAAAAACAATTTTAATTGATACAAATATTTTCCTTCTGACTAACAACAGATGTCATTTGGAATTAAGCTCTGAGCATTTTTCCTCACGGTGTCCTGTAAAACATCTATTTAGCTTCTTGACATCTGATCCTGAAAGTCTTGACATCCACAAACCATTCGCAGTCCGGCCCCCGATCACTTGTCACACACTTAGCGTGGGCTGCAGGTCCCCCCTCTCCTCTCATCACAACTCATCATTACACCACAAGCTGTCAAATTAAAACTTTTAAATTGTGTGAATGCCTCCTCGGAACTTTCCCTTTTTCCCAGCAACATATTGCAGAGATAATTGAGGATATTAGCAGCCAGACTGTTACCAAGAGATGAAAGGCAAGGAGGGAGCAGTGACAGCTCCTCTCGCTTGTGGCGGTAACGAGGGACTGTCAAAAGTCTCTCCGTGTTTATCTCGGATCATCTAGGGGGATTTAAAACCCTTACCTTCACAATTCCATTCTTTATGGCGCGTCCTTTATCCACAGTGATTTACGAAGGCTCAAGCCCCGCGCCGTGTGATGAATGAGCACTCTTCACAAGGTGTCAGGGCCAGGCAGTGGTGGGCGGCGGTGAGTCCCCAAACCCCCCCACCCCCCACCTTACTCCCCTCTTACGCCCTCCCACCGCTTCATTTTTCTTTTTTTGTTTCTCTCCTTGCCCCCCCTTCCATTTCTAAATTAGGCTGATTAGATGGTGACACACCTCATGGGTTTAAAACGAAAGATTCTGCTTAAAATAGTAAAAATAGCAACAGAAAGATGGTTCATACTTTTGGCTGGCACAAGAGATCCACAGTGGTTTCTAGTTGCTACTTGGTTAGGTTGAGCAAAACATCAGTAGGCAGGAGCAGCATCCACACATTTGTTGACCTATAGGGTCACAACAGCATAACAATTCCAAACGCTGCTGAGAAGTGCATCCCTGGTAATACAACACAGTGGGATCAACTCTAACACCTGGAGAGCAAGCTTGAATATCAACTGGTGTCATGAGAAACAGGAAGTCTTCCACCGATCAGACCATCCCTTTTAAAAACATTGGTGCAGCCTTCAAGATCTATGTTCACCATCATCACTCTTCCTAACTTCAACAGTACAGGCAAAGAGGTGGAGCACAAGTGGAGATCAATGCAGCGTTATTATGGGTGCATAATCCTGCAAAGTTTTGAGTCATGTGTTTGTTTTCTGTCTATTTTGACACAGGTATTTTGAAGCCAGCCCCTAGAGGTTGTCAGATAAACTGCAGTTTTTAACACTACTTTTCTACATTTCCACATGGGCTTTATTTCTTAGCACTAGCGCTTGCCACTTTTTCATATAGCATCTTTCTTGCACGGCCAAAGCAAAGTCCACATTTCTGTTTTGAAGGCTGCGACACATCCACTTTGATCAACCATGTTCACAAAAGAAATAATATGAAACAATAAACACAGAAAATCCAGGGTTCTCCCCCTGTGACATCGCCCATAGGTTTGGAGGCTCGTTTCCTGCGAGCACATTGTCATTGAATCTGGTCAACAGGTAAGCAGTTCACAGTGGATTTCATTAAATCACATGAAATGAAAAGAAAATCCAAATGAGACCGAAGTAGTCACTCTTCTGTGTAATTCAAACTTTCATGGAACTTCTCTCACCAATAAAAATTGAGATTTTAAATATTAATAAAAACACGCCTGTGGGTTTGCCCCTACACAGCATGAACAATGATTCCGCCAAACATTTAAACAACAGAAAACTTTCTGAAATGAGTCGAATCGCATTTGCATTTTCGCTTCATACATTTTAATTTGTTTTAGGGCAGCTGCCAGCCTGATTGTAGAAAGTGTGTCACAGATTTTTGATGATAAAGAATGCTGTGGGAACGGGGCTCTTATCGAAGCCTTTCCTGCTTTGGGGGGGGTGAGAAAAATCTCACTGACATATAAAGTGAAGTGTCATTTTATTGACATTGTTATGCTGACAACACATTAAGATTTGCTTTAAGAGTTAGGAAATCCAGCTTCAGATCCTTCGGGAGTGCGGACGTGACTTCGCATAAACATCCTGTAATTAGCATTCAAGGGCAAAAGTAGATTCTGGCTGACAAGTCATGGCTCAATCATTTTAAAAACAGCAGGTCCTATGTGTTTGTGCCGCTTGGAGTTAGGCAGGTTAGTCCATTAAGCAGGATTCAGCTATGTATGAACAGAGTGTATAATACAACACAAACATAATGAAACACATCGCGGCGCGGCGAGGAGAAGAATCATGTCAAGGTTACTTTGGTTCCACATTTTCAAATCAGTTCTACTTTCACTCAGAATTCAATTTTACTTTCAGCTCAATTTAATTTAATTTAATTAATGTGTTTTTTAGAAGCCTTTTTAAAACATTTTAAAGAACATTAGGAAAGTAGAGTTAAGAACGCTACACCTACTTTCTGAAGGCAAATTATTTCTCATGTGTTGCAAAAAGTTGCTTCTGTCTTTTCATTACACTGAAGCATGAGGTAACATTCTCCTGGGTAGACGTGCTATTGTTGGATATGCGCCGAGTGTCTGTTTCTCTGCTAAATGTGATCACTTCTAGGTGTACGTTGACATTTGTAGTTTTGCAGCATCTAACTTTTCCTCTAAGTCGGTGTTCAGCTTCATGCAGTGCCGCCTCGCCATACCTACACCCACATGCCTGCATGCAATACAAGTTTGAGTGCACAATATAGCAAAAAGTGGCCTTGATATAGGTTTTTTTTCTCTCTCTATGGCCACTTCAGTTCTCTCTAATATTTAAAATACCAAAAATACCTGACTGCGCTACTCACTGTATGTCTCCATAGTGCTGTAACATGACGTGATATTATTTGACATGACATAATGTGATGTAACATTACATGACTATGAAAGCTGTCAAAAACTAAAGTACATCATGCTTGATTTTGTCACTTCCTGTTGACACTGCTGTCTTCCTGTCTATTGTCCATCACCCCCCCCCCCCTTTCCAGAGTGAGACATATGAGTCTCTTTGCCAATCCATCTCCCTCCTTTACTGTTTGTCTTGCTGAGTGTCAATGTCACATGTTGGGGGCATTAGCTGTGAAGGCATCAGCGGATGAGGTCAGCGCTGACACCCTGCCTCTATTAAATCAGTGGCCTCTTAAAGTGTGAGAACAAGCCTTGCCGTCACGCTCAGAGCCGAGGGTGACATACGCTTTCTCCTCGCTTGTGAGGGTGCTTTCGGATGGGTGTGGCAGCTTTGCATCGCAGTGGCTCACCTCCACACCTGGCCTCGCTCTAAAGCTGACAGCAGCCATATGCCACTCCTTCACAAAAAAAATGGAAATAAGCACCCTCACTCTAAGAGCTCTACATTTTTTTTCCTTCTTGAGCAGTATTTTACAGCTAAACCAGGCAACAGATGGTTAAAGTGACAACAGTCTGCTATCTGGCAGATAAACTGCTCTCCAAAACAGTAAACACACTCAGTAGGACATTATGATTTAAACTGGGATAACGACGCAAAGAATTAGTGTTATATTAAAATATATGCAAAGAGTCCATTTAACAAAATGAACCGAATGAGCAATGAGAATCACAAAGCCATCTGCCCTTGAGTGGTTAGGTTGGTGCTAAGTTCCTGTCTAAATAAGTCTTGCTTAAATGCACACCGCTCCTCTCTCTGTACAATAATCATGGCTTTAGTGCTACAGAGTGTTGCAGTGCATTAAGATAAAAGCGCTAAAACAGTGTTTGTGCTGCATCCCAAATGGAGGCTGCTAAGTGAAGTAGCATGCTGTTATAGGAGTCGAGGGATGAAGCTAGCATGAGTGCCTCTCTGAGTGGGAACACTTCACACTGCAGGGGTTTGCACTGATGCTACAGCATAAATTTGTCATATACCTTTTTTTTTCCTCTAGAAAATGTGTGCTAAGATAATTTATCACATTTGCTCATTTAGCCCACATTTTTGGATCTCTGCCACATTACTATTCATGACGTGATTTTACATTTTTGGGCTTGTGCTGATTTTATTTTTTCAGGCAGATGACTTTGAAGCAAAGGCTTTTTGAAAGGACTGATGACACAGAGGAGCGGCAGAAACTTGTGATGAAGAAATTCACAGTCAGAATGTGTCGATGCGCTCTCGATACAAAAAAAAGTATATCAAAATAGGTTGGAATATAAAAGCCACATCAGAGATCTTAAGGGGGGGGGGGTTGGAGCAGAAACTACTGTTCCCATAATCCAGTAAGTCACACCTTCGACTGGAGAGAATGTTGAGAATGACTATCAGCTTTACACTCTAATTCACCTTCCATAGACTCCTTTTCATACTGAAAAGCTTAAAATGGATTAAGCTCCTAGGCTCTGAGATGAAAAATAACAGAAAGGTGCACATCACCACATAGCCATCAATCTGCTCCATGTTAAATGACAGGGCTAATCACCTTGAGAGCTTGTTTTCTGGCTACGCTGAAAAATAAACACCTCTGTGTGAAACTGAAGCCGAGGCACGATTAAAGGGCTGATGTCTGGCAAGCCGGCTGCTAGAACTGAAACCGAAGACCATCCAGTGGTTTAACACTGTGGACGCGGCGCCCAGGCAGTTCAGAGAGGTCTTAAAAAACTCTTGCACGATTGCTCTCTGACAATTCTGAAAACATTCTTATAAAACTGTGGTGGACGAGGAAAATAAATTTGTTGTGATGTTTACGAGTCTGCACTGTTGAGGGCATTGGAGCGTTGCATAATGTCATCCCACCACGGCAGATGGGAAGGGGACCTTGGCCCTTACTCTTTCACACAAATGCATACATGCACGGAGCCCGATAATGAGAATCCACCTCACCAAATCTTTCAATTCAAGGACTTGCCTAGATTGACTGTAATGCCTAAGTAATCAGCCTGTTCTGACCCACCTTGTCCCTGGCCAGGATTTATAGCACCCAATTACTGATCTCTATTACCCAGTGTGCCAAGGGGATGGAAATCAGATGAGTGGACAGACGGGCCAGTGCTGTCTGCTGGTCTGGGTGACCAAGTGATGAGAGAGTGGCCTCCATTCCTCTCTGCCCAAGTTTCAAGTGTTAAACAGCTGTTGTTGAAAATTTTGCTTTATATATATATATATATATATATATATATATATATATATATATATATATATATATTTATATATATATATATATATATATATATATATATATATATATATATAAAGCAAAGCATATAAAGCAAAATTTTCAACAATTTTCTTTCTTTGAAAAGCTGAATGAATGAATGAATTATTTAAACTTGTTTTGTCTCTGCAGCTTTATGCATTTAAATAATCTAATTCAGCATTCTTACAACCCAAATACCAAAAACCTATTCTTCAATTTCAACAACTTGGCCTCTGGCTGTTTATTTCTCCTAGCACGCTGCTCTCATTTACCTGTTTTAAAATGCCAAAACAGACCAACCTCCACACTAACAATGTGGTCTACAGAGCACTGCTATAAGTCATGGTGCTACGGTAGATGAGTCAAATCAGAATAAGGCTTTTTTTTTTTTTAAATCAAAGATCCCTAAAAACGAAGAATAATGGTCTTCTTCGTTGGTTGAACGCATCATGTGTCATATATAGTTTCATTAGAAATCACCAAATCTGAGTTAATAATTGTAATATTTCAGCTCTTGAAAAATGGTTTGCATTAATCCTATTCTGTAACATTTTTACACTCTTCAGTAGAAGTATAAAGGCATGATTGATACGCACCTTGCAATCACGTTACAAAAAATACATCTACAGGAACAAAAATTGTCCAGTGACAGAACAGGAGTGAAAAACATCCAGAACTTTTTTTTTTTTATATATACCATGCTATGAAGATGGAAAAACCCCTGTATTGGTTTACAAACTCAGATATGCGCCTACAAAAACAAGCATCACAGCTGTAAAAGAATCCACCAAAATGGGACTGCATGCTTCTCATCGATTAGTCCCTCAGCTGAAATATACCAAACAAGCACAACCAGTTGCATTAATGTGTGTAACCGCGGATCCCCTTCCTGGTATTTCCTTTCTATTCAGAGAGAAGCATTGTTGATCCTTTTTTTTTTGACATGCTTGTGTACTGGTTTACGCTGGCAAATAGCTGCCTTCCTGACAACATGTGAAAAATGAACTATGACACAACAAGGAAGAGACTCACAGACAGAAACGGCTGCCTTTGTTTGTTGCAACGCCTCATAAACTTTCTCCGGGGACAAAC
Source organism: Parambassis ranga (assembly GCF_900634625.1). Lineage (NCBI taxonomy): Eukaryota > Metazoa > Chordata > Actinopteri > Ambassidae > Parambassis > Parambassis ranga. The sequence goes on from NC_041029.1 coordinate 8,348,872, forward strand.
TTTTAGGCTGGATTAGAGGTTTTTATTAAACAGCATGGTGGATCAATGGCTGTAAATGTGGCCTCTTTCACCCACTGCATGCTGGGATATACCTTTCTGTGTCAGCACTGACACCGTTTTGATCATCAAAGCTTACATAGGCTCCTGTAAATACAAATAAATTGCACTGGATCGTATGATGGGATGTGCACGCTGCTTTTTTAAAATATTTAAGTGAGGTTCATAGTTCATTCATGGACGGCATTTCACTCCAATTTCAGATTGTGAATAAAAAAAAAACATTTATCAGTCATTTTAAAGAGAATGTCAGCTAGCGGAGATAATGTGGAGGCAAAGTGGTGCACAGTTCACATACAATTATTATCTTTTTTTTATATCACTTCAGACTTTTGCCTTTTTAATTGCAAAAAACTGCAAGGATAAAAGTCTTTATGGACTTTTTTTTAATATTTCAGATTCGTTTTTATTTTTTTATTTATTTATCGCTAGACAACACGGGGAGCCACGGCCATGTTACGCTGTTTAAAAAAGGTTAATTTTGAAGAGGCTTCTCTCACAATGCAGTACTGACCCAAAGCATTCATTTTTAATTCATAAAACAGTTTTGAAAGTGTCATGGCGTATTTTGAAAATTTATAGTATTTGAAAAAATAACAAAATTTGGACAGCTCCAGTTAAAATAAATCTGGGTCACTTTTGGAAACGGTGTGTGTGTATTGGATGAATGTAAATAATTCACAGTTCGATTCATCCGCCCTTCTTTGCTTCATAAAACGTCTGATAAAGTGACGGATACGCAGTGACTAACACAAAGTATTCCAGTTCAATCCGAGGTATGTTCAAGGCAAGCTGGATATTACGCAACCTGGATATGAACTCGCTGACATCTCACATCTTTAACACTCACTGTCTCTTTCTACCCACATGCAGCTTTAATGCTGTACATGTAAGCTTTGTTGTTGTTTTCTCTTTGTTTTCACTGTTAGAGACAGCAGGTAAGGCTATGGTGTGGGACTTTTTTTTCTTTTAAATGAATGTTACACACCAAACAAGTTCATGCCAGGGGTATCTTTCTGACTTTCATGTCTGTGGCGACAGAACCACAACTCTACTTTGGTAGCATGTTCTAAGAACATCTAAGAACAGGAAGCCTGTTCTTAGTCCTGAACTATACCATTGTTAAATTACAGGTAAATGCAGGCATTATAAGCAGGGAGGTCCAGATCCAATCTAAATTACATGGTTTCAGACTCGATCGGCATCAGACGTTACCTCCCAATCAGTACTTGGATATGGGCTATCAATGACTCTCTGGTGCATTGTCTAGGGGTATGATGGTTGCTTTGGGTGCGAGATGTCCTTGGTCAGGACTCGGACCAAGACTCGGAAGAGCCTTTTTCTTTGCGACAACAACAGTTTGGGGATGGATGCAGTATTTTATAGTCTGTGGCAATGCGTTTGGGCCAGTTTAAAGTATTGTGCCCATGGAAATGGGTAGGTGAGGGGGCGAGCTCTCCTCTTGGGACACACACACACGAACACAGCCAAGATAGCACAAATGATCGGGTGATCGGGACTCGGTATCAGCAGATATCAAAATCAAATGACTCAGACTCGAGGGCAAAAAAAAGAAAATTGGGACATCCCTAAGTAAAATGTGCATGACATGTATAGGCGTTTGTTGAAGTAGGTCTTGGCTAGGGGTGGGTGATATGGCAAAAATGTTATATCACGATTCTTTAATGATAAAATCACGATCTCGATTTTATCACGATTTGTTTTTACATTGACACTAATTTGCATGTTTCTGTGTAAATGACGTCAGGTAGCCTACTCTGTCACTTCTCAAAAACTGTCAGTAGATTTTAAAGGCAAACAACAACTCTGATAACGTGCACTCAGTATTAGTTTTCAATAAACATTAAAATTTAAATAACAATTGCAGAACAAAATAAAGTTTTATTTCAAATAGGTTAAAAAGAAGACTAATGTAGTTCTGTAAAGTACTATTCAACAGTCATTTAAACAGACTAAAGTGTGCCTCCTAAGGTTAAACAATAAATACAGTATTGAGACTTAAGTAACTCTTAAAGTTCAATGTGATTTAGAACAAATGATCAAACTTTAATGGGAATCATATCTAAGGACAAACGGAGCTGCTGCTGTCAGCTCTGTCCACCGTTTACTAGAGTCCTCATATGAAGCCTTTTCATCAAATGCCTGCGTTATTGTTTTGGTGACGTCATTAGCTGCTGCCTCTGTCTGCATCTGATGTACACACACACACACACAGGTGTAGAAGAGCTGCTGACGGCAGAAACAGCAGCAAACCTGAATATAACGTTGATAATGTTCAGAGAGGTGGGCACGTACGCGCTCGTAGCATTATAATACATTCATATACACGGGGCCCTTCCACTGTGACACATGTAGCACGCACACACAGGCTTAGAAGACGCGCCGCTGCTGCCGGCAGAAACAGTACCGAACATAAAGGTGGAGTTCGTTTTAGGGACCAGTTGCTCCGTTCTCTTTTCGTTTTCAGCCGTAGCTTCCTAACAGGGAGGTTGTCATTGGTTGGTCATGTTCACATTAAGCGCACTGAGAGTTGGACGAGTGAAAAAAACTCATGCGTCTGCGCGAACATAGACCTGCGATTAATAGAAGGTGCTCTATGGACGATAAAACGATCTGTCCGTTCTGGTAGATCGCCGATACGTTCAAATCCTTCACGATCATTTATCGTCAAATCGCACAGCCCTAGTCTTGGCTATTACATATATTATTTGCCCGTATGAAAAGAACTATTATGCAGTGCAAGTTTAACAGGTTTTGACGAAATACAGCTGGTGTGGTAATATGGTTCCTCGAGTGACCACTAGAGGCTGCCTCCAAAAAGTGCATCATGTGAATCTGAATGTTTCAAATTGTATTTGTCTAAAAGAGGATTATGATCTGAATCAAAATATACACAAAGAAATTGGTTTTTAAAATGCTGGTAAAATTACAGGTATTTGTAACATTTATTAGATGTTGTGTATTAGATTTTTGTTGCAGCCTCGGGGTGTATTTAGGCTCAAAGTCAATGGAAACAGGTTAAAATGGATGAAAGTGGTATGAATCGCTGCGGGCAATCTGAGCTGAATCCTGTTAATGCAGACGAGACACAATGGCTGTGTAACATCAAGAGGGCACGTCCATGTTATTAGAAGGAAACATTACAGTTGTTACCTTGTTGTGGCTTAACATAAACATGGGTCAAGGTGACACAAAAAGCTTGATGAGTTTTTTTATAACTTTTTTTTGTATAACTTTGTTTTTTCGTGCTACTTTCCGAACTCATCTCAACAAGCTTCCAACTTCCTCTCATTTAAGCAGCAGCAGGTCAAAATGTCTCTGATGTTCGATTAGACTGAACATTAAAGGAGCAGACAGATAGAAGCAACATACTGACTCAACAGGAGACCCGAATCTTGCCTGCCAGACAGTGTGGAGGTGTTATAAGAAAAAAGTCTCGCTTGGAAGACTAAACTCATAAAAGCCATTTTAATCATTTCTTTCATAAACTCAACATGAATTTAATGCTGCCTTGTTGTGCTCGGTTGATCCTGACGACAACAACAACAGCACATTTCTATATGGAGCTCCTGAGCTAAGGTTAATGCTGCGTGGCGCGGACTCCCACCTAGTGGAGAACAGTTTCAGTAGAGATGGTGTAAAATACAAGCCTGTGAGTAGAAGAGACACCTGTGCAGCAGCCACCGCTGAGGCTGCTTCTATCAACACACAGCAAAACAGTATGCCAAACAAACATCTTCAATACAGTGTATGAACAATCTCCTCCTCTGTTTATAACAATCCGCTGTTGCTGAAATTACTTCTTCCACTGATTGTATTCAGCGCGCTGATTCAAATAAACACGCTTGATATTCAAGTGTGTGTTTTTTTCTAGAAACAGGCACCAATGAAAACTCATCACAGTGAAGTCTCTGAATTACTTGGACAAGTGGGAAATGGTTTTTATTCAATGCTTTGAGCAGAAAAGCAGAAGAAAAGGTCTGCCCTCAGTATAATGATCTATACGCCCCATATACTGTTTACTTTTTTTCTCTGCTGCAGTCAGTCGACGTGGTGAAACGCACTCCCCGCTTTAGCCGATTTAATTAGATCTGACTGTCAAGATCTAGCACAATCTACTACATTGGAGCTTATGCTAAATTTTGCTATACTATATGCTATTTTTTTTTTCAAATGTGAACTCCCACATTCACATCTTTAAGTTATAAATAGGTCAAAACATGTATTAAACTAATGGAGAATGCTGTAAACTCCACAGTCTTTCCACTCGCATGACGTGCATCAGCTGATCTAAGAAGAGTGGAGCAAAGGAAGTGTCCTAACTGTCATATGAAAGATGTAAAAACTGAGGCAACAATATGGGGTTGACCTGGCAACAGTACACATGAACGTATACACCTTTAGCACATGTACACACACTACTGTTCAAAGGTTTGGGGTCACCAGGCCAGCTTCTCTGATCAGCATAACAGTCCAGCTGTGCTAACATAATTTCACAGGAGTTACTTTTTAACACGACTAGCTAACACAATGTACCATTAGTACACACATTAGTACCACATAAGTGATGGTTGCTGGAAAAGGGCCTCTGTATACTTTACGTAATATATATAATATACTCTGTATACTATACTTTGTATATATTCCATTAAAATCAGCCTTTTCTAACTAGAATAGTAATTTACCACATTAACAATGTCTAGAATGTATGTCTGATTACTTTAATGTTATTTTAATTGAAATAAAAAACATAAAAAAATAAAGATACATTTCTAAGTGATCCCAAACTTTTGAACAGTAGTGTATATATAGCTTTAGCTGATCATTAATCAATTAAATGTTTAAGAACTGAGAATATTGAAACAGTCGAGTAAAAAAGAAAATTTACTCCAAAGAGTCAACCAGTGACTTATTAAAAAAACCTACCTATCTCTGATCCAGTGTCAGTGCTACTGGGATACCTACTTCCAAAAATATATCTGTAATTTTCATCTTGTGCTGAAGGTAAACAAGCTTTTTCATGTGGGGAAGTTCCCTTCAACGCTATTTTATTGATGTAGGAAACCTTCAGAATCTTAACACCTGGAAACTACCAGCTACAAACTGTAATTGACTTTATAATTGTTTTTGGTAAGGAATCCAAAAACATGATCCCACTCTCACCTGGACCATGAATGGAACATGTGCACGCTATTAATTGGAGTCCATTAGGTTTCCTTGCAGTTAGTGGAAAGCAAACACACCTGATCCTTTAACAAGCTGTTCCGATAAGACAGAAGCATCTGTGTTTATGCAGCGAGAGAAATATTATGAATAATTGGGGAGTTGACTCGCTGAATTCCTCCAGCATTAATCGAGCCTCTGAAATCTCTTGATATTTGCTTCACATGAATCATTGTTAATTCCCATGAATCCATTACTGTTCCATGTGCAACTAAAAATAGAGTCCTGATAAATCAATGGGGACACTCAAGAGTGAAGACGGGGAGTTGGCTCTGCTTGCTTCTGAAGCTTCTCTTTTAGTACAGCATAATGCCCTTGCCTCTCATCAATAATTATTCTCTATAATTCACTCATAGTTTTCTGTGTTACAGCCACTGAGAGAAGGGAGGGGGGTGACAACAGACCTTGAACGGGCCGCTTCAGCCCTATCTGCCCTAAATGAACAAGCGTTTCCACACATTTGGTTGCCGTCAAGGCCGTGCACACAAAACAGCTTTTATTTATTTCTTTTTTGTTTAAACCAGCACTATCCTTGACTTGAATATTTCTGTAATGACAGCAGCCTATTTCTTGTTTATGCCAACAATGAAAGCAGGTTTTTGCCAATTTTCCTCCATCTATCTATGTTGAGAGGAAGCCTAATCCATTTGAAATGGCGTGGTGATCTTCTGTAGTGATTGCATTCGTCACAGCTCAGCAAGTGTGCTACCTTGTGTGGAGAGAGTGCCCCCTGGACCTGCCCTCTCCTCCCTTCGGCACTGTGAAAGCCTTCACAGGCAATGGGCATTGCATGGCCTCACTCATGCATCGGATGCAAAGGGCAGACAGGTTCATCTGCACACAATCACAACGGACGGCCGCATCCCATTCCAATTGCATTTCCGCTCAAGGGGGAAAGATCCCGTGGTGCATATTACTGTGGCTGAGACAAATTTAGCTGAAATGGAAGTAGAGATGGAAAAGGCTCACCTCTTACACTAATCTGGGCAAACGACACGCCGTCGCCTTCCTACAACAACAACCACAAGCAAAAAAATGTTTTCTTTTAAGTGATGGAGCCGCCCTGCCTGTCTCTGACAGAAGACAGTGAATTAATTAAGATAATAAATAGCACATGTCATATTTGTCATCCTTTCAATCAATCGCATGGGTGTGCTTTCTGACTAAAAGATGCCTCGGCAAAAGATGATGCATCTTCAAAAAGAAGCGCTTCACCATTAGGAACTCACTGATACTCAATGCTGACTGATATTTAATATATGTCATGTATACATTCATGCTCCCCCCGTCCTGTGTGGATACACAGACAGACATGAATGCAAATGAGGCTGAGGAGACTGAACGAGAGCGAGAGACACACTCGGAGACTCAGGAGTCTGCACATCTGATAGCAAAGCACCCTGATTAGAATTTTGTCATGCCACAATTTACAAATTAAAATGAATTAGATCTTCCATGCCCTGACCTCCATTAAAAACACTTCATTGTTGATGAGCCATGATAGCATCTGCTATTGATTGGAGAAGCATCAGTATGGCCAATCCTGTCTCTTCACGAGGAGGTCATCCAAAGCAATTTAGGCATATTGAGAGATTGATCAGGGCGACGGAGCTGCCACTCGGGTCCACTCAAAGCATAAAAGTCTAAGGTGTGACGCAGCCACTCCTTGCTGCTCAGCAGGGGGAGAGTCTCAAATCTAAATGCTAATGGTTTCTTTAAGAGCCTGGCTGCCCTTTAACCACTACAGTCAGACGTGAAGGATGGCTCTCAGTGTTTCGACAGCTCCGTCTTGTTTGGACCCCTCCCCAGCCTCCTCCATCAGCAAAAGAACCCATTCTCTGGATTCAGCATTGAATGAGGAGGAAAATAACCATGCACACCTGCAGCAGGAATACAAAAGCCTATGTTTGATGCATTAGAAGCCTACCTGGTGGCAGTCCAAAGCCAAATACTACATCCACCATAGTGGACGCTGACAGAAAATGACTTGTAGCATTGACAGAGCAACTTTTTTGTTAGCTAGAAAAAATACTTTGATAGTTTGGGATTAAAACATTTTTTACAATAGACCTGAAATACCTCACTGAGTCTTCACTTAGAAGTCAAATATTTTTTTTTTTTTTTACCAGTGCCAGCGAGCCACCACACACATAGAGGTTTGATTTAAAAAAAAAAATTCTTAGCTTTGTTTGAAAATATTTTTTTAATATTATGCCTCAAAGCAAAATAGTACTGGTAGTGGGAAAACTTTCTACTGGGAGTAGATGAGTAAACTGCTGCTGTATGGATGTTATCAGGGTACGTTACATCTACAGGATCTTGTATGAATTAAGTGGTATTATCAGCTCTTTATTCATCTTGCTGTTGGAGGACAGAAAATTATTTAAGTCACTTCAGACCCTGTGAATCTGATTCACATCTTTTTTGATTTGAGCCTCCATCTTAACCTTACTCATACTTATGCAGCACCTGCTGCAAGTACGTTAAACCTTTGTTGTGCTTTATACGTTTGCCTGTTGAGCCTGAATTCACAACATTGTGAGCTTCACCATGGTAACAGAGATCAGAAGGCAAAGGTCACGCAAAGCGTTGGTAGAGGTGTCGTTTGGCAAGGGCAGGGTGGGGGCGTAAAAAAAAAAAAAAAAAACTCCACGCGGGCCTTTTTCCATACACTGAGCACGCTCATCAACTCCTGTCCTCCAGCAGCTCCCTGCAAGGTTAGTGAGAGTCAATAAGCCTTCCGCAAAGGTTAAGGAGACCTATAAGGAAGATATTATGCAAACCATGATCTCTCTGGATCCAGAAGAACCACAAATAGAGTGGCATAACTGTCTTTGTTCATTTTCCATCTGAAAGTGAATCACGGAGAGGTGCTTTGCTTTCCTGTATGACTGTCTCATGAATTCAATATGAGCCGTCTATACACTTTTGACATGAATTACTTTGTGAATACAAAAGAAAGACGGCATATCAAATAGGCTGAAATGGAAGTTTCTCACAAAAATATGAACTGTCGTTATTTGTATGTCTATCTTGGAAAAAAAAGATTTTATCATCATCTGTGACTCATCGGTTTTTCTCTACTGAGTCTGCAGGGCTTCAATAGGAAACTTTGACCTGACTTATGAGTGTTTTTGGTGCTTAATGACTTATGTTTTGTGCGTGTGTGTGTGGCCTTTCTAAATGCAGCATCCGACCAATCAGGAGAGTGTAAGCTCATTTTGAAAGATGCCTCAAAGAGACAGAAGGTAAAGCCTCTGATTCAGTCAATGTCTGCAATCAAGCACAAAAATATATACAGGGCACCCAAAAATATGATGGGATATGGACTTTCACGCTGACCATTTGACCACATCTGCTACACATGTTCACACTAGGGAAATCAAACTGGCTAGAGACGAATCTAGCGACATGATACTTCTGGTTCACAGGGACAGTGTCCGGGTCGCGTACAAAAGCCGTATGAAAACAACCGTGGAACTACGACAATTTTATTTTCGACAGGGCTACAAAGAAATAAACTGCTTTTTGAACTGAACAAAAGAATGAGCAACACGGGACAAAAAAATGCACGACGCATGTGCACACAGTCGTACAGCGGCCTGAACGGACTCTGTATATTACGAGGCGCCACCTAGCGGTTTGGAGGACAACAAATTGAATGCGAACATGCATGTGTGATAGCCAGATTTGAAAATAGGTCTGAACATATCCAGCTTAAAGGCTATCCGGATCCAATACTCTAGCGAGATTGACTTTATTCAGTGTGAACAGGGTCATAGACTATTGTTCTCTCAATAGGGACTGATCAATGTTCTCACTCACATTCTAGATTGGATTGAGGAGCTCATGCTTTGATCCTTTATGTGTATCAGGTTCCAACCATCAGATTGGAAATCGCTGTAAAAGAACATGCATGTGCAAATGTCAATTCACAGGAAACAATATCAAAGTCAAATAACCGTCTTCAAATGTCAGCTCAACAAAACAAAGCTCAGTAATTCTATGAAGCCTTCCATGAATTACAAAGATCTGTTTTTTTTTTTTTTACCACCCACAGATTACATTTGTACTTGAGCTGCTGACTGAGACTCTGGAGGTGATCCAGTGAAACTTCGAGAATAGAAAAGCTTTTTGGTCTTCGTATCTCTGTGATGGAATTATGTGTCCTGAAATTAGAGTGCAAATTTGAATCAAAACTCTGAGTTAGTTCTGTGGGTTCTTGGCAGTGAAGGGGGAACACAACAGGATTCTCGCACATATGCCATACACATCCGCGAGAAGCCCAGCAAGCTGCCAGCACCAAAGCGTTCATCACTCTTCTCTCACTCCTTTTTTTTTCACAACACAATACCAGAATGAGCCTGACCAATCAGTAGAGAGGATCAAAAAGTAGACGTTCAAGGAGAATGAAATGCCCCCATTGATTGGCCGCAGTGCTTCGGTCCCCCCTGCACAGTCCTCCAATCGATAGCTGAGAGATAAGCAGCCGTCAGCCGCTGACATTGGTGATGTATAACCGCCATGGCTGAACGCGGGCTGATGACTTCTTGCCGTCTTGGTCAAGCCTCACCAGAACAACTCTGGCCAACACGAGAGAGAGCATTAAATCAGAAACTACTCATCAAACCGGCGCTGCCTGTTAAACCCAACTACCCTTTCTTACTCAAAGTGATTAAGAAAAAGTCCATAATGACACCCTCGTCTTGATTGGCCGACATCCCACCTGTGGACGGGCTAATGAGCTGAGGTTAAATCTGTGGAAGGTGAGAGCAAAGCGTAACACGGCAGCGAGGATAAATTACCTGAAAAAGGAACCACTGTTATCGCTCTGTTTGTTTTTCAAAAGACAATAATGAAATAAATAAATGAAAAAAAAATGGTTCAGAGAAAATGAAATGATGGCGTGGCGGTGTTTTGTGAAATTGTGCTGTCAAACGTTTCTCCTTTCTAATTTCCTGGAGCGCAGATGATGGAGCATGTGTGCTGACAGCTGAATCAGATAAAAAAGGAAACAAAAAAGGACTTCTCTTTTCCCTGCTCGCAAGCGTTTTTTATACGACATTTATAAATATAATAATATAACAATTAGTCTGTGGCAAATGACAATTGACAGGTACCCTGACCTTGTATGCACTGTTATTTTTTTTAATATGGTCATTTATTATATTGACAAGGCCGACAGGCGCAGACATAAAATACAAAATACCATGATGGAGGTACCAAAGAAAGAACAGTCTAATATTTATTTACCAGGACTATATTATTTAAAAGGTCCTAACCTATATAACTAATTATATAACTATATGGCAGCAAGAATGTGTGTTTAAATCTTTCAAATTAACTCATGGAAGCTCGTTTTTTTAGTGTTTGAGTAAACACTGAAGCTCTTACTGTGAGCTTCAAGAAACTTCCAAAGGTCTCAGAGCAAGCAGCCCTCTGTGTGTTTCTGTGTGTACGTTGTGTGCCTGTGTGTACGTTTGACGGGACCGTCCCAGCACAACTGTCACTTCGCTCCCCTGTTACAGGTGCTCCACACAGGGGAGCTGGCAGCTCTGACGGACGCCTCCTCCTAGGGATTTATGGGAAATGACAGCTCCCGCTAAATAAAGCCGAAGTGGTCCGGGGGGGTGGGCGAGGGGGGTGGGAAGACAACGGAAGTTCCAAACCACAAGCGCACAAGGGCTGACAATACAGCTGAAATTTATTTCCTCTGCTCAGCCTGGCAGTTTGGTTGAAAATGTGCTATTCATACTTTTGGGCTTGGAGATTGAGTGAGAGAGTATAGATGGAGACGGGGGGGGAGAGAAAAAGAGCGAGCCCCACCCTTAATCTACTTCCTCTGTTTGGGGTAATGGTCTACGAGGTCTTTCTGCCAGTGAAAATCACATTTCTTACATGGCTGCCTCTTGATGAATTATTTCACATTTCACTTACTTACCTTTTCAAAAGCTAATCTACATCAATAACGTTAAAGGAAAATTTCACAGCTACAAATGAACAGCCCCCCTTATTCAAACTCAAAAGGTGTGGAGCGTTTGGCTGCTTAAAAAGTCCATTTTAAACTTCATCATTTAACCATTCGGCAGCATATGTGAATGCACACGGGCCAGGCCAGCGCTCTGATTTTCTACATATTTAAATATGGACCATCTTTAATTGAGCAGAAACTGCTGTGGAGAACAGTGCTGAACTAATACTAAGGCTGAAATATCATTACGCTGATGGAAGCCGGGCTCTCTGACTTTTATTGGCAGCTTGCGAGCTAAATGTGTGGTTCAATTCCGAGGCAGCCATGGCTGCAAGAGGCAAAGTAATGGACTTTGGGACAAAATGGTGTGGAAAATGACGCGTAGGCCTTTGCCTAAAGCCAACCTGGTGCAGGCAGAAATCTATCAGTCAGGTGCACACCAACACTGGCATTTTCACAAATGTGATTTAGTCAACGATACTGGAGAGCTGATGTTGTGGACCAGTGAGTTTGCTGAAAGAAAACTCTGCAGTCTGCAGCTCCTGCTGCTTTTTGAACACTGTCATGTTCAGCTAAAACAATGTTTTACATATAAAACCCTGCAGTGTATCACAGAGCATATTTAGGTCAAAGTATCCTCAGCACTTGACTCTGAATTTTACATCTCTAACCTCGTTCAAGTCATTTCTTTCTCAGCCTGTAGAAAACCAGCTCTTTGTTTTGAGATCAACACCAGATTCACTGCTGCTCTACACTACTGTGCTGTGAGTATTTTTGGCTCAGCGCTGTAAAGTTTGGACACAGCCATTTATAATTCGCTCGCAAGGAAAGCAGCTTGCTTCTTTTTTTCAAAACAGACTCCATGGGATGCAGACTGGTTCATGCTGCCTTTTGGTACGCTTGCAGAAATCACTTTTAAGCAGCAACACACTAGTGAAACCAAAAACAAAGCCGTAACCAGAAACCCAAACATTAATCATCACAATAAGACACAATTAAACAGCGATTATGTAAAAGACCTTTTTTTTCTTTGGGAGTGTCTGAACTCTTACATCAGCCTCTAAACCTCAGATTCAGAGTGTCTCTCACCAAGCAGCAAGCCTGGAGGAGCAACAGTCACACCCACACACTTGCGCACACACACACACACACACTTGCTGAGCCACAGAGCAGATCAAGTGTGCCTGGAGAGCTCTATAGAGAGGCCAGTTTTCCTCATTAGACTGCATGTGCACCACTCTCCAAAAAACCCCTCACTCTAATCACTGTCACCAGACCTCGGCTGAAAAACAGATAATTAATGTTGGGCCCTGCCTCAATCGTCTTCCATGCTAAACAGCTCTGTGTACATATGTGTGTGTGTGTGTGTGTGTGTGTGGGTGTCTGCATGTTTGTCTATTTGGAGTCTGTCGATGTAGGAGGACCCCCGGGGACCCCGGATGCTCAAGCCATCCACAACAACGATTTCTCCCAGGCTCGCATTAGCTCTCAGAAGAACAATTGCACAGCAGATGATGCACAAATTTACAGAAAAAATACCCGACTGTACAACAAAGGCTGCTTCTGTTTCACAGCGTCTCCATCTTTACCGAATCTTTACCGATCAATAACATCTCACCCTCTTTGCTCCACGGCTGCCCTTTTATTTCCCCTTCGCTCATTTATTACATGGAATGGACTTCTTAATCGTATGCTTTGCAGAGCAGATTTATTTATGTTCTTTTTCCCTTCCTAAAGGCAGTTATTAATATCATAAATATTTGATGATCCTTTGCGTGACCCTGCAGAGAATGACATAGAGTAGTATTGAAGGTTAATGCTGGGGGTACAGGCTGATTAAATGGCGACTGAGTGGCAAAAGCTGATGCAGCCCTGCTAGAAACTTCCTAATAAAATGGATTAAATAAACAGTATTAGCGGCACAATTTAGCTACAGGACTTTGACAAGGTAATTTACAAAAAAAAATGCATTTTCTTTTTGCCCCTAGAGAAAGGAAAACATTAAAATAAGTTTTGGTTTATTTGCCCAGGTTTGGAGATATGCCACCTCTGAGATTACCGCCTCTAACTCAAAACCCACGGAGGTGAAAGTTATATGAGCTGCCTCAAATGACATTTGGAAAACTGAACAGCAATCTTTCCAGAAATAAAAATAAGATGGCATGGATGAAGTTGTAAAAAAGAGGGAGAGATGGTTAGATGGTTGTGACTCCTTGATCAGGTTTAGGCACCAAAACCTCTTGGTTGGGTTTACAATATGTACACAAGGCCAAATTTCTGCAACAAGCTTTTCCCCTGTATTATGTTGCTTCCATGGTGATTAGTCCTGCCCTAACTAAGAGATTTTTGAGATGACCAAAAGAAGGTCCAAACACCAGCCATTTTAATCACCATATCCATGTGACCATTGCTGTTGTTTCTACTCTTAATAATAATAATATATCGAACTTATATAGCGCCTTTTAGGAAGCAGATGCATTATTCATTCACACCACATTCACACAGTGGCAGTGGTAAACTACAGATGTAGCTACAGCTCCCCAGGGGAAGACTGCCAAGGTGCAACTACGGCCTCTCCGACCACTGCTGATTCATTCATACACCAGTGAGCACTGTGGGTAAAGTGCCTTGCCCACGGACACACGACAATGACTAGGGAGGAGCTTGGGTCGAACCGCCAACCTTCTGGTTATTGGACAACCCTGCTCTACCACTGACATGCCCAACATTATGCTGAAACCTATGATAAAACGAAAATAGCAGGAATAACATACCAAGACATCCACAAACTTAGATCCATTTGTGTCTATTTCACTGAGATGCAGAGACAGACATCTAAAAAAAAACAAATCTAGAAACATAACAAAAACATAACTGCATGAACGACAGGTTGCAACTACAAGAAAATGGGAGAATGCGTCGTGAAATGACTCTAAAACATATCACCGGTTTAGAAGCAGCTTCGTGAGACAGATCTAATGTGCTTTGTTATGTAGATATGTATATGGTCCAAATCGGAGTCGCATGGTAATGCTCCTGTATTTTGTCTGCAACACTTTGCACTGCAATTACCGTCTTTCTCGCAAAGGTTTCAGAGACAAGGCTATCCTTACCAGGCTCACTCATCAAATCAATTCAGCTTTTTGGCTTTCCATCAAAGGGAAAAAAGTATCAATATTTGCTACGCATGTCCTTCATCACTGAATTGTGGTATTCAGGAGGTTTTGAATAGACTGTGTATTCTATTGTCTAAGAGCGCCAGCAAAAAGCAAACAAACCCACAAAACACCAATTACTGTATCAACTTCCTGCAACATAAGTAGCACTGTATTTGACTCCAAAATATATGACGCCTTTGCAATTGTAATTAGAAAAGCTGCCAAATTAGCACATATCGTCCCTCATTATTCAAGATCTGATATCCTGAAGTCAGGTGGAGATGCACTGAGGAGGAGCTGGAAGCCCTCTCTTCCACAAGACATAATTTAATCAGCAAAGTATTTCATTAAAATATTTAAAGAGCTTCAGCATTAAAACGTTTATTGACTCTCCAAATGTGTTTTTCTTCATACATTCTGACATGGCTGAATACTTAAACAAAATGATTTGAAGCTGACATATATAATTTGACCTTGTCAGGAGCTGATCCCCCCCCCCTTTCCTGTGCGTGCTGTGTAATTGAGCCTTTGGGGAGAGTAGAAAGACTATCTGGCCATCACTTTATAAGGATCTGTATTAATGATCGGGACTGGTTACCAACTATCTAATCAATAAGTGCAGATACACAAGCAGATAGTAATAAATATAGCATGGCGGTAACGTATCACGCCTTCGCACGCAGTTTAATAACTGCGAAGATCACAGACTTACATTAACAGCACCTCTGGGGTAAATGCTTTGCACTGAAAGATAGATGCAATTAAATAGGTTTTCTAACATAAAAGGCTATTAACTTCCCCTCAGTATGTTTTTTCCACAATGAAACACATATATTAAAACTGGTCAGTGACCAGGTTAGAAGCAAGCAGCCGTTCTGCATTTGAATTGTATAAATTTCGCATGAAGGCCAGGGGCAAATCCAAAATGAAAGTTGTATTAATTGAGAGAGCTTAAATTACTCTTTGTGATGTAGCTCTTCTAATCTTCCATCTTACACAAATGTCACAGCTTTGATGGTGGGTGTAGGTGATCAGTGAGGCTGCAATTTCTTTATGTATTACACCTTTAAATTCTGACCGCAAAGACGTGCACGCAGTGGGGAAAAAAAAGGGTAAATACAGAGCAGGAAAGGATGCAAAACTGTCTTGTTCACCTTGATTCAACATTGTGTGTTAAACCGCAAAGGGTTCAGTAAATTTACCAAGGCCAGACAGAGGAGGATGTCAGTCTCTGGCTTTTTGTTTTTTTTTTCATTCAGTTTTTGCTGACACATCTGCAACCAGAGGATTGTTGGGTCTCGAGAGCCAGTGATGATGTATCAATGCTCATTTCTAGCAGTCAAAATCAATCCCTCAAACAGAAAATAACACTTACAGCAGGTAAACAGGGCAGAATTATTCTTTGTAATAATAATTAAAAAGTATAAAAAAATATAACTACACAACAGCTGAAATACAAATTCAATTTTGAGCATAAATGGGTGCTGTGGTGCATGTGATTCATTTTAAACCACACTGCAAAAAATGTAAATACTAAACTTCTCACTCTGAGAGTTTATAGTCCAACAGCAAATCTAATATATTGCAGGATGTTTAACATATATATCTTTTCATTTTCTGCATTTGCACATCAGATTGTCAAAGCAAGTGAGGCGAAGCACAATATCCTGGGCTTCACAAATGTAATATAACCTGGATTGCGATGGGCCAGTGTGATGCAGCTGTGGCATTAGGGCCAATGGGAGCTCTTTAAATGAGAGAGTGGCTGTAAACACCACGTCTACTTTCTCCCCCTCACCAGCATTACTAGCTGAGCTGATGACAAGTGCCGAGCAGCCCTCTAGTGCCTTTAATACAGCAAGAGCATTCTCCAGGGGAAATGCAATCTGTGTCCTCTGTACAGATCCACTGTCTGCACTTCCCCGCATGTGAGCGGCTATCATATTATACTCCCCGCTCTCGAAATGGGAGAAGGAAATAGGAAATCGCCTCGGCCAGAGATGAACCAGGAACATAATCAAAAAATAGTGTGGCGCAAACAGTGCAGATCAGCCCGGCGTGCAGACCTCCCCCTGGCTGAGCGCTAAACAATGAGCTGTGGGGATTGCTCGGGATTCTTGTGCCGTTGAGAAGAAAGTACGCCCCTTTTTTTTCCCACCCCTCAGGCATCTATTGGCTTATAGCAGCTTATACGTTTAAGATGGTAGATAAGAACAGGGACGCTTCCCTCATGTGGAGATCCCACATGCCTTTTATTGCCAATAAAAACAGCAGAACTGCACAGACAAAAGAAGCTGACAACATCACACGGAGTGTGTGAAACATTATTCAGTTGACCTTGCATATTACTGGGGTGCTTTTTCATCTTAGCTAAACAAAGAAACACAGAAACGCAGTGTTGACTTTTGGCAAAAAGCATAAAACTGATTCCAATAAAGTAAGGGGAAAAAATGTCACTGAGATTGTCTGATGTTGCAAAGTATGAATAATACTTTTTCTGGATTGTTGTTGTTTGCATTCTCTGTGCTGCGTGGCACGAGAGGACAAAGGCTAATCTAAACAGCAGACGTAAAAAAACAATGAATAAATACACGGCACGTGTTAGAGAGAACATACAATTCTGTACTTCTTTGGTTGTTATTTTGCCTGCCTGAAAGAGACAAAGACACTTGAGCAGTGGGAAGATGGTGAGTATGGTTTTGGATCAGTGTGTGGAGTCCAGTCACTGTGTGTGTGTGTCTGAAGTGAATGTGCCGGACACGTGTGTATGTGTGTGTTTGTGTCTGAGAGACAAAGTGTGTGTGACAGCGTTAAGCCTGAGTGAGAGGTGAAAGGACTGCTGTACTCACAGTTGTGCTCTTGTTTCCCTGTGGTCTGTCGGCGTGTCAGAGTTTCATCCTCTCAGTGTCTCTCCCTGGGCTGGGCTTCCTCTTCCTCTTCTGACCAAAAGGTGTGAGGAGGAGGAGGAGGAGGAGGAGGAGGAGGGGATGCACGGACTGAGCGCAAAGGAATGAAAAGCCAGAGAGAGAGAGAGGGAGTGAGAGAGAGAGAAGGAAAAGGAGGAGGAGGAGGAGGAGGAGGGAGAGTTAGTGAGAGAGAGAGCTGATGGAGGGAGGGCGAACGGTGGCTTGCGATTGGCCTGTCAGTCCGGGAGAGGAAGCGTCGGTCTCAGCGGTGTCAGGGCGGCGGGCTGCCTGCACCCCAGTCGGTCTGCCGGCGTCTTAGAGCCAGTTGCGCGGATTCCTATGGCACACAACACACACGCTCACTGGCTGGCTCACGACTCACACATTCTGCATCCACATCACACAGAGAGACAGAGAGACAGAGAGAGAGAGAGAGTGAGTGAGAGAGAGAGAGAGATAGAGAGAGAGGCTGAGGAAGGCGGAGGGAGGGTTGATAGAGTGAGGCAGACAGATTCAGAGGGCCGTTGACAGCTTCAAGCTGAAGCTTCTCCTTGGCTCCTCATCAATGACAGGTACTGAGGAACAAGAGACAGGGAGGCTCACCCCTCCCATTCACACAACTCTGCACACACACACACACACACACACACACACACAAATCGCTCCCTTACATCCACCCCCCCCCCCCCCAAAACCACCCCTCCTCCCCTACCCCATCTCAATTACCATAGCCACGGCAGATGTATTGGGCTTGTCAGCTCTCAAGCAAGGGCTGTGGAGGAGATGTGGGCTAACTTATCTCATCTAATTTAACCAAGCTATAATCAGACAACACTGTGCAGCTCATTTATGGCTGGACAGGATGGAGAGTTTTGGAGGTGGCTGTGGGAGGGGCATGGAGACAGACACGCTGCTATTAGCTAATCCAGGCCAGAGAGCAGCAGCATCCAACAGATTCAGACTAAAGTTATTTGGACTAGAAAAGTAATTACAAAGAAATAAGTAAAAGAAGAAAATATTGTTACATATTCAGAAAAAATTTAAGATTACCAAATCAAGTGATTCATGATGTTGTCTGTGTCTTTTCACTAATCTGGATGAGCAAACATCCTAAAACAAGATTGAGTCTGTCTAAACTGTCAGAAATACGAAGCCTGAAGTTTCTGCAGCAGATACCCAGTTTGCAGCCGAAAGTCAAGCGCCGTTATTTTTCCCCTCATTAACCGCTGTGCCCGGTCAACAGAGGACCGACTCCAATCGGCTCCACACAAAGTCCCATGAATCCTATCTTCGTCCTCCTCACTCCACCAAATTCAATTAAAAAGAGAAATTGGCAATTAGATCACTGTTATGATCCTGTAACAATGATCTAATCTGTAATTCATTGGCTGGTGCTCCCCTGGGGTGGGGTGGGGTGGGGTGGTGGGGGTTGCTGCTTGACGGAATGGCTCAGAGAATCCTTGGCATTCACCTCCGATCAGGTGTTGCACAAGGGCACTGCTGGAGCTGTGGGACCCTGGTGCTACCAGAGGCCTTTATAGTGTCACCGCTGGGGCACTGTTTGGCCCGCGGCAAGAACACAACCTGTAACACACGCTCGTTTGTTTTGTTCTCATATGCATGAGAGCTCATTTCACAGGTTGCATGTTTAATATATGTGGAGGGGGGGGGGGGCGCATGGGGACATACAGAGAGTCGCAGAAATGTGCGCAAACAGTGGCGCCTCTCAGGGGAGGAAGAAATTTTACTCCTTAATTGAATTAACGCAATTTCATTTGGTTAATGAAAGGCGGGGGGGGGGGGGGGCTTTTCAGGGCTTCAGGCTAACAATCCCTCAGAGACAGAGGGGTGGAGGTGGACAACAATATCACCACCTTTTCTAACTGGAGCCATGTTAAGGGTCCAGCGTAACAACTCCACAACATGTGGACAGTCTGCAGCACTTTGCGTCACTTATCTGACCTGTAACAGCAGCCATGCTTGTGTATTTGTTATTTAAAAGGCTTGTTACCTGGCAACGTTTAACACATTAAGGTCTTTTTTATCTTATTATCTATCTCGTGGCGCTTATATTTAGTCTGGGGATAAATGCAGTGTCCTTTATAGCAGACACGCACACCTACACAGGCACAGAACCAGTGGCAACAGGAAGCAAACTGACTATCATCCATAGGAGTGTGTTGGGTTGCCACACACACACACAGGAACAGTGTGATTGCTCTGCTTCGCTCGTTTAGCACTTCTAAGGCAGAGATCCCCAGAGGCCACCCATCACATCCAGTTACTGTGGCACACAGACACGACCGAGCCCCACCTGCCTGCTCTCACCTCAATCTGTAGGAGGCAGGAGGCACCTAGCACCATGTCGCTCTCTTTCACACACACATCACTCACCAAAGATCAGAGATGTGGACACATACACACACACACGCTCTTATCAAAGATCAAGAGGACTTTCTTTTATAAAGACTTTTACAAATCTGCCAGGCACATTAACTTGTGACTAATAACAATTACTTACTGTACTGTTGAGGCTTTTCATGGGAGGTGTGAAGAAGCTCATGAATCCCCAGCTATTAATCCTGTAAGAGCATAGAGAATGTTATCATTTTCATCCCAGCCTAATTTTAACAAGTTTTATGTAATTAACATGAAATGAGTAAAATGTGTCAGCTACAGAGCGTCAGTGAGAATAACAGATGGAATAAATGAGAAACGACAACATTAACAGTCACTTCTAAAGAAGAAGACTAATGAGACGGGCCTACTTTGACTGTCGAGTCATGCTGATGGTATCAGGTGCTGAGATGAAGATGTAACGGCTCGCTCAGGGGTGCTATACCCAAACTGATGCAAAAAAGATGGCAGGCAAACAGCTAAATCGTTCAGGGTGGAAGTGGGGATAGGTAGGGAAAGAGAGGGTAAAGGAGATGGAGGAGGTCTGGCCGGTGATTAGTGAGCTCCCGTGCTGGTTGAGCCTGGCTTGTCACAGGTTGACATGGGATGCAATTATAGAAGGGAAGTTTCCCAGCCCCTCAGGCATGTGCCAGCCATGCTGTCAACGCCGGCTGATGTGTGGGCTCTTGGCACTGCCAAAGGTGTCACAGGCGCTTATGTGTGCTCAAAACTGCTACACTCCCATGAAAATTGGCCTGGGCTTTCCCTAGATGCATTGGATGACGCTTGGAGTGTGCGCATGTGCCTGTGCACATATGCTCAGTTACCTTTGTTTGAGTATTAGTTAAACCCCACTCCACCCCCAGCCTTCCCTCAGTCTCACTCTTTCTTATTTTCTCTGAAGCTACATGGTAAAGCCACAACATTTGTGATTCTGCTGGCTTCTCACGCTGTTCCCACATCCTCTGCTTTTCCTTGTATCAGCCTGCATATGACTCCGCCAGCAGTGCAAGTAAGCTCTATAAGACCCAAGGCAAATTACCTCAGCGGGACACTACACTTCTGTTCCCCTTGCTTCCTCTTCCTCGTCGTCTTCTCTTTCCCCACTTCTCTGCATGTCACAAATCAAAGTGTATACCTCAGCACTGGCTGCACGTCGCGGGAGTGCGGCTTAAAATGAATGAATTCACTGGCAGATTCATGTGCATCCTACAGTGTGAGAGAAAACTAAATAAATAAACAATGCTACGCTATGTTGGGGGAGGGGGAAAAAGGGAACATGGTCTTTTACCAAAGGACACAGATGGCCATCTGAACTTTTGTCCAGCCTTTCTTTTTTTATCATAAACTTTTTTTTTCTCCCTTTCGGAAAATTGATTTGTACAAAGACTTCCATACCACCATCTAGTGGCTTGAAAGCCATGCTAGTGGGCCATCAGGTGTGATTTTCCACTTCAGACAATTTTTTAGGAGGGGGGAAATGGCCTGAAATTGGATCCTCTGGCAGCTCACAGTTCCTATAAACTAGCCTTGGGCAACACAATACTTCTCTGCTATCATTTCCAGAAAGATCTGAGTTCTAAAGATGCTGCTACAAATCCTAAGAGACGGGGTGGAGAGATGGTTCTGGGTGTCAGGAACACCCTCGCTGACAAACACCATGACACGATATCATACAAAGATGATTGTGTAACATCTTTAGAGGAGGCTGATTAGATTCTGTCGAAGTGAAGCACTGAAAATTGTTAGACAGCAGCCTGTTAGCAAGCGCTATAGGAGTCACTGGGGTCTGCTGCCGTGCCCTGTTAGTGTTGTTCGCAATAACTGTAGCCAGCCAACAGGATGTGTCCCTGTGTCCTCTACCTGAAGCCCCGCTGTGATCGCACAGCAGGCGAGCATATGATGCATCTTTGCCCCTCACATTTCATAGCGCAACACCCCGACCGAAGAAGGTCTGATTAAATCGGAGGAACAAGGGCTAATTAAATAAGGTCTGATGAGGGAGGAGTAAATTATTTAACACTGCCCACACATACAAAGTGCTTCTCTTCAGATCCTGAGTCAGTTTTTTTTGTCTTTTCATCCTCTTTGCATCGTCAACATTCGCTCTTTCATCTCTGACACGGCGCCATTCGGTAGCCTCAGCGCAGTCATGAAACAGTCGCCGGGAATGAATGCAAGGCCAGGGCTGCTCTGAGATAACACTGTGTGTTGATTAAAGAGGAGGAAGGAGACTCCTACAACATTCATTCAAATCAACCTGGAATAGGTGACAGAAATATCCCCATGTGGGCAAATTTAACAATAGGACAAGTGCAAATGTTAACTTTTGTGTCCACTTGCTTTCACAGTGATATTTTTTATGAGTCACCCCCTTCTGCTCCTTCCTCAACCCCAACCTCTGCATTTTGAAATAAATAACCCTTCCTGTTTTATTATACCCTTTAGAAACCTGTAGCCTGTTAAGAGTGCTTTTTGCTGATGCTGTGATACAAGCAGCGTGACCAGAAGTTCACAGGGAGACTCGTGTATTCATTCACTCAGCAGGGGATGGCATTTTCCATTTCTTTTCCTCAGCGTTGTGGTCTTTTTTCTGACAGCAGTGCTCTCTCTGGGCCAATTTCAGACTTTCTGATCACCCACTGCACCGTGCACATCTTTCAATGGCTACAGGGTGGCTAACTGCGAAAGCTAAAGCCCACAAGAAAATCACTGACCCGTGACAGCGTGGACAAGAGAGAGAGAGAGAGAGAGAGAGAGAGAGAGAGAGAAATTTAAATTTGGTCCGTTGCCTTGTAAACATTAAATTATGCATTTACAATCTGTTGTCACGAAACAATTAACCTTGAGAAAAGCTGCAAACTACCACAGCAAGGGAGCATCTGAATGTAGCTCTCCATATTCCCCATTATTACCAGGCTTCTACCAAACAAATCCAATGAATCTGTGAGTTTAGACAACACCAGGCAAACTGTAACTTTCAAAAGTTTAAGGAAACAAAAAAATGACTGGAAAGCAGATGAGTTTCATGCAATTGAAACCACACTCCTGCTGATTCAATTCTCAAAGAACTGGGGATCATGAGACGTGTCAAGCAATGACACCCCTTGCACATCGTTTTGTACACTGATAAAACCCCGAACTTATTTGAAAGTTGTCACAGGGTCTGCTTTATCCACGTGTGAGTGAACTGAACAGTGGAGTCGATGCTGCTCACCTTAAACCTCACTTTGATTCTACGGCACAGTGCATTGCCAGATGACGATACACTGTTGTTGTTGCAAGAGGGGAGTAGGGCCAACTTTTTTTTTTTCCTCACTAGACAACCTGCATGTTTTTTTTTTTCGCTAGAGCCCTCTGCATTGGCACCCCCACTGTGCCCATCTAGTGGCCTGATTGTCTGTTCTGTACCATGGTTTTTTTGGCACTGACACAACGGTAGCTGTTCTACAGAGATGAGTAGTTCTGTGGTTTGTAAGACTCACACAAAAAAAGAAGAAGACCAGAGGACCGCTCCATGCCACTGACTGCCATCACTATTGCTGGAATGCCACTGGGACTCGGGGCCTATTTTGCATGCTTTCACTTGACAGCATACATCCTCCTGCACAAAGGCCACAGAGCTTCTTGGTGCTTCAAGTTCTTCATACTTGTCTGAGCAGTTGAGGGTGCTGAAACATGCATATTTTATAGTCTTGAGGTCTTTAGAAACTGTGGAAGGGTCAGTTATTTTTGTCTGCTTCTAGGTATTCACACCACACAATTATAAAGCTGCAGGCATGTTCTGGACTCCATTAAGAGTATTTAACATATGCAGTATCTAATTCTAAGGTGTAATAGAAATAAGTGGAAACATTTCCTTCTGATTATTTTTCATCATAGCCAAAACCAAGTCCCCATACTGTGATATTCAAAATTAGAACTAGAGTAATGTTGTCATGGAAACACAAGTCAGCAATACATGTGCAGCCTTGACATATCACCAAAGTTAAGAAGTCCAGGTACATGTAAAGCATCTTTTTAACAGCCTCTGTGAGCCGGCATCCCTTCAATTATTAATGGGTTTTATAGCAGCCAAATGAACCCCACTGTCTGCAGTAATACATCATGACACAAAATGAGAAACTTTTAGATCTATTTGCACTCGATTAACAAAGCTATGGCATCGCTTTATAATGCGCTACTGCTCTCAGTGGTTTAATGCACTGAGGGTGTATAGGCAATGTTATGTCTGTGCATAATCTAGGCCAGATTCATTATGAAAACAACACTTTACTCCAGTGGCAAAATGATGTTGACCTTTGTGAAATCGAATACTAGCAAACCATGTCTCATTGTTCAAAGATAATAGCTGGGCAACTTCCCTTGTAAGGCAGATGATGTTGCTGGCATGCTGAGTGCCAGCCTCGCTATTCTGGTGGGTGTTGGACTGGCTGATGACTCATTCTTCATCAGAAAGACCTGGGTGACAGGCTTCTGTTTTAGCTACTGTAACAGCAGTGTTTCCAATTGCAGGGGAGTTTTACTTCACTTAGATAAATGACTGAGCAAAATCCCCTTTTTGTCTTTTCAACACCTACCTGAGGTTTACTCAGCACAGCATGTAAAAGAGAGAGGAGGAGGAAGTGTGCATGCAAAACACGAGTGAGAAAAGGGTAGACTAGTGGCCAGCTATACCCTAAAGAAGCTTTGTTCAATCCCGGGGGAAATTGCATCACATATTGATCCATGTGCCCTGCATTTAATAGACACAAAGGATGGAATTGCTGGTGGCAATTGGGAAATAGCTATGAGAATAACAAGGAGTCATTAAGGCATAAAACCCAGGTTAGTCACCTAAGGACCTTTCACACACACCTCTCAGCGCAGACCACCACATATACTGAGAGGGAATGCCAAAGAAGCAGGACTCAGACAAGCATTTGTCTCCATTACAGCCCTTATGCTGGCAAATAAACAGAGGAGACAGACAATCATTCTACATTACATCTATGACTATAGCACTTTACATTTTCTATCAGTGTAACAGACTCCCTGGGCCATCTCACAATCTTCACATTCATTTTTTTACTGCCTCACACGCATCCTGCTACTCGTATGCACAGATGGAGCATTTACCAGAGAGGGATTTCCACTACTGCTATAACAGTTATGGCCCTTCCTCCAAAGGGAAAAAAACACAGCAAGATCCAAAACAAGGTCTGGATTCTAACCTAAATCTGTCATGCCATCAGTGTTGTCGTACTACTTCAAAAACAAAAGACGGAATATAAAATATGGCGCGCTCTACCAGACTGCCTCTTACTTCTTAAACTACAGTGTCTGATTTGTCCACAGAAAGTGCAGCAACTATATAGCTTAGTTTTCCTCCTGGGAAAATGCATTCAAAAGCAATGTTAAAGTAAAAAAAAATGAAGGTGAGAGCAAGACAAAAGCAAAAGAGGGAATCTGTGATTATCATTAAAGTCGAAGGAAGTGGGAGGAAGTCAGCTCCACTGTGATTTTGCGGATCTCACAGTTGGATGCAATGCAGGGTGCACAAAAAGGTAGAATGTTCACTTATTTTCTTTCTACTCCGGCTTTTACCCCCCACAACTAAACAGGCAAAGCTAATTATTTCAACAATATATTTTCTAAATGTAATTATGCTCCTCTTGGCTGCAAATGCACAACAAAGGGACCCCTCGGCCCCGCACAATTTCAATTTGATTTGAATCAATTTTATGGATCTTTTCAGCTAATAACCATCAGTACTGCAATTCAAATACTTCTCCATTATTCTTAGAGGCGTGTGGACAATTTCACACATATCAGGCACTTACCTGCATGTAAATTATTGATCACCTTTCAACCTCTTTGAAAAAAAAATAAAAAAATATCGACTGTGCATATAAATAAGGTGCTACACTTAGCCGAGGTGTTTCTCTGTGTCACACTGGCAGTGATTTTGATTTGGTGCCATTTGGATATTAAGTGCAGTGGATGCTGAGTGCTATTACAGCCAGGGACAGGCAGCACATCAATCTCTGTCAGAGAAGAGAAAATCTGTCTCCAGACTGGAGAAAACAGCAAGAGGCCGGGGTAGCTGCATTAAACACAACACATGGTGGTTCTGTTTAAGGGATTTAATGTAAACTTAGATGCATGATCTCATCTTGGCTATAAGGTACTGTATTATCATGGGGGGGGTGCAACATATCAGTGGTGATAGCAGGTTGCACACAGATTTAGCTCATATAATAACAGATCATGAATTTCATCGCCATCAAATCAAACTGCGTAACATCTATAGCTGCAAAATGTAATAGAAATGCCTTAGAGTAGGCTGGTGTCACATATTTCATCGTCATGTTTTCAAATCTGTGATGCTCCATGCTAGGTATGAGCGGTGAATGCTTTTTTGTGCATATTCGTTAAACATCTACAATGCCCTGGCTTTCTTTTTGCACTGCTACTTTTGGATTTAAAGCTGCCTCTCACGGGATAAGCCCCCCCCTCCAAAAAAAAAAAAAGTTACCTGATGAGCCACAGTTCTCACAGGAAACTGGGAGGGGTGTGGTGGTAGGGAGGAAGGGGAGGGGGGGTGAAAACAGAGACAGAGAGAAAGAGAAAGCTCTCATTATTTCTCCCTAATTGCCCACGAGCGACCCTCCTGATTCCCCCCTCTGCAACCAGGTACAGTGCCTCATTACAGGCAGCCTCCTCAGTTTTCCCAGGAGAAACCCATGAAAAGGCCATGAAAGGCCTCGTCTGACAGGGGCCAGCCAGACTGGACCAATTAACAGGGTTTTTCTGTGCTCTGACTTGCCACAATGCAGTTTGCAACTCATCTATAGTGTGAGACTTGCAGACGTCCTAGGTCAGGTTGGGATGGTTTGTTCAGGAGGGCTAACGGATAAGGCCAGTGGCATCTAGGCTGTCCTCTTCTTTGCCATTTACATGCTTCTGTTCACTTCTTAGGAAAAACAGAGGCTGCTAAAGCTGTTGTTTATTTCAATCAGCGTTGGGAAAGGAAAATGAACAGAGAATTAATTAATTACAGTTGAGAGCTGAGCCAGTTTTAATTTTCTATTCAGAACAAAGTAACACTGTTTATTAATTCTGGATCACCACTCAAACTGTGACAGGCCACGGAAAGTTTAAAATATAGATGTTTTCTGGTGCCCTGGCATCATTGCTCCATGAAGGCTGAATGTAATTGTCTCTCAGCCTCTCAGTGCCAGGTGACTTAGTGTGTGTCTGAATAAATGACCCAGTCAAGGTGAGCTCCCTGTGTCAAACCAGGGAGCATCAAAGACAAACCACGCAACCTTGCCAGAGGGCCCGTTTTCCTTTCACCTGGAGAACTCCATTTTCACTCTCCAAGGCTTGATGCATTCAAGCCCATCCTGATCTTTGTAATGACTGGTCAAAAAAAAAAAAAGAAAGAAAAAGGAAAAAAAAAACATTCAGACAACCTCCTGTCTATTAGTGGCATGAAAGACAAGACTTTCAAAGAGCATTTCCCTTCCTCTTCAGGTTTGAAAGACACAGGCGCTCTCTTCAAGGTCACATCAGTTTCCACTGGAGTGATTCAAAGCAAAAAATCACCTGAATGTAAACAGCACTGACTGATAGAGTGGAGGACAATGATGGGGCCCGAGACAACGATACCACTCAGACAAAAAAAAAAAAAAAGGTCTATGACAGTTGTGGAAACAGTGTATTTGGAGAGAGGAAAAAAAGGAATGAGACAAAGAGGTAGGGTTACGTGGGGTTGTGTTGGATGGGAGAGGGGTACTGATTGGCTTGCCGTCTCATGGGGTGCGTGTTTGCCTGCAGGGAAAGGTCACGGGAGGGAACGGGAGTAACGAGGTGTGAAGGGAAGGCACTGTCCTCGGCTCCCAGGCCCTAGGAGACAGCACCGGCAAGGTGTTAATGCAGATGCTGCAGCCTCCCAGGTTCTGTTTATTACACCTTTCCAGGGAAGCCAGACGAGGGTTTTCTCCATCAGTCAATACAGCTGAAAACATGCTAATCAGAAGCACAAACTGGAAGCACATCTGACTTTTGAGCCCGCAAAAGGATAACGCAGAAAAGCTTGGCTGTTGATTTTAGCGTGCATACATCATACTGGAAATACCTTTTACTCATAAAGAAAGGGTTAAGGGGCTTAATGCTTTATTTTTGTATTTGGCTCATGGAGCACCCAAACTGGGAGCAGTTCTATGCACATTATTATTGTTAAATTAAATGTGAATATCCTGGTATTTTTATGAAAATAACAAGAGAATCAGAGAGATGTCTGGATGGCTTTTAGCTTCCACAAGTGTGTTATTATTAATGTTTTCCCCAATAAAGACTACATTTCCCATGATTTCTGCTGTGATTAGAACGTTGATGCTTTCTGTTTCGTGTTCTTTGTGTTTTGCTCAGATTCAAATCCTATTCTAGCTCTGCTGCACGTTTTTAATAACCTGCATGTGGCCTTTTGGGTGACAGTAGTTACATTTTATTAATATTTAATATGACAATTTCTCACCAAACTGTAACCTTGTGTCGTTAAAATCAGCCCATCCACACCAGTTATATAGTGGTCATGATTTTAACTCTTTCAGTACTATAATTATAACAGTTCGCAAACTAACAAACTATTTTACATCAACTCTTCTACGCTCCACAAAACTCCCGCCCCTAACACACACGCAATTTGGTCATTACCGTAATGATTGTAACAGCGATGAAAAGAGCTGTTTCTTAGCTTTCAGAATCCAAATTCAGTTGAAATTTATTCAATAGTGGGATTATAGGGGATTATTTAAACAAAACTGTAAAAACTGTATAAAACACCCAGTCATGTGATTTGTATAGCCATAGAAAACAGCAGAGAAGTTTGTTGCAGATGGTTGAGGTCTGTCTGCAACAGTGTAAGTGAAAATGGCTTGGTTATTGGCTTCATTTGTCATTTGGGAGTTTATTGTATTGTTTGTGTGAGAAAATATGTGTTTCAAAAAGACAAAGTCATCACAAAACGACCTTAACGCAACCTGACGTGTAAAAATCCTTGTTTTGTTTCCAGATAGGTCCCTGCAGCCGCAGCAAAACTGCTGTCTCTCCATGAACTCAACCTGAGAGGACCACATGGGAAACCGACCCTCATTATGTATAAAATATCATTAATTAACTTTATTGAATGAGTCACAGTATGGTTTCCACCACATGGTTCCCTCAGGGTCCCTTGCCCAAGACCCAACCTTGCACTGTTCGAAGCCGGTGAGCCAGCATCCTTCACATCAGGCCGTTCTCTTTGCCGAGGCTTGTTTCTAGGTGACTTTTCTCCCCTCTTGTCATTGCTTAGAAAGCTGCCAGTAATTTATAATGTTGTGACAGTCAAATAAACAGGGCTGCTGCTTGCTGGAGTGAAAAATCCTGTATTAAAGGGAATCAAAACAGCTCCAAATGGTGCCTTGAATGGAAATAATCTTGGTGTAAGATCTGTTCTGGGCTGGGCTAATTTAAATTTGTTCAGGGTGACAGCTTACTGGAAGAGGGACATAATGAAGTCCATTATCATCAGTGGTGCAAATTCTAAAGAACGATAACTCTCATTATCAGCGCTTTCCTGTATACGAAGGAAATATGTTCATCCATTATGAAATGTGCTGAGAATGACAACATGGTGCAAACATAAGACGATGTAAGCTGTGACTCGGCTCTGGAGAGAAATGGAATGGAGCTTGCTGGAGACTGGACAAGTCTTTTTTTTGTACAATGCCTTCACTTTGCTTTATTTATGGATGAGGTGATGGTGATTTTCACTGCACACAAGAAAGCCATGTACTGGATTTTAAACACAGTCAAGACTGTTATAGGTTGATAATTTTGATATCTCACAGTTCTGTATGCAAGACAGCAAGACAGCCTGTGCTTTTATTTACAGTGCCTTTTCTTGTGGTAATCTGACATCTGCTAGACCACGCCAGACCTTGAACAGTGTCTTCCCAGGCATTATCTCATAAAAACAGGGCCTTGATAATGCTGTTCCATTAGACAAGCAGCAGAAAATAACAATAATTCATTTTTTGGACAGAATTAACTGATAAACAGGGAAATGAGGGAAGTCTCCAGATTTGTCACCCGTGATAACCACAGCCCTACTAAACTTAGGGAGTGAGGACTTCAAACTGGTACTAAAATATATTCACTTCAAAGAGTATAAAAATATGTTTGGTGCCAGAATAATCATCAAAAGTGTGTTCTGTGCCAGCAAAATGTGTTGCTGAATGAACTGGAGTGTAAAAATGGGAAAGCCAGGTGTTAGTGTGAGTCACACACACACACACACACATATATTAATGTGCCATTAAAAGTCAAGTGTGCACATTCAGGGACGACAGACAAAGCAGTGCACTACTAATTAAGACCCACTGATTTAAATACATTTTTTAATCCAAAATAATTTCAATCAAGATGTTCATAGACAAGCCATACAAAAGTAATTGCAGCCTGAATACCAAATATGGATTTTTATTAGACCCAATTCACGATAATGAATGATCATTTTCACAAGGGGGTGAACCAACTGGAGTGTCTACTGGTGGCTGTTGTTGTTCCTATTCCAGCAAGAGTTGTGGTCGTATACAAACCTCGGTTAAAAAAGGTTTTGTAGCTAGTGGTTTTTTGTCTATGTTTGCCCCCTACAGCCCACCTATTAAAAACATGCTAGGTTTATGCTAACTGTCTTGGTCGACTGAAACCCTTAAATTTCGACTAAAAATCAACTAATCGCTTCTTTAGTAACATAAAGACTGCAAAGAGTAGTCATTTATTTGTTTATTATTACATCATCTTGACCCGATTATTTTTGCACTGAAATTAATCACACTCTGACATCATTTTGAATCACGTGCATCTGCGCAATATTATAGCTCTGCATTTTTCTGAAAAATATACCCTCATCTAGTGATATCAGCACAAAACCTGTTAAGGAATATATAGACACTTGTTTTTGTCATGTTATAATATTTACAGACGCTATCGTTTCGCTCTGCACATGTCCTGCGCACAGAGAGACACTGAACACAGGAGCGCTGCTTCGCTGAGTGGAAGGAAGCTGCCGCTGTTGCAAGCGGGTGCACCTACAGTTATAAAACAATTTATTAGACTAAAACATTGAAATACGTCAATGTTCATATGCTGATAAGCTCTGCCTCCAAGTGGCAGAGATGTTCTCAGGCTGTGACAGTCATGTGCTGAGTGGCCGATGTAGGCACAGTGAAAACAATATAATATAACTTTTGTTAGAACAAAAACTTCTCATCCGCTTAAAAATTCACTGTGAGGTGCACAGGACACCGCTCTGCCAAAAAGTTTGTAGCAGGATAACAACCTCAAAGCAGCATTGAAAGACTTTAAAGTAGCTGCCATTGTCTTCATTATGAAAATTAGATGCCAAGTAAAAGTCTTAGA
The DNA here is from genome assembly GCF_900634625.1 of Parambassis ranga. Lineage (NCBI taxonomy): Eukaryota > Metazoa > Chordata > Actinopteri > Ambassidae > Parambassis > Parambassis ranga. The sequence goes on from NC_041029.1 coordinate 8,380,053, forward strand.
TACAAGTGACTTTCAGGGCGAGAAAGACAAAGGACACATATCAAACACACACTCGTCCTCTAACAGTGTTGGCTGCATTTGGTCCCTGTTCCATCTCGGAGGGATCTTCATATCCTACACGTTCCCTCTTACCCACTCCTTCAGGTCAATATTAGCACAAGGAGCTCCAGCTACTTGATGTACCCCAGTCAAATTTACCAAACACTGTTTGACTCGTGCTATTAAATCTGAAGATGAAAGAATCACCAAGGGCAAACAGCTCCCAAGGCTATACACCAAATACCCAGACACTCTACTTTTAACAGTAAGGCGCAATTAAGAATTTAAATGGACTCTGCATAAAAGTGCCTCTGCTGTGAATATTTAACTGACTTTGAAAATGTCATAATTAGCTTCAAACCCAGCTGACAAGTGCAATGTGTAAGGTCCAGCTTTATTCGCCAATGCACAGCACTGATAAGTTCACCCTTGTGATTATAGAGTAAAACCTGGAATTTTGACATAAAAACCGACCAGAGAAGAACAATATAGTAAAGTCAGGAGCCTTAAATGTTCACTCCAGAGGGCGGGCTGAAACCTACATCTACTTTACCTCAACACTATTTGCTTTCAACATATAATTCCAACTCTATTACAGGAGAAAGGGAAGGACAAACACGACAGACCAACAGACAGATGGGAAGTAAGAGGAAGAGAGGTGCAGAGAGAAAGACAGGAAAGAAGCGAGGGTTTTTTTTTTTATGGAGGGGGGAGTTTGGCGGTGAGAGATAGGCAGATGTGGAGATGATAAGGAATCACAGATAAAGCCTTTAGGGTGCAGACGTGTTCCAGAGAGGAGTGACCAATCAAGATAGAGTGAAAGAGGGGGTAAAATTGTGATAAGAGTGATGACAGAGTGTAAAATGACTGAGTCAGCCCTGGCAATGGCATTGGCTCTGACCTCACATTCCTCATCGCAGTTCGGTGAGTACTGAGGTTCAAGACTGTGCCAGCTGGTTGTAGGACGCTGTCTGAACCTGCTGATTTTGACTAAAAAGGTTGAAAGCTCTCCAACACAAAGGACCCTCTAGACCTAGTTTGTCATTGCCTTCCAAAATGACACAAAGGTTCCTGATCCTGTGGGTGTTTTAAGTCATTTATAACAGCCTACACATCTATATACATCTATATACTCACAAAAAATATATACCTACTAATGGACTTATCAGTGTATTTGGAATCTTATGATATCTGTCTTAAGCTGTCATACATGTGGATGCCAGACTTTAAACCAGCTGAAGAGTTTCATAACTTGAATACATTTATAAAGTTCTCGCCAAAGAGCATCAGTCAGTCTAATGCTTGCTCCGTCACTGCCTATTCTGTTCCCTCAGACAAGATCCTCCAAAGATTGGTTCCTTTGCTGGCACTACCATAACATCTGCTCAGAGAATAACAAGCTACAAATGTCACTCCTATAGCTAGGCACTAGGTAACTCCAGCTTTCAGCAACTATGGTGATGCATGCTTGATGTACGGCATACAGCAGGTCACATGTAGTTCCTTATATGCTCCAACCCAAAACACAGAGTTACATAGTGCTGGCTCTGCCCCTACATCAATATGCTGTCACAAGGATTCTGTACTTAGTATAGATATAGATCATAATTGAGCGTAAAGTGATAGATTTGCATCATAAAAGCACATTTAATTTATGCATTTAATTGAAGATCTTTATAAGATTAACAGGAAAAATACATTTGAACTAAGAGAAGCCCCACATCATTTGAAAACAATTCCTTTGTTCCAGCTCTGTGCAAATCACACATAAATATACTGGGAAGTCTCCATTTTCTACCTGCATCATAAATTTTCATAAGCAGTTGATGCAGGGGCATATTTTGTTTTCTGAATAGTTGACAGTTGCAAAGTGCACACATATTGACAGTGATTAGAATCCATGAGGGCTCATTGCCAATGAATATTCAGGAGCACCTGTCTGCAGCTGAACTCGCGGTTCAACAATGCGTGGTTGGAGCGTTCAATTGGAGTCTCTAAGATGGAGTTCTGCTACAGTCTGCAAAAGGAGAAATCACAAAGCCGTGTCTAAGAGGGAATTGTTTTTTTGTTTTTTTTCCCCCAGGTTTGGTGAGGAAGAATCCGACCGGCATGCACAGAGCCCCAAAGTCATCCCAGTCCAACACCCTTGGACGGGGGTGAAGTGCAAACCAGACTACACCAGTGTTGGATTTCACTAATGCTTTTGTGGCTGTATGGGTGCAAATCTCTGCAGGCTGGTTCCAATATCTCACAGTAAACCCTGACAAGAGAGTGGAGGTGGCAGCATGTCAATGCTTATGGTTTACGGAATGGGATGTTCTACAACCACAGAACATATCAGAAGCGCACAAGAACGCCAAAATATTTGTTATTCTTGACACTAATCTTGACACCCCCTGCTGTGCTTCTCCCTCCTTTGGTGCAGTTCATAATGAGTCACCTAACACTAAAACAGGAACCAGAAGAAGGACAATGATACAACAAAACTATAATTCAGGTTCTTTCACATGCAAGAATACTATTTGCAGAAATACATTTTCACTCTAAAGAGAAAAAAGCTCACTTCATGTGTTGTTACAGGCACGAGAGACTGTGAGGTCTTCCATCATTACGTGAGTTTAATTTTATTTTAGTTGACTCATGTACAGTGATATAACCTAGTAAATATAGATCCATGTTTTGGATCTTTGCCTGACAATGCCAGCTGGTTCAGTTAAGTGTGATTTTTTTTTTCCTGGCACAGAAAGTGAAATAGGTGGGTGGGTGGCAGGGAAGCAGTTTCAGGGTCTGGAATTGATATCACTGTTTGTGCCATTTAAATGATAATATTGATAACAATATTTGATAAACAGGACACAGAATACTAATGCAAAGCATTATCGTCAGCAGCACGCCATCATTTACCTCAAATGTTCAATTTGGCAAAAGCAGTTGTTGGAGAATTTGATCATAATTTGGGAATTTGAGCTTTTACACAGTTGAATGCATTAGTGTCCAGCTGCAAATAAAAATGAGCTGAGCTTACACAAAACCATAGATCAGGTCATTATGAGCTTTTTTTTTTGCAATTTAGCTGTTACGCACTATCATCTGTGAAAATGCTGTATTTTTTTTATGTGTGAAGTAAATGCCGCTATAGATAGGAACTGTAACCCTGCCATTCTGTAACTATGGAAACAATAATGAGGTCACTGTGCTATTTTAGCTGGGTTTACTTGGAGATCATTACTGACATCACCACACTTTCTCAGCTGAAGTTTGTGGAAGTTCAGTGAGACACAGCCTCGCTGGAAACGGAGAGGGAACTTGTCACACACCGACTCACACTAAGCTGTGAAGCTGCCGGCTATAACCTTGAGTGATCTCACATGGAGCTCATTAGTCACTGCAAACAGTTCAATCCTATTATCAGCATGTCAAAATCGGAAAAAAAGCAAAAAAATATCCACTTTTTTTATTCGCTGTAATTACATTTTGTTTGGCCTTCAATCTGCTGCGAAATTCTTCGGCTCCAATCTAAATTCTTTTCTGAATTAAACATTTGTACGGTGGAAGACAAGCTGTTCTGAGAATGTGAGTGGGTCCGCTTCCCAAAACCTATTCAGAGATACTTTTTTAATAAAAAAGGTTCCTATCGCTGATTAATTGAACTGCCTGTGTTGAGACTAAGAAGCCTAAACTGGAATAAATTCCTGCTGTTTTTTCATGCAATCACAGTAGGAGGTTTAGCACCATTTTAGCAGCAACCTATGATAATGTCTCCATCAATTAAAACATGCCCATTCAGTCAATAAATTAATTACAGTGACACACTGAACCAAGACAAGTAAATTCAGAGTTATGTGTCAAATTACACCCCCAAAAGCAGGCTCACCCTTCAGTCATCGCCTTAATTTAGACTTCAGAGTAACCACTGAAATGTGAAGACAGCCTCTGTGTCAAACAGCTGAAGGATGAAGGCTGGGTAAATCGTCAACTTTAGAGGCGGATGGTGAAGACTACCATTATCCAATACTAGTTTAATTACACAATATCCCATTGGACTACTTCGGTGAACCACATGTGAACTAGCAACACATCCTCCTTACAAATAAATGGCACATTTAGTCTATAATGTATGACCTGATTGGCCACAGGGCCAATAGACCAATGGAAGTCCACATTAGGAGGTTGCAGGGTGGGTAGCAGCTCTGGATGTCCCCATTGACACCTGTCGTGGCATAAACAGCAAAACCTCCAGCCACTGTTTTGACTATCATGCTGACATGTCCTCTCCTAACATCATACATGCCTTCACTATTTGACATAAATCCACAAGTGCATGCCTGATATGTACACCGGTTATTTCAAGACGTATATAATACAAATCCCCAGTCATGATGGGCTCTAACCAGGCCTGTTCTATTTGTCATATATTTTCCATAAAGTTACAATCCTTCACCAGAAAATAACTATAATTACTTATATCATAGGACCTCTTGTGTATATGCGAATTATTACAGACGTCACTCACAAGCAAAAGCGTAATGTGACATATACAAGATAGGACATCTGAGTGTATGGCTGTGTCAACAAATTGTGACCTAACCTGAGACCACTGTTCACATCTCATTTACCAGGAGGTGCCTGAACCCTATATATACACCAGCAGAACAGACACAGAGCACTTTGAAACATTGCAGAAACAAAGGAGTCCTGCAGGCAGCGCTGGCAAAACGATAAAACATTCAAATCTGGTTTAAAGTTGTCCTTTTTTAATTACTTTAGGAAGCACATGACCTGCAGCATATTTGTGTTTTAGCCCCATTACCACTTGACCTTTTCTCAGAAAAATATATTCGTTGAGCTCCTCTCAAAGGGAACTAGTTTGCTTTAAAGTTCATTATTTGTTGCAGAAAACACGGCTGAAAGAAAACACATTTTAATTATAAACCAAAGTGATACTTTTAAAGTGCCAAACATGTCATGGTAAAAACTGTTCAAAAAGTTATTAAAAAAAAAACTGATGGTAAAATAGCAGGGAAGCACTTTACCATCTGGTACTGGTATTATTGTGAGAGTAAAATGAGGATAATATTTGATATACACAAGTGTAAACAATTATCAACAGCATGATTTCATGATCAACCACAAATGTTCAATTTGTCAAGGCAGTTGTTAAACATTTTATTCAGTTTGTTTCAGCTTCCGTCTATTGAGCGTATTATCCATCTGCAAAATTAGCAGCTCTTACAAAACACAGCCGAAAATTAGCTTACAGTTTAATTTGTAACTTACTTGTTAAACAACACTGTGAGCTAAAGAGAGGAAAACAAATATTAGACTATTGTCGCTGAAAACAGGAACATGCAAACGAAGGAAGGACAGTACTGCAGGGTTGTGGTGATTTTTGGTTGTCACGTCTATCACATGATCACAAGAAGTACTTTTCACGCACAAAATATGCGATTGTGTCTTGCATTATGTACATCTTATATATTCAACGTCCAACAAATATAGGCCTGTATGGAACAACAGACCATTTACGTATTTTCAACATGCCACAGAGAGAGCTACTACAACACAACTTTTTGTTATACATGTCTATGCTAGGTGCATAGGCATTAATAAAGCTATCAGTGGCTGATGTTAACTGGGTTAATTTAGCCATCTGTAACAGTACAGCAAATAGCATCAGCACAAAAAACTAGCCAGATGAATGTCCGGTTAAGTGCACAATTTGCTGTGTTTGATTTGAAGTACTGGGTGCAATAACAGTCTAGATGTGCATGATTATTATAATTTTTTTATCCATTCACACCCCTCCACACTCTGCTGAGATTCACACTAATGCCTAAAAAGTTGAAACATATGACACTTTTTAAGTATATGCATCACTGTGTAACTTGCACAGCAATCAGTTTCCTTCTCCTCCATATAGTTTTACAAACATCACTATTATAATAAAAGCTGCTTGTGGCCCAAAGCCAACTGGAGGTCCCCCAAGGCTAGACAAACCTAAAGGTACAGCAGTGGCAATGTACAGTGTAAGTTTGCAATGACTACATTTTTTTTTATATAATAATTATTTTATATTTTGGGGGAAAAAACACTATTTCTACTTCTACTTCTACTAATTCTAATTCTAAAATGTTTCTATTTCAAAATTTTTTATTGGTGTTTAATTATTTATACATAATGGTGATTAACTGGAGGGAGTGGGCCCCTGGAGATTTTTTTGCCTAGGGCCTCAACACACTCTAGAATTACCACTGTGGACATCTTCATCTGATTATTTATCATATTCATTGATCAAACCTAATGTTTATTGCATTAATAAAATACAATGGGACATCACATCCCTCTCTATGTTTGAGCCAGATTGTGGTTTATGGACAGCAACTTTACACACAATTCTCTGAGCATCTGAGTGAATGTTGTCCCCCTTGTCTTGGCTCTGTCCTTAACCATTTCTACTCTGGTAATGACTCCTACATGCTGTGTTCACTAGATCGAAAAGGAAGAGAAGATGGGGAGAGGTAAGAGAGGAGGCTTATCCTACAGTTAAGCTGCAGCTGCAGTTTCCATAACAACTACCTGCAAAAAACCCAGCTCCCTCGACCATCATTAGAATAACATTTTTTACTCGTCAAATAAGCATTAACAGAATCTACATGAGCAATGAGATGGGAGTGACAGGAAAAAAAGTGCCGTTGTCCGTCGGAGGTATCATTTGACAGCCGTAGCAGAGAGCTTACTGAAGCAGTATATCTAAAGGTGTAATTACAGAGTGGGGATTGTAAGCTCATGTAGTTTCCCTGGAAATTGTACAGGGAAATTGTAGGGCATCCACAAGCTTGTTGTGCTGCAGTTTTGCATGGCAAATTATGTATGCCCCCAGATGGGTTCACACTGAAATACACTGAGATACAAAAACATCCTGGGTATAGCTCTGGGCTTAAGAGGCAGGCCCTTGATCATAACCTCTCCTTTTTTTTTTTCCTTCCCAGCAGGAACTCCAGCGACCAACTCAAGGAGAAACATGTCTTTCCCCATTCAACTTCTCCTCTGATCAGGCTTTACGGTATCAACTTGAAAAAAAAAAGGATAATCAAGAGTTTAAAAGAAAAAGTAAAGGGAGAGGGAACACATTAAGTGCTGCCTAGTCCAGGGGTATCATTTAAAATCAGTGCTGATGGCTTCATCGCTGCCAGGCTGAATGGGCTGTAACCTTGAGCGAGGGGCTGGTGGGGCCCTGGTGACCAGGGAGGGGATGGGGAGAGGGATTGGTTCTTTTTGCATTCACATTCTGCTCAGCAGGCACCCGGGGGCTATAACCCTGAGAATCCGTATTAGGTGAGCCAAAGTCACCATTAATATAGAGCACTGGGCCATACTATAACCTTACACTTCACATCTCTGGGGTGTCCTGAACTGAGAAAAAAATGGTACTTTCGAACAATCACTTGGGAGGACTTTCAAAAGTGACCTCTTACCAAAGTCAATCCGTTTGCTTTTCTCTCTTTTTTTTTTTTTTCTTTATTCATTTTTATCTGTGTTTGCCGTTCCTGCTCAATCTCTCCATCTCTGTCTGGCTTTGCGCGGCAGCTCTGGCCTTGTGCTCCGTGGCCGGTCACGTTAGAGAGCCTGTTCCTCCTTCACTGGATGCAATTACAGATTAGGGCTAAAACACAGGTTGAGGCTACGCTGCTACCTCCAGCCCTCACTGAATATATGGCAATGCGAAGAGGACCAAAAATAGAAACAGAGAATCCACCCTTCCATGTAAACTAGTAAGACACAGATAAAGCTGCATGTGCTATGTGCATACTTAAACTTATAAAAGTCATAACTCCTCATATTAATAATTCTTGCTTGTTCTTTAATAAATGGCTGACTCATCGCTAATAACAGTCAGAGAAACAGTCTAACAAACAATTCCTGCCACTGCTGCAGATTTTGACCTTTTTAAAGGTTATTTAATTCTTGACACCTTATAGAAACAAGTGGAGTGTCTTTTTTAAAAAATTGAAAATTTGTACTTAAAGCCTTGTGACATATACACACACACAGATGTTTTTTCTTTAACAGCTGAGCCTCAACAGAAAACGAACATATCACACAGACTGCTGCCTAATCAGTGTGCAAATTTAGGTAATCAGTTGATTATGTTGTTGACATATTATTAATGGAAGATGGTCTAAAGAGAGATATTTGCTTACACACTGATTAAAATGTATATATGCAGAAAACATAGTTCCACTGCTTCATGATAAATAGTGACCAGAACAAAATACACAGACAGGGTGTCACTGCAGGTATCTAGATCACACAGGACTGAATATTTTGTTTTGAAAGTGGTAAAAATGCTTCAGTTTTACAGCTCAGAGTGGGGAAAAAACATGCTAACATGGGAGGAAAACCAAGCACAAACTGTAAAGTCATATAACTGCTGTTCAAGACGATAGCTTATATTAACTCTAGAGCCAAATATTTTGTATTATTTTAAGGATTATGTTCACCTAAGCCTAACAGTACACATTTTTTATCCATTTTTTTATTTATTTTGTATTTTTTTTGCCGTGTTGTTGTTTTCATATTTGCCTACAGATAAGACTACATTGAAGGAAAACAATCACTTTGTGACAGTAAATAGATTCATTCTGTATGTTACTTGGAGAGTGTAAACATAAACCATACAGTATGATGGTCGGCCCTGGGCAGGTATGAATACATGAATAAATAAATGAACAAGCAGCCCACACTGTGGTGATGTGATATATATAGGGAATCCTGTTTTCTTTAATACAGCAACAAAAAAGGGGAATAGTCTGGGTTTGTTTACACTGGATTTTGCAAGTGTAAGAAACAGATCTAGTGCTGTGGATGTTTAATGACAATGTGAGTAGATGAGTTGTTTAATTAGATTAGTAGTAATCTATTTACTTGATCTGTAAGTTAAGTCAGAAAGGAGACATAAGGCAACACTGAGGGGTTGAAAGAGTTAAACCACTGCTTTGAGTAGTAAACAATGAAAGAAAATATGAATCACTCTTTGGCTGTCATAAGCAAAGATTGCATTTCCAAATTAATTTTAAAGGAAGAGTTGCAGGAGAATCAGTAAGGGCAAATGAAAGCTGACTGATGAGACCTGGGACAGTTGTAATGACACAATAACAAGATACCATGACAAGATGACAGCAAAATCAAAGACCAATAACACTAAGCTTAATTTGCCAATTTCACAATTTGCCTAGAAAACAAAACAAAACAGCATGTGGTTTATCTATAAGCTTTCATTAAAGGTGAGGTGGCCTTTGGCGCCTCTTGCCCTGATTTGATCTTTAGTTCAATTTGATTTCTGTGTTGCTGTCATTGGTTTAACACTGACCAGTCCCGTTGGGGAGAGCAATGAAGTTAGTAATTCATCTCAGAAAAGGGCAGTGTCAGACCCAGCCATTCGTTGAATATAATGTGCAGCCAGCAATTCATGGGATCTGGAAACCAGATTCACCTTTCACCTTTCACCTTTGGCCTTTTTTGAAATGAATAACCTTTGCCAGGTGACCCGTTTGAATTCCCACACAAGCAGAAATGTGTCTCAAGTGGGAGGGGGGGACGCCTTGCCATCTAAAACCATTGCTCCCTACTGTCATGGTGTACTTTCACTGTATGAAGAAATATTTCAAAATAGCAGTCAATAATGCCAACTGCCAACTGTTGTCATCCAGGGTCAAATAATATGGTCCATCGGACAAAACCGGGACAAGATTAAACTCTCCTCTTCCTCAATGCAACTGCTGTACCCTCAGGGGTGTGGACGGTGTTGGGCCTGGAGGTGGAGGCTTGATTATAATGATTGGCACTTGTGAAAGAGGGCTTGGGCGAGTGCACGGACCATATCAAAGAGGATCAGCTGGGGCACAGTGTGACCTGACTGTTATTAGGTGCCAAAATGAAATGGCCGCACTATAGCCCTTCAAGAAATCATTTAACCAGTCACAGCTGAGAGAAATACACGATTGCATGGACGCACTCACACTCATAAAGTCAGACAGATGCACACCATGTACAGAAAAAAAACAAAGATAGCTATTGTACATTAATAGAGAGTTTGTAAATGGGTCAATGTGAATTAGTCCCGAAGGTGCAAAAGGCAAACAGCAATGATGTACAGCAAGGGCTGTTTATATTTTACATTAATGTTTAATTTCTTTATTTAAAAAGCAATTTGTTTCCAAAATCATCTGAACACAATGTAAACTAGCATTTGAGCTTTTTATCTGCAGATGGAGCATAATGCTAACATTTGTCCACACTAAACTTGCTAACTGGCTAGTCTAGACTGTACCATGATGATGATGATGCATCAATGTACAATCAAGTCAACCTTCGGGTCAACATGAAACGAACTAGCACCGCCATCAGTCACATTGACGGACATGAGGTCAACAAATGATGCAGTAAGAGCAACCACTGGATATGTCTTCCCCCCAGGAATGGCTAGAGGCTTGCAGCACTCTGCATAGTTTATCCATCATATCATCGCGCAGGTCGGTTGTTGGATGATGTACCGGTATATGCTGTCTGACGGCGGCCGACATGAACATTGCAACGTCCATGCTCAAAAAAAAACTAAGAACAAAAAGGGATACTTCTATATCCCGAGTGTTAAAATGCCATCATTAAATGCTAATAAACTTCTAAAAACAAAGGAAGCATTGGAAGCACTGGACATACTTCAGCTAATCCCTGCCAACATATTTCTTCTCATTTTGTCTGGCTACTGTGGAAGCCTGCTCTGGTGTTCAAATGGCCCACAGTTTGCTCATAACAAATATTTCCTGTCACTTTGCAGCACCCCCACATTCCCAGTGCACCCCCTGCTCATCAGCCATGTCTCTGTTACCATTTCCTCATTTGTTGTGTCTCCACATTGGCCGAGCTTGCCGTCCCCTTGAGGGACCGCTTCACTCATGACTTCCACTGTTGTGTCTCAGCAGTCCTCTGCCCTTTGCACAAACATATCGATCACTTCCACCTCTCCTCCTTTGTCACCTTTTCTGTCCTGGGCTAAAAATACATTTTCACAAGCAATTCATGTTGCCAACGACCACCTCCAATCCTCTCTCCTTCATCCTTTGACCCCCCTCTCCTTTGTTTTTAATCATTTTCATATTCTGTCCAAAATGTCTTCTGACGTTTTCAAGACTCTTAAGATTGTTAACAGAACCCTCCGAGGTGTTCACAGAAGATTCCCACACGTGTGCTGTCTTAAAATAAATGTTGATTGTTGTGTTATTAGGTTCCTTTAGCTCATAAAAACATGACAGCCCTCCATTGTTTACGGAGCCTGGTGCTTTACAGGGGTCAATAAAAGGAAATTGCTGCTCCAAGAAGCTATGGGAGTCTGACTTAAGACATACAACTCAAACTATGGCCTGATATAAACAACAAACGCATTCATTCATTCTCTAAAGAATGGACTACAAAGAATTGTGTTTAATTGTAAAACAAGTCTTTCTTAACTCTGCTCTCCTTTGCCCCCATTGATGAAATCTCACCTGTGATCCTCTTATCTCTTTGACAAGACTGACAATAACAAGGTCACTGCAAAGACACTGCTTTACACTTGAAATAACAAGTTGGGGTTTCATAAGGCTGAAGTAGTGCCAATAATGTTCAGATCAGCGGACCACACGCATACCCTTGGCTATACAAGAAAGGTCTATTTGTGGGAGGCTTTCGGAAGGTCACAGCGGCAAGGCCTCCACTGAAGTGTCTCAATCAAGGCGGGGTCGCCTGATGGCCACTGCCGTCTGTTCCGGAGGGTACTTAACCCTGGATGAGTAGCTAATGGAGGGAGTCATCCAGAGCAGATTCACCTAACTGATTTAAATACGCATTCACTCACAAATGCATGGATAAGCATGGAACTGCTGAGTGCCACTAAGCCAAAGGTGCTATTAAGGGGACAAAATAACACTCAACAGTATCCACAGGAGCGGTTTTGGTGTGCACTGAGTTTATGATTTAGGGAGCGTAACATAAAGAAAAGCAAATTTAATCTAAAAACGGATAATGAACAAGAAAACGATTAATGAAAGGCCTTAAAATATGCGTATGTGATTGTGGCAAGTGCATGTTCAAAGAATGACACAGACTTAACCACGCTGACAGTAGCTGACGTAAGGAAGGTGGGAAAAAACATGGAGTTAAAAACTCGACAACATATTAAATCTGATCGCGCTGTAACGAAAAGCGAGCCGTGATAATAATAAGCTCTGATGGGGCCCTCTTATGGCCCATCGATTTCCAATAGCTGAGATCATAGAAAGCTGGGGGGGTAATTACACTGTGCAAGCAGAGGTCGTCCTGAGCAAATATCATTATCATCAGATTAGAATGAAAGGCTGGCGCAGGTCGAGCACATGGGGGTGAAGGAGACCCAGAGGAGACGCTTCTCAGTGCACATTTCTGACCCTTCATCTGTCTCAATGTCCCCACCTTGCTCCCACCTCCACGGGTCAGCCCTACATCACACTGACACAAACAACGAGCAGGACGGGGAGGGGGGGGTAACAGAGGGGGTGGCGGGTCACCGAGGCGCAACCATTCATCAGTGAGAGACAAGGCATATGATGAGAGTGATACCTCGGAGTAGCACACAAATAAACAAGGGGACAACACAGAATGGAAAGTACAGCAGGCTGGTGCACAGCTGATACAGGGCAGAAGGTGCTCAGTTTTTTAAAGGTGGAAAGTTTGGAAAATTACTTTCTTCAAAATTATGTTTGGTGTCACAGTATATAACCCCAAAACTATATTTTATTTCACACCTTTTTCCTGTTTGGGACATCAGTTATTCCAGTTTTATAAATAACAAAACAAGTGCATAGAAAACAAAAGCAAAACTGACGGTGCATGTCTAGTTTTCATTGTAACTGTCAGAGCCTGACCCTATCAAAATAAAACAGAATAAAAAAAAAAAAGCGCATTTACAAGCAGAAGCTCTTTCCCCTTTCCTATTTTCTCCAAGATGCCAGATGTGTTTCAAAGGCGGTGAACAATCCACAGATGATTATGTGGGTGGGAGTCACAGCAAGTCTTTCCCCTCTCTCAGCGTAGGTACTCCCCCACTGCCAAGCACCTAAATGCAAACGCAGAGATCCTGGGTAGCCCGGCAAGAGGTAGCAAGTGCCACTCTGATGAGCCTCTGACGTCTCTATCTGCGCTGCTCAGTGTGGGAGCTGGCCCAGGCCACCTACATTAACATAAACAAGGCGTGCTGCTGGGGTCCGCCTGTCAGGGGGCTGTCACAGCCGAGGACAGAGGAGAGACGCCTCTGCATTAACCTCCAGGCTTATCTCACTCTCTGTGCATTCCACCAAAAAAAAGTAGGGATTAGTGCTCAGTCAAGAATTGCTTTTGGGTCCTTGTCACTCCTGCACGATTACTGAACTCCCTCTTCTAAACTCAGACTATTATTCTCATCTTCCTCTTCCACTTTCACACAGGGAGGGAATCCCTGGGGTTTTTTAAATGGCAATCCACAGGATCTGTGTTTCTTTGATTTTAGCGGCACCTTTGGTGATAAGTGGTCACTGCACCGATTTTACACAAGCCAATTAAATTTACCTGTGTCCGTTTCAATGAATTCTTACTAGATGAGTTGCTCATTTTAAGGATTTCGAGTCCATATGGATGAAGTTTCCTATAATTTTTCAAAGTGCAGACCAAACAGAGATGCATGAAATAAGTTTAAAGATAATTAAGACTCATCTAAAAAGCAGTGGACCTAAACGGGCCCAGAGAGAGAGAAAGAGAGAGAGAGAGAGAATGCCGTCATTGGCAGCAGCAGGATGCTCCCCAAGTTAATGAGCAGGTCAAAAAGAGTGAAAACAGATTCTTCCACTGCTGAAACGCTGAAGGCCACCTTCATCCAACAAGACTGAATACAGGAGACACATCAGGCCCACTGGGTTGATGTGAAATAAGAATAAGGATTAAGGACATGACTTGTGTGCTACTCATACACTGAAAAGGACATAGTCCATAGAAATTCAGAACAAATACTGTGCAGAACAGAAAAAGCTGCATGACTTAGGAATTATTATTTTTTTTTTTCTGATAAATGTGCTCATCACAGAATTCTTTTTTTTGGTATTATTTTGAATGAGCGCTTATTATAGCAGTAAGATAAAAGGCCGTTCAGGAAGACAGTTACTGTTGACAGGACTGTTGTAGAAGTTAACTCAAGGTCTGCTTACAGCCTCTTACAGAGTTTGTAACTGCAAAACTGTGGGAGTTTTCTTTTGTTCAAATATGCAGGCTGTTACTGATTTTCTTATTTTTTCAAAATGAAAAAAATAATAAAGAGAAAGTTTGAAGCTTCTCTTGTCATAGGTTCTTGACATTTCTACAGCGGCGACTTGTATGTCCTCAACTCTAAGGGAGGTACATATTGCTACCAACAAGGACACAGCATAAAAGGGAAAGGTTTTCCAACAACTCCACTGTCAACAAAAGCTGAAGGTTTTCTACTGAACTAGCTTAAAAAGTAAAGATCAGGTAAGTTCTTCTTCTTCATTCTCCCTCTCTGCCTGTCTGTGTTTGGCCGCAAGTCTCCCAGCCAACAAAAGACTGCAGTGTTGTACAGCTGCAAGATTGTGAGAGCTTAATCCATATCTCCAGACCTCAGGCCTAATCAAACAGACTGAATGTAGGCAAGGAGTCAATAGCTGCTTAATTACTAACGAGAGTAATGACAATAACAATCACATTCCTCTCTGGCTGACGTAATTAAGGGAGGCATGAAAGGCATACCGAGGGAGAGCTGCCTCCAAGCAAGGCAGCAATTAGGGCAGAAGCTGAGGAGGCAGCTTGTGGCAAAGACATGAGATGAGCTGCAAACACCGTCTCAGCCTTGTCTTTCGTCTAACACCTTGTCCTCCTTTCAGGCATCAGTATCATCAGTTGGCGCCATGCACTGACAGCGCTGGGCTTCATTATATCTGTCCTGCCCATCCGTGGTGCGAACGCCGTGTTGTTCAACCAGCTTTCTCCTGTACGTCGCTGGCGGCTGCCATGTTTAATGACCCTCCTCCTCCTGTATCCAGCACTCAGTAGGCACAGCGTGAGACTTGGGGAAACACTCAATTTCTGTAATGGCTTGAAATGGAGTAAATATCACTCGCCCCCCTGCATTTGTTACTCATTCAAGGCCCGTTATCACTTGCTGCCTAATTTCCTGGTGCACTGACATAGGCAGAGGGCGTTTCCATGGAGAGGGAACCCTTGCGGTTTTGGTGCTTCTCTCAACTTGGCACTCTGTTCATTTCACAGCAATTATCCTGAGTCATTCCACACATTCTGCCACAGAAACTCAAGGGAAGGACCTTTCAGCTAATTGCTTTCAAATGGAAATAAAAAATAATCACACGGCTACTTTGTCAAAATGACTCCTGTTATGCAGCATTTGGTATGGGAAATTGATGTGGGATTCCTTTTAATGTCCCATTTACAATGCCTCCCGCTCTATTTTCAGATGAAAACCTTTCTTTAAATGCATTTGTGAAGAAGCCCTGACATTGCATGCACCCTGATTCTTCATTTTTTTTCAAACTCAGTGTGTTTATGTGGATAACTTTTAAATTAGAGGTCATTGATTTTTGACCCTGAATCTTCAGGGCTATTTTCACTGGAGCTGCTACGTGTTTGCCTGATGAAGGTCTTGTATTTTAAAAAACTGCACAAATAAATGTAGCTTTTGCAAAGTGAGACTGGGTGATTCAGAGTCAATTTATACAGAACCTGTGTTAAAATAGGTGTGGGGGTGACTTTTTATATGCCTAACCAATAATTAATTGGTGTGACAGGTCAAGCAATATCTTGGATTAGCCAAGAGATCCAAGACCCTAAAATTTAGTCTACTGTAGCCTTAACATTGCGAGGTTAGTAATGTTTTTGCGTGCCTTTCAGTCAGCCCTAAAGGTGTTTGGTTAACCCAGTTTAGTCTGAAGAGATGTCTGGAGGCATGTCCCATGTATAGGAAATAACATCTTTCTGGTGAAGTAAGGAGAAAATCTGCCAAAGAGCCAAGAATTACGGCTGTCACAGTTACAGATGATGAGCAGTCACAGATGATGAGCTTCAAAAGCACTGTCTGAAAAATGCTAACTGTCAGAGGAAATGAGTCTCACAGCTTCCACAGCCTGACAGGAGAGAGGGTGGCTTCATGTCTGATAAACACCATGCACAAACGCATATTATTCCATGTTTTACTTATAAGGTATGAATCTCTTTAATGTCAAACAAAACGTTTCGATCAATACACAACCACCAATAGGGTTTGAGGAACATTTCTATTACCAATCCAGATGGGCAAGCTCATTTAAAGACCAAGGTGTTTGGGGAGCAGGAATATTTTTTTGTCAACATATATTAACCATCGGAGCATGAACTGCAGCAGGCTGCTCTGTCGGCTTTAGCGGGGCCCCATATTTTTCGGTGTTTGAAGGCAGGCAGGCAGAGTGGTGCTGATGTGTTGACGTGTGGTGGGAGGTAGGAAGAGGCAGCTGCTGTTCATCTCCATGAGAGGAAGGCCACTCTGAGAGGATGAGTGGAGAGGGGCCTTTCAGAAGATCTCTGAGTCAGAGCGAGTGGGGAGGCATCAGGATATTATTAGGGAGGTGTGCCTGCTGCTCTGCTATTATGGCTGAAATAAATGGTTGTGCTGCTTTAGAGTGAACATACACCTGCCCAGCGTTGTTTCATCAGGTAATGCATGTGAGATGTAAAAAGGGGGTGTGATACTAATAAACCTGTAATTCTCAACAGATTATAGGCCTAATGACACTTTAGATTGTTCTGAAAGAGACAAAGGTCATTAGCATAAAACATGTTCGAATGTGAGGAAGATTAAACACGTGAATCTTGATGTGACATTCACTGCAGTTAAGTCTATTATCTCCTTGACTTCAGGTACAATTTATATACCTGAAACAGCTACAATATACAGAATTACTGAGTCTCCAATAAAAGAACCACAGCTGGAGGCCGGCTTTGTTATTTTCTTGAATTCCTTGGGCTCTACAAACTCTTTATTATCTCGAGTAAAACAGCCGCATTGCACTTAATCTCTAGCTTAAATGCACTTAAATACATGATTGAATATATAGCGCTGGAACCGAAATGTCACTGATGAGCTCTTTTTGAAGCTTTGTGCAAAAACATAAAGGCAGAAACGAAAATGTTAATGAATTGTCTGAGGAGTAGAAGATCAGAGGAGCCAAACGAATTTCATATCACACCTAAAGACCTGGCATTTAATTAAAGTGGCCTGAAAAATGGCTGCTTGGTTGGCTGACAACAGTTTCTCTTGAAGCAAATTAAAGAAATCAATTACTGCCGTGTGAAAGTGTAATGCCAGCACACTTGGAGCCCCACAGCGCCACAGTGAGACACCAGGCCAAGGGGAGAGGAGCGATGAGGACGAGGAGGAGGAGGAGGAGGAGAAGGAGGAGGGCGCCTCCAATGTGCCACATCTGACTGGCCCGGGTACAGAGTTTATCGCATCAACCTGTTACAGACAACAGAGCCTGAAAGGGCCCACGCGCTGGAATGAAGCCGCAAATCAGCCTAGCTGCCTCCACAAGCCTGAGCCTCCTCCACTCTGCTCCTAGCTCTTACTCATTCTCTCACCTTCGCTCTCCCTCTCTCTGTCTCACACAAATGCACAGTGCACACATATGGTGCACACGTACGGGGATATTTCAGAGTAATAAGGGCCCTTTACTACATATTGCATATTGTCCACTGTGAGTATAATAGCTTTTCCCTTCTGGGTGCAAATGTGATACAAATATGTTTTATATGCTTGTTTTCATTTATGATCTGGACGGAGGCAGCAAAACCTCCATTAACATTTTCACAGGATGTCAAGGGTTAAAATGCCAAAATAGGCAGGATATTGTTGGTTTGATTTTATATTGTGGGGGATAAAGAACAACGTGTGCTTCGGACTGGCAATTTCTGAGATTATCCTATAGTTACACATTAGTTACGTCTTGCCTGAACGGCAAGTAAGGCCCTGCAATTGTAGTTTTTATTAATAAAGCTAGACCAATTTTGAGTGGTTAGCACTGTCGCCTCACAGCAAAAAGGTTCCCGGTTTGATTCTGATTGGGGCCTTTCTGTGTGGAGCTTGCACGTTCTCCCTGTGCCTGTCTGGGTTTTCTCCGGGTACCTAAATTGCCTGTAGGTCTGAGTGTGAGGTTGAATTGTTATTTGTCTGTGTATGTTGCCCTGTCATGGACAGGTGACCTGTCCAGGGTGTACCCCGCCTCTCACCCATAGATAGTTGCTCTAGCCCCCCGTGACCCCCTGCACTGCAGGAAAAAGCAGGTTCAGGTGATGGATGGATGCATGGATGCATGGATGGATGGATGGATCTGCATTTGGCTCTCTAATGTGAATTTACAGCTTTCTGTTGTTAAGTCTCTCAACAGAATGTGAGGCAGATTATAACTACAGTGTGTGTTTTTGGTAATGATGTCACAAACAGTGCAACAGTGTGACTTGCTAATAGTTTTTGGACAACAGTGTCAGAGGAGAAAGCTAACAGGCTAGAGAGGCACAAACAACACTTGCTAAAGAGATCAGTCCATTATTTGCTTTTGCTTTTCAAGACAAAAGGTTAAATATTACTGTCCTTTCAACCGGTGCATTAGCATTCCTCTGGAGCAGGGTTGGAAACCTATCAACTAATATCAACAAAAAATTCAAATATAACTGTAGAAATGTGTGACATTCACAACACAGACTGAGCTACAGGCTTGCTTTTTCGATTGGATAAGATCACACAGACCATCAGGAACATTATTTGGTCTGTAACAGCTGTTACATTTACAGCCTTTATAATGCATTGCTGTTTCCAGCTGCTGATATGCATGCACACTCCAAAAGAAAATCATAATACAGCACATTTGGCACATGTGACCAACAAAGACGACCAAATTTACATTATGTAATGTATAATGACTATTGAAGTCGAGGACATGTTTCTGCAGATTTGAGTTGGATTTTCTGGAGGCAGCACCAAAGGATTCTGAAAGAATTGCCCCTGGATGCAATTTGATAGACATTCAACCAATCACAGAAAGAAACCATGTGACGTAAGCAGTGCAACAACCAGACTAGTATTGACAAAAGACATCCAAGACTACCTGCAGTGGAGCAGACACGCCAGCGAATTACTGTTTTCTGTTTCACTACAAACACTTGAACGAGGCAGGCAGCATGTTATTTTCTATGTTTTATATACATTGCCTTCAAATATCAGCTGTTCTCAGATACAGATAATCTTGCGAACCTGGTAGAAAACTCTAAGGTCAAAGTTCAGTATGGTTTAATGTTTATGACTA
Organism: Parambassis ranga; assembly: GCF_900634625.1. Lineage (NCBI taxonomy): Eukaryota > Metazoa > Chordata > Actinopteri > Ambassidae > Parambassis > Parambassis ranga. The sequence goes on from NC_041029.1 coordinate 8,399,495, forward strand.
TCTACAGTAAAGGCTTCAGCAAATGATTGACTAGAATTCCTATTACCACACTAAATCACCACTAAATAGCTGCCGCTAACACAAACTCTGCAAGCAATGAATAACCAGAAAGAACCTATTTATTTGATAGGCATGGACTTAACAGTAAATAATTCCATGCTACAAGCCTATTGGATGAAGAGCAATCATATTTGTTGTCAGTTTCCTGCTGTTCAGTTTTAATAATATATGTTATATGTGCTGTGCTATTCAGGCGGAAATGAATCCTCTCTAAATGTTAATCTGGCCGTTATCAAATCAATGTCAACACACATAGTGGGGCAGCATTCATATACTGGCTTCATTGAAATACAAAGGCACGCACTCAAGGTCAGTATGAGTGTATATTCAGTGTGATAATGTGCTTACGTGGACATTACATAGTTAATGTCATAGTTACCAAGTCAGGATTTGAATGAACAGGATTAAAAACAGCAGCTTCGCCTGTGTGTTCACCTCCGCTGTGGCGATCATATATGTGCAGCGCTGTATAGTGACAGTAATATTACACAGCTATATTAACACACACTCGCTGGCCTTCCTTAGTGTGAGCATGGCTGTGTGACAGGTGTGAAACAGCTCTTTCTTTGCAGCACTGTAAGTGTTATTCTGCTGCACCTGGATTTGCCGCCTTCACATACAGTCCGTCTGATTATATCTGCTCTGTTCTCTAATAGGATTTCTCCATGAGAAGGCCTATTAGGGACTGATGGCCTGATCCACAATAGACTGATGCTATGTTTGTAATTCAAACATCATACACATGCATCTTTTTTTAAAGATCATGTACATTTTCTGTGTGTATTTTCAAGGTATTTCAGTGTCCAAATATCTATGACGTGTGTATACCATTAGCATGTTGTGATTGTTATTATAAACAGCATACAAATGGCTTAACAATCCAGCAGTAAGAGAGACTGCATGTAGCAGTTTGATGCTTTAAAACATAGACTGTATATAAAGATTTAAGAGATAAGCATGCTGAGCACTCACTAACAAGCTAATTAACCATCTCTGAGAAAAATTTATTTGAGGAGTACTTTTAGTTTTTAGTTAAGTCCTTAATAGTTTATGACATAAACTGCAGCCAGCCACAAGGGGGCAATCAATATGTTTTGGCCATTGACGGTAAAAACTATGGACAAAGCTTCTGTGTCGTCACCCCGTGATAATTTAAGGCTCGGTGGGAGGCTCCGGGATGCTCTGACAGCCGCCATGTTGGCAGCTTCACATCCGCCAAAACTCCAAATGGACAAAGAGGGGGAGCACAAGCAGAGTTTAAGGGGGCGGGCGATCGTGGAAGCAGGAAACTCGCGCTATGATACGGCAACTGTCTGTCGCTCAAGCGGCAACAATTTTAAGTCCAAATATAATTAAAACGAGTGAGTTGTAAAAACAATCCAACGCCCCCCCCCACCCGTACAATTGACACTACAAAGAGAATTCAGTTGAGACCAGAATGGTTTTTTATACCAGGCTGTAAACATGTTCATTTCTGCTGTGAAGTTGCCCACTCGCGTTTGGAGCCACAAATGTGTGTTTATCCTGTTAGATATGGATTATCATCCACATTTAATATTCAGCCATATCACCGTTGGTAGTGTGACAACTGTTGGAAAACTTTTATAAAGTGCTGCATTGCAATGTCATAGCAGTAACCAAGAATACAGTGCACCTCTGCTGGTGTTTCCCTGTGGTTTGAAGTTTTTACGCTTGGACTTACTTGCTTGTAAACTGATAATAAGCCATTCATGCATTAAAAGTTTGTTTGCTCACAATTCAAAACACATCGATCTCGGCACGCTGGCATGAACTTGATGGTCTACTTCCAGTCACAGCAGGGAAAGCAGCGGCTTGCCATTCAAACTCTAAAATGAGCAGAATACAGATGCAGTTAAGCATTTTTCTTTCTACCTATAAAGGGGTTGCTTGTGTTTATGGGTTTTACATTTGGATTACGCTCCTCCTTTAATCAGCAATTCTGATTTAAGAGTAAACATTGTGTGTGCAAGTCAAAATGTTCAGCAGTTTGCCTGACGACGCTGAGAAGGAATTTCTAAAGTTGAAGATGTGAAAATCCTCCTTTTAAAAAGTATAATTTTACACATCTTTAGTGACACTTATCGCTACTGTATAAAGATTAAAATAAATCCTTGCATCAAGGCATGCAGAACTAAAACTGAAACAAATATAAAGCACCTTTTTTTTCGGGTAGCATCTGAGCAGCTGTACTTCAACATTTTTGTTCAGTGACACTTTATGTAAAACTAAAGAGGCTTTAATAAGCACATGAAAAACAAAGCACTTGGAGTTTATCTTCTTATCTCAAAGGACTAATCTTTGAAGAGTCAACTATATGTCCTCAAATAACTGAAAATGTCATTTGCACAGAGTGATGTGCTGCAGGCGCATGCAGGGATAACACAACTAGAACAAAAGTGGGTAACTCCTGTTCACTGTAATTACTGCTGTGTACATATGTAACATCTATTTTTAAAGATCGTATGCATTTAATGACTTTGTCTGTGTATTTTCAAGGTGTGTCTGTGCCCACATACGTGTGTTCATTGATTGATCTGTACCACAGGCAAGCTGCAATTCCTTCTATGTGAAGCTTTAATAAACCAGCAGCAAGGTAGACAGCATGTGGCCATTTGATGCTTTAAAGCACAGAATGTATATATAAACAGACGATGTGGTTCTGCATTGTACAAAGTGATGACAAAATAGCTTGCTTAAGGGCAAAAAGAGAGACCAGTCTGCACAGTAGAGGATGAAAGGTGACACCACATTGTCAATGTTCCACCCAAACATACCCGGCTTTGTTCTCACTATTAGGGATCAGGTCATGCCAGTGTTGTCCATCTTTATTTACAGTCTATGCTACAAAGCTGTGAAATGCAATTTTACGCGATATGTTGCAAGAGTTTGTTGTGACTGCTGCTATGAACCCATCAGTATCTCAGAGAACTGTTGGTCAGAGGATCTAAATGTACAAAAACTTTCTACATTCTTTATTAATTTGTGTATTGTATATGTTGTGAGGAAGCTTTGTGTCTGAGGAAGGTGTACTGCAGTGGTTGTGCACAGGCAGCAGAGAGTGCTAAAGGCAAAAAAAAAAGCTTACTTCTCTTCTTCAAGAAAAAGTGAGAATCCCTGTGGAAATCCTGCACAGGATCGGGAGGGTCAGATAAAGTTTGCTTGGCCCACGAGTTCAGAGTGTGTGTGTATGTTTGATAAAGTTCTCATAGCAGAGATCTGAGACTTTCACAGGTCTCAGCAGTCCAAAACACTCCTCCAAATCTTGCTGACAGTGGACGACGAGCGGATAGAGTTAATATGAGAAAGCTAATGAATATGAATGAGGTAAATGAAAGCTGATGAATGTTATCCCTTATCTCCATAAAGATTAGACTGCTCCCTTGAACCTCTGCCAAGGACACACACAATAAAGAACAAATTTGAAGAGTTAGCTTGTCTTGCAATTTGATGGACGTTGATAAGGTTACATCACAAAGCGATACATATCTGGATGAGAACACTGAGTATGATCTGAGCGGAAACACTGAAGAGGCTGCACTTCATTTTTAATAGTTTGTCCATCGTCATGGTCAGCCCTAAAATAATCAATGTGGATTTTTTAAAGATCTTTAACAATATCCTAGGGCTAATAGATACATTAGGGTTATTAAAATGAATATTTCTATTAGGGTCTTTTCTTCCCATGAGGCCACTGCTGGCTGACGAGGAGATATATACTCTCATTCTCCTCTTCATTTTCCTGGTGTCAGATCAATCATGCACCATCCCAACTCAAGGTGAAACCCATCAAAGTGTCATTCCCCTATTGTCAGTGATTCACAGGAACTCCGACACACAGACAGGCAGGCAGACAAACAGAAAGACAGCGTCAACAGCCGAGTTAGGGGGAAAACAAACAGCCACAATGCCCGGAGAGATTAATCAGCTTTACTGCTGGTCCTCAAGTGCAAAACAGGAGGGAAATTCACTGTGAACAGAACTCCTCGCCATAAAATCCGCCCATAAATATCATCAGGCTGTGTGCAGAAAAAGATAAAGTCTATGAGATAAGATAGGTTGTTGAAACTTTGCTCAGAGAGCCTTAGGTGAAACAACAGGATCTTGTAAATGACAGTTTTAGCTGAAGCGTAGTTTCAGGCAAGATCTGTGAAGCGTCTTTGTTTCGCCATGCTGTGGACTGCAAGCCTTTGCGTCCTCTGGGCCTTGTCCGTCCAAGGAGCTCCAATGAACAAAGAGAAACAAAAGGTGCTGCTGATCTCTTTCGACGGTTTCCGTTGGGATTATGACCGCGATGTGGACACACCGAACCTTGACAAAATGGCCAAGGATGGAGTCAAAGCCCCATACGTCACCCCTCCTTACCTCACCATCACCAGCCCGACACACTTCACCCTCTTGACAGGTAAAGTGTTTCATTTTCTACAACAGTGCTTCCACTTGGCAGCGGATCTGCATATCATGACAGAATAGGAAACTGCTCTCAGTTTACTTTGCAAGGCTTGAAAAAAGCCACGGGAAAAAAGGAATTAGTTGTAATTGAATGTCCCTGGGTCCGACAGCTTTTATAGCTGAGTAAGATGATTATGCTTGGATGACTGAGGGAAGAATTCTCTGTTCCCTTTCTTATTTTGACTCTCAAATCATCAGCGCCTGCTAAAAGAAATTTAACTTCCTTGAAATTAAATTCCTCTAATCTCCGAAGTTGGTCGTAAGACCTTGTCCAAAAGCGTCATGCCACTCAGCTTGTTAAGTTGATAGAATTTTTAATGTGAATGTGTCACGCTGTGAATAATGAGTGCAAGAAGACTGACAGTGATTCTCTTCTGTAGGCCGCTACATTGAGAACCACGGGGTAATCCACAACATGTGGTTCAACACAACCACGCATGAGAAGAAGCCTTACTATCAGACTCAGTTTGTGAATGAGTGGTGGGACAATGGCACCCTGCCTATCTGGATCACAGCACAGAGACAGGTCTGTGCAGCACAATTTCCATCTTATCACTGTGAGAGACTGTTTTGCTGTTTGCAGCACTAGAAACCATTTCTCTTGACAAAACAACCTCTGAAGGCCTGCTGAATGATTTCAGGTAGATCACTGCGGTTATATTGCAAATTATTTCTCAGGCGGAGATGCTAACTGCATGCAAATGACAGCTGCTGTAAGTCTGCCTAAAAGGTTCAGCTGTAGGTTTAAGAAAATTAATCAAAATCTATCAAGTACTGATTTGGCTTCCTTGTCTGTTGACCCACAGTATGAGCAGATAAACTGCTGGCATACTTGTCAACATAAGTACATGTGTCATATTTATGTTAATGCGGCCTCTTTTTCCTACCCTTCCAGGGCCTAAAAGCTGGCTCTCTTCACTTTCCTGGCACGGCTTCCAGTTACCAGGGACAGGTTGCTATGGTGCGGGAAGTGGAGCCGCTGCTTTACAACTACAAGAACGAGACTGCTTGGCAAGAGAACACAGACAAGGTGATGGGCTGGTTCAGAGACCAGGATCTGGACTTCGTGTCCATGTATTTTGGTGAGCCAGATGGCACAGGACACAAATACGGCCCAGACTCCCCTCAGCGCAGAGACATGGTCAAACAAGTGGACCGAACAGTGGGCTACATCCGAGACTCGGCTGAACGACATAGGCTGACCGACCGACTGAACATCATTATCACAGCAGACCACGGCATGACCACAGTGTATCGTAACGGTCTGGTGGAGGAAATCACCCTTTCCAAGATCCCAGGTTTTTCATTCAGTGACCTGTCCTTCCACTTGGTGGACTTTGGACCCTCAGGAATGCTGTTGCCTAAACCAGGAAAGCTGGAGAAGGTTTACAATGCCTTGAAGGGGGCACATCCAAACCTCCACGTGTACAGGAAGGAGGAGTTGCCAGAACGCTTTCACTTCACCAAAAATGACCGCATCCTCCCCATCGTTTTATTTGCTGACCCTGGATATGTAATCAACGGGGTGCGTTGACAGATTTTGCCTTTCAGTGATGTCAACTTGTGCTACGTCTAACATCTGTGACTTCTGCCTACAGAAAGCCTGTTATTTGTTCCCATAAATACTAAATTACATAGCACAGCTTTAAGATAGCAAACAATTTCCTGCTCTAATGGTGGATAATTTAGTAACTTATTAATGACCATCAGTCAAACTACATGATTATGGCCAACAAAAGTCATCATAAAAAAATCCTGACGACAGTGATTAAGATAAATGGCCAGATAAACAATCTGTACATGCCTTCCACATCTACATGTCTTGACTATAGATATAATTAAATTACTTCAAAATCTGCTCAGTGGAAACTGGGCTCTTTTCAGCCAGAAACAAGGAGTTAAATTCTAATCTTAGCACATTACAATTTTAATCAAGTGCATTTGCACGTCCTCAGGATAATCCAGGCCTGGCTGATGACATGCAGTGCTCTCAGATGCTTCATGAAGCTATTCATGCCTCAAAATTCAAAATTAGCATTTTCATTTGGCTCCACTCAGTCACTCCACTGTGCAGCAACTTTGCAACTGAATGTGTCAGTCAGTACTAAGAGCCAAAATCCTAAAATGCCTCCAAATGTAGAATATGAAGAAAGCCAGTCCTGCGTGCACACTGATGTAAAGGGTTATCTAACGTACAGGTTATGACCGGCCATGATCCTGACAGCATTATCTGACTCTCTGTTCTCTGCCTTAATAGCTTGATCCTTGAGAAGGATAAGTATGCCAAGACTGTTACATAATTACAAAGATAACTGAATATTTTACACACTGCCATTTTTAGAGCATGTTCTTGATCATTATTATAAAACATAAGACTAAATTACCATGTCTTACAAGTATTTCATGAAATTAAAATTCTCATTTAGGCACTTCAATTGGTTGACAGTAGTCACACAAAGACAGAAAAGACCTTTATCCTACAGTGTGGAAGTGACTCCTTCAGTTGGCCAATATCTCCCTCTGCTGACTAGGCTAAGATGTGGCACCTTTGTTGAGCTTTTATGTCTGGTAAAAGTTACATTATAATTGAATCTAACAAAGTGGGTCATGCAAGTTATGTTCTCCCATCATGCCCTTGCAGTATTTCCCAGTTCAGTTCAACAAGGGAGAGCACGGCTTTGACAACCAGGAGATGGACATGAAGCCTTTCTTCAGGGCAGTGGGTCCGGCCTTTCACAAGAACCTGCAGGTGGAGCCTTTTGAGACGGTGAACATCTACCCTTTGATGTGCCACATCCTGGGCATCCAGCCGGAGGTCAATGACGGCCACCTAAGTGCCACCAAAGACATGCTGGTGACTAGCGTTCGTACTAAGGGTAAGTTTACATCACACTAATGAGTCTCTCCCCGTGGCCTCAAAAGTGTGTCGCTCCAGCACCTGCTCCTTCATTACTAGGCCACGCATCCATCATTTCTGACTTCACGTGTCTAAATCAGATGTAGGGTTACTGTAGGTGAAAGTACATCTGGCTTCTGTCCTCGGAAGTTTGAAAAGATTCTTTAAAATAGGTCTGAGGATCTCAGACTTAAAAAAAATCATTATAAGGCCAGAAATAAACAATATTTTCCTAAACTTATATATAGCATTGTTTTACATTAGTCATTTCCTAAAACAGCTGTGTGCTATTACAGCAGCAGGAGGAGGTGGTGAACTAGTTGTAGACTATTTTCAGCAGCAGATTAATAAACATATGGTTTGTGACTGCAAGTGTAGAGTAGATGTCAACAGTGTAAATTCATATTTGCATCTACCTTCCAAAGCCATTTATTTTGTATGTACATATCTTTTCTCTCTTATTTCTAGTTTCAGGTGGAGCAGATTACATCAAACGTGCCTTCACAGGACTGGCTGCAGTAGCTGGATTTCTTACTATAGTGTATGTAGCGACAATGACCCACAAATTACTCAAGAACAAACGAAAGCATAAAAGGTAAGTTACTGACTGAGGAACTGAGTAAAAGTGTATTGTTGTGCAATATATTATATCTATATTTAAGTTTAAACAAATTGAAATTAATTTCAAAAATGGCAATACCATCAAACATTTTTATGTTTTTTTTTAACAATTTCCCTGTAACACTATTTACACATGTACAACAAAAAATATTTAATTCTGCATTTCAGATCTGGATCTGTGAAAAGTCTTCCAGTGCAAGAAGAGACCAAGCAAACTTCATTTTGATCATCATGTGCAGTCTGGTTGAGTCTCTTTCAGTTCATGTGAAGAAATGCACAAGGAAGCACAGAAGTATTGACTAAAATGGCTATTAGTGCAGCAGAGTGTATATAACCGAACTTAACTGTTTAAATGGAACAGAAAAACTTGTGCATCTTCAATCCATGTTAATAAAGGGTTGTAATCAAATATTTAAATAAATAGATTTTCAAAATAAAAGTTGAGTTCCATAATATCTTAAATACGTGTAAAGTCACGAGTACACCTGAATAAGGGCATCTTAGGCCATATTTAAAAATAAATGGTAATGCAGGTATAAGTATTTGAATTTGATTTCATAGCGACTATTCAGTTTATATAATTATTCATCTTAAATTGTATTTAGGTGTGACTGGGACGAAGGTGGTGATATAATAGGTGCAGTCTCATTTACAATAAGTGAACGTGCTCCCATAAGGGTACGGTGGCTGGCAAGTGCCACATTTCGTCTCCCGCATCGCCAGTTGCCCGCCTCTTCTCGTTCACCATCGTCAATTTCCGCACAGAGGCGCTCTATTTCCGGTTACGGTTTGGTGTTGTTGTGGGCGTACTACCCTTTACAGTATTATTTGTTCGTATTGCATATTGCAAATGCATACAGCAAATTCCAAATGCACGTTGTAGAGGAAATTTTATTTTTATTTTTCTCCCTACAAATATTGCAAAGAGATGTTTAATGGTTTTGTGTTTTAAACAATGTATGGAAGTCCACACCTTTCATCTTCTACAGTCACGCTACTAAAGTGTTGCCTTAAATTCAGATTTATTTATAAACGTACGTAATATTTGTGTCTTCTATTTTAATTCTTTTTATCACATACTTTCAATACAAATGTCTTTCAACCTAATATTAGAGGAGAGTACCTTTATTTTGAAGGCAGGACTGTTGATTTCCGGTCCTGCCTCGGTGTAATTCCGGGCCGCTCGACGCTGCTCTCGTCTTTTGATAAAGGATTCTTATTCGGGGCGAAGGCAGACATGGAGGAACTGAGCGCTGTAGGAGAGCAGGTTTTTGATGCAGAATGCATTTTAAACAAACGAATGAGGAAGGTGAGTGCTGTGAAACAACATTGTAACGTTGCTTAGCGTCTGTTTTTCCCGTCGGCTGCCCTCTAACGCTGTCTCTCTGCTGCTTTTCTTTCAGGGAAAGTTGGAGTTCCTTGTGAAGTGGAGGGGATGGTCATCCAAGTAAGTACAAGTGGTGCTGCTCAGCCCGAAACAATGAAAACAACAACAACAACGTGTCGCTTGTTGCTTTCACAAACACTTAGCCGAACCGTTACTTTTTATTTTTTTCCCACAAAGAATACAAACAAACAATTGGACATTTCTGTCGCGGTGTGTTCAAATGCAGCGCTCAAATTCAGCCTTTACATTTGATTTCTTTTGTTCATAACAAACGCATTTTTTGGAAGTTTGCGAACGGCTACAGCGAATCTTTCACAGGCTGCGTTTAATTTAGTTTTTCTACTGATGTTTATAATGAATTTCATCATGTTCGGACAGTTTTATTTCGTGCTTTTGACAAGTTTTTGTGTCGAACTCGATAAGTAATTACACCAAATTCGCCATGATTAATGTATCTTTAACGGAACTATTACATGTGGTGTTATCACTGTGCTACATTTTACAGCTTAGATTCATGCTGCTGTTTTTAAAGCTTCACTAGCCTTCGTTTCTTGTCACTTGCCCTCTCTGTTCACTTCACATTGTTGCTGTAATCCACTATAAATGCACACTGTTGCCTGCCAGCTCCATGGCTTCTGTTAGCACCACATCCTTTGTGTGTGTGTGTGTAGGGGAGAGGGTGGGGGTTGATTATTTCCCTTACTGCTGATCAGAATAGGCTATTCAACATCTTGTGAGGAGGAGAAAGGTCATTACACATGCATGTAGCTCAGATCACTTAAAAGAATAAACAGAGCAGCTAGTTTTCAGCTTCTTCCTGCAGTATTTTTACTGATAAATATTTAGTCAGTAAGTAAAATAGATTTTATTTTGGGGTTGCAAATTCTGCTCTGTGATATTATTTAGAGTACATTAAATCTTTTTCAGACCATGTTCCTTCTTAGTTTTGATCCATACTCTCTTTGTATCAATTTATTTCAGGCACAACAGTTGGGAGCCCCAGGACAACATCCTTGACCCACGACTGTTGGCCGCATTCAACAAGAAGTAAGAATCCTTATTGCGACAAATGATTGGTCTGTCTTAAAATTAATTAAATTGAAATTAGCTGGGTTAAATCTGAACTTTGTCAGCAGGATATCCTATAACTACACTTTAGATATTGCTGCAATCCTACTGATATTCTGTACATTGGTACATTGGTTATTGAAATTTCTATTCATTATAGAGAGCAAGAAAAAGAACTTCTGCTGCGTAAAAGAGGAAAAAGGCCCAGAGGAAGACCGCGGAAGATTCTAGTAAGTCAAACTCCAACCGGAACAGCATTCTTTCAGGTCTTGCTCCAAAGTATCTGACATCTGCTTTTTAAATTTCAGGAAAATTTGCCCGAAGCTGCAAAGTCACGCAGCTCTTCATCTGCTTCGTCCTCATCATCTTCCGATTCTTCATCCTCATGCTCTTCCTCCTCTTCCTCGTCAGACGACGACGACGATGATGACAGCCAGGATCAACAGGCGAACCCGAGTGTCAGAACCAGAGAGCTACATCCTGTCCCTCAAAAGAAGGCTCAGATTGTCGTAGCCAAACAGGAGCCCCCGAAGAAACGAAGCAGGAAACCTCTACCCCTTGAGGTGAAGGAATTTCAACAGAACAAGGGCCCTCGCAAAATCCTGAAGACCACCAAAGATATAGATCTTCCTGGGGCGATAAAGAAGCCTGTTCACCCAGCAAACTTCACCTTTATGGGTTTCCACCGAGGCTCAGCCAGGGATGCAGCGGGTGGTCAGAATCGGAGCTCTCTGACCCCGGGTGGAGCTGTTAAAAACTCCGTGGGCGCTGTAGGATCTGGCAGATCGTCAGTCCAACCTCCCTCCTTTCCCCTCAACAAATCCAGCCAGAGCAGAAATGTCACTGAGGGTAAACTGTCTATTTCCAATATGAACAGCGGGACAAGTCTGGATTTGAAAGCAGCTGCTGGTAAATCAAAAGGAGTAGCAGCGTTGAATTTGAATACATCCAAACACCCCATTCAAGGAACCACTCAGCACACACTAAGCTCCCCCAATGGACAAAAGAAACTCCAGACACCAGTGTCAACAGTGCAGCGGATACCCAATACTAAAACAGTGTCTTTGCTGTCTAAGAACGCCCCCTCCAATCAAAGTTCTGGCCTTCAGCCCCTCAACCTTCAGAACAAACCAGTTCAGAGCAATGATCCTCCTGGAAACGGCACAACACCAGCATCAGGTCAGAGAAATCCCGCAACACCAGCAAGAAAAACTACTGTGCCTCAAAATCAGGAGTGTAATACTCCAGCAACCCCTGTAAAACTGCAGGGCAGAAAAACCCAGACTGGAGCTGACAAGGTCAGGGAGGTGAATAAAATCCAGACCTCCAGAGTCCAAGGCAGGCTTGAGAAGAGCAGCATGCATAAATCCCCCACAGAGGTCCAGAGCCAGCAGGAGAGATCAGCCTCCAAAGATGGCAAGAAAGCCAAAATGACCGACATGAGCACGGGTGAAGAGGAGAGCAGCTCAGACTCCGACCAGGATTCCTACGCTGGACAGGATCGCTCTGTAGCAATCCAAAACCAGGACTGGAAGCCCACCCGTAGTCTGATTGAACATGTGTTTGTAACGGATGTCACTGCTAATCTAGTTACAGTCACAGTCAAGGAGTCACCAACCAGTGTGGGCTTCTTCAGCATTCGCAACTACTGATAGGACTGAAGAGCCTGCTTTGAAGCAACAACTCGGATTCGTGTTCTTTTGAATGGACAAACACATCAGTAAACGAATTAATGAGTTAATTTGTCTTTCATCTGCTTTTAGTTAAGGCCAATGTTTAGGTATAAAAAAGACAGATCACAGACCTACTGAAATTCAGTCATTGATTATTATTATTTATTTGCTCATGTCTAAAAACAGACAGAATGAAGAAATTATGGAGGGCGGGCATGAGCAGGGGGCTAGCTTCTGTTATGGATGGCAGACATTTCGTTCATAATCTGTCAATGTTGTGAATCCATATCTCAATCACTAGCTACCATAAGCCTGTTTTAACTTCTTATATAGTATTGAGTCAATAGTATTCTTTATTTTTTTAACGTTTCCTAAATTAGCTACCTCTGTTTTTCAGCATTTGCTGCATATGTACATTCATTTATTCTTGGGACAGGAAAATCTTTTCCCTCCAGGGTATACCATTGTTGTTGTGTTCATATCATTGTTTTAAATATATATATATATATAGCTATAAATGTATTGGATATACAGACTTGTGTTTGTACTAAGCGACCAACTCCAGTAAAAGACAGCTTCATTTCTGTACACAGAAAAAAAAACACATCAGGACCGTGCACATTATAATCGCCAAAAAGAAAAGGTTTCATTCCACTGTGCAGCCAGTTTATCAGTGTGGTTTCCCAAACGGGCTGAAGCATGTGGGGAGTCAGATACTGTATCTCAGTTCCCTTCCAATGCTCAGATAAGACTCGACCCTGGCTGAGGTTTGCTCTTCTGCCTTTTGCATCAGTTCTGTCCTTCAAACAAAATATTCACTAGCAGTCTTCTCACATTTGTAATTAATGCACGCAGAAGACAAGTGCTGACGTGGCAGGAAGACACCTGAGGAGGCTTCTTCCTCACTCTGTCGCAGCTTTGTGGGCAAACTCGACAATAAATAGCTCAGCATTGTTCGTCGATAACCACAAAATGGGAGTGTTTCAAAATGTCTAGTACTAAAATATCTTTATATATATATATATATATATATACTTCTTCTCATCCTCGTGCATGGGTTGAGAAGCTGCAGGCTTGGCCTCCCAGAGAAATAAAAAAAAAGGTGGTGGTGGAGAGGGAGGGGTCTTTATCTGATGTAACAGAAAAGAAACCGCAACAATGCGCGCTACTTTCTGCTCCCTCGAGAGGAGTTCAGCAACAAAGCACTTCAACTGAACTCTTCTGTCTAATCCTGCTCTGCAGACTGTGCCTTTCTTTCTCTCAAAGACTAAACACAAAGGCATTACCCCAAAGATAGCTAGAATTTCAGGTTGTTCAATAAAGGAGCACCCCTAGAGCATAGCATGGAGACAGTACCATTTTTTTTTTGTATTTTCCTGTCTGTATTATTTAACATTGGGGGAAAGCCTTGCTTGGAAGACCCATCACAAATGTCTGGAACATATAAATATTGGCAACATAAGATCCAAATAGAAGTAGGTTCCATTCAGCATTAATACTGAATACACATGTCAAAAATGTAGGTAAAAAGATTAGTGTAGGCCTTTATTAAAATATCTTTTACCACTATTGTGTGATAGGTTAAGAGGTAATGCAGGGTGTTATCTGTTCTTTTTCCCATTAATTGATGAAAAGAAAGAATTTGGCAGAAACAGTTGTTCAGGTCTTCTTTACAGGTACTAACCATCTCTTTGGATTGTTTTTCTTGTTACAAACTATTTATTTCAAATTAAAAGCCTTTTGGGGATAGGACAGTGTCACCAATCCTTGTATTGTGCCACTTGTCACCTTGACTAATAAACGGTACAACTTTTACATTTGATTTCAGTTATTTATTTCCAAATGTTTGCTGCTTTTTGTTGTTGGAAAAAAATGGTTTATGGACCAACCACTCATGTAGTAAACTTTTCATTTTTGACCAATTATTGATGCTGCTTAGAACATGATCCTGTTTTCTAAAGGAGCAAACAAAATCATCAAAGATCAAACTTCTGTCCATTGCACAACTTCACTACACCTCATGGGTTCATGTATAATACTGACCACTAGATGGTGCTGTTGTACTTGAAGGTAAGGACACCTGAGAGTTCTTAATTAGCTATGCGTATGATCTATTTATGGCCACCTTTACACAGAAATATTAGAAACAGTGATATATTTGTATCTAATCCTACAATAAATAACAGTAAAAGCTGCCTACTCTGTTCCAAACAAAACAATATTCCCTCAAATATACTGTAAGAGCAATCAAAAAACAGCATTCCCACTATTGTGAAAACCTCCTTTATCTCTGGCCACAGTTTCTCATTTCACGTGCTCGCCAAGAGAAATGTTGATGTCCTGTGTTTCCACTGCAACCTCATCTGATGATCTGATAACACTGAAAACCTGTACATGCCTCCCTGACAAGGCCACGCTTTCACTTTACAGCCAGTGATTAAATTTCAGCCGCTCATTTCCATGTGAATATAGGTATTGGGTGTGTGCGTGTATGGCTTGGCTGTGCAATACCGTTGTATCTCTAACCCCCACAAAGAACAGTGAGAGTTCTGGACTAGAAGTGACCGCAGAATAACTCAGCTTTTTGTCGTTCAAATTAAATAATCTTTTGATACCAGCAGAAAAAAAAACGATAATATAGCTTCACTGGTTTCCCACCATTCTTTCTTGCAGACAGCTGCTAGAACTGTGCATTTATTATGTAAATTACATCAAATGAATAATAAAAAAAATCAATAATTTATAATATACTATACTATAATAAGAAAGATAAAACTGTGTAGTTAAAGTGTAAGATGCGTTTTTGTTGGTTTATTAATATTGGGGGTTGCCTTCCTATATTTATTAGCATATAATAATATATATTCTTACTTATATCCCTTCACTGTAACACAAACGATATCCAGTC
This sequence comes from Parambassis ranga, assembly GCF_900634625.1. Lineage (NCBI taxonomy): Eukaryota > Metazoa > Chordata > Actinopteri > Ambassidae > Parambassis > Parambassis ranga. The sequence goes on from NC_041029.1 coordinate 8,414,578, forward strand.
AAGAGCACAGCGACATTAAGGTTTGTGTCAGCTTAAAGTACTCTTTATGCAGTATGCTGACCATGCTCATAATATTGCTGTATATAAGAACCATGGATTAGCACAAGTAAAATATAGCAAAGTGTAAAACCAGCATATATTGGAATTATCTCAGGCATACACTAAGTGAGTAAATATGCAGTAAAGTGGTGTAAGAGGCTTATTTTAAAGCATTGTTATTGTTCTGCTGAAGAGACTAAATGAACGGGAAAAGTCTGCAGCACCTTTAAACACACAGACGCCCCTCTCCCTCTTTCACCACCCCTGTATTTACACACTCTTAAAAACACTGTCACGCAGCCTGACTAACTGACAGAAGTTATCATTACACAAAGCGCTCTATTCCATAATTTATAGAGATCCCCGTCCCAGTCATGTGGAATTCTCCCAAAATAAATTCAAGTAAACACTTATGCGACAAAGAGGCACTCACAGTGGCCTGGTATGCATAAACAGTATGAACAGTGTGACAGTGTAATCCCAACCCCGCACCCCCCAACTCAACACACACATATGTACCCAACAGCCCAGCCCAGTGCTGACTTCAGGCAGGGTTTGGAAATGAGCCTAAACCCCCAGCGCCGATGCACCAACTCCAATCCCCGACACCCCCCCTCCCACCCCACCCCACACCTGACTCCTGGCAAAATAAGCCAGACTCCAATCCATCTTCCTTCACAATAACATGCACCACGAACCAAGTTGTTGTGAAGAGTGTTCAGCAAGTTTATCTCCGGGGATGCTTTTGTGTTTTTCCCCAGGACGTCTTATTGTTTTAGCAACACAAGATGCTCTAAATCAATCAGCTCTTTAAATATCTCTTGCCTGTTAAAAAAGACAGAAATAAGCTTTTTCCACAATGCACTGGTGAAAGTAACCAACCGACACAGATGCACAGAGATACGAACAAATTATCAGGGAGAGCTTAATGCACACAAAAGTGAAAAAGAAAATGAATTCTAATAATGGTTCCAATGCTGAATCCTGGCTAAATGCTGACTAATATGAGGAAATAAAGTGATATTGATGTTTCATTTTCTGTTTGTACTTGTGTTTGCACTCTTCTCTACCTTGAGGATTGCAACCAAGCGGAGCTGCTTGGGTGTAGAACGCCTGGGATGGTTGCTATTCGATTTCAAAGGGAATGTTTAGAAACCTGATCCGACCCTCCAGCAGGCATAGCTACACCCACGTCTCCCTCGCCCCTCATTCTAAATCACTCTACTGGAGTAGTGTAAACAAACTTCAGTTTGCTCTCTGATATTGAGAGGTTAAGACAAGCGGCAATCCTCCACTATGACAACACGGCCTCAGACAGACGATGTCATCTGTCTTACCTCACTCTCCATCCATCACTACGCCGGAGTCGACATGTCTGACAGTCCCACTCTCGCTTTTCTCGTTGGCACAGGCCTCCACATCTGTCACTTTTTCCTCCCAGCTTACTTTTATTACACCAGATGAACTCCTCCTCCTTCCCCTCTGAATTCACGGACACCTGAAGGGCAAGCAGGCAGAGAGAAGTCCTATTGATTAGTCATGGTATCTGATGTCATCCTGACTCCATAAACACTTACAGTTAGCCATTTAGCTACCTGTAAAAAAATGTAAGAGAGGAATGTCTGAGCCCTGCCATACAAATATGTGAAACTTTTACAGTTAGAATGTCAACATATAAAATACACTTTTTCGGCTTTCTGCTGTAAATAAAAAACAACAACAACACCACAATTTATAATCACAGTACACAGAAATGCCATAAGTTAGGTATATGGTTATTTAACTGAAGAAATAAATACTATTCTTGGACAATGAACAATAAAAAAAAGGTTAAAACATATAAAACTGTTATTGATCAGAGCTCAAGAGAGGACTGGAAACATGGTGCGGCACTGTAGTCATGGAAACCATGCTTACACTTGTTGCAATACAGTCAGACTTAATTTGATCATTTTTAATGACGCAGCTGCATTATTTTTCCCTCTTTTGGTGGATGACCTATGACCTGTATAAGTCTGTATAGTACATCATATATAAATATCAAAAACAATGTGGGAAAGCGCTGTTAAAAAAATAGCAACATGTGGCAGACACAGTGAAAGACAAAGTAAGAACAGGAGGAAGCATGACAAAGAGTCAAAGACATTTCTGATGTGAGACTCTGTTCGTCTCCCAGAGAGCTGTTTCTCTTAACACCCACAGGGCAGAAATAGGGAGGAATCTCCCTCTGCTGTGAAATGGAGGTAACAAAGTCAAACTGTATCTACCAGACATAAGGGCCCAGCAGGAAGTTTGCCCTTCTGATCTTTATATAATCTGCTCTGGGGAAGACACAGCTACTTTCCTTACCGCCGTGGAAGACTCTTTTCCTCAGCCTCACATCCTAATCTGATTGAGGAAGAGAGAAAATATTGACTGTTTCACAGGACAAAGCAGTGTAAATATTTGAAAACCACTGCAACTGGGACGGTTTAATCAAATAATGTAACAACCTAAACTGTGGCTGTAAACGTAGGCCTTTATTATAAACATGTTTTTTGAAAGTGATATCCATAATATTCTTTCAGAGCTTTTTAACTTTCACAAAGGCTGCATTATTTCCCCCCCTAATCTGGGGTCCTTTGTTTAACCCACATAAAACTTAATAAAGCCAATGGCACCAGGAGAGGCGCACTGATAAATCAGTGGCAGGCTGCAAACAAGGCCCGGTGCCGGCGGACCTGTGTGCAACAGGACAACTCTATCGGTGAATTTCACAGGTCATTACTCTGGCTCCAGCCATTGCTGCCTCCAGTGGCTCTGGAGACGGCCAGCTTTTTCTCAGAGACAACAGCTTACTGGGCTTTGTGCTAGCTAAACAAGCGTGTCTGTCTCACAGCAGTAGATTAATGTCTAGATAGAGGGTTTGCTCCTCAGGGAGACCTGTGGAGGAGCCATCCATCAACCTTTGGAAACCATTACACAATAACAAAATAACAAAATCTGAGAGTGGGGCTCATTGACTGAACCCTGTCCTCTGGGGCTACAGTGAGAGAGGAAGAGGTTTCTGAATTAAGTCTCAACACACAGGGAAGGTTGAATTTCCTGAAAACCAGTGTGAGCACAAAAAGCTGTGATTAGTAAGTTTGACTATTAAATGCCCATTACACGTTTCCACATGTTTCACAAGGATGTCTTTTTTTTCCAAAAATACATATTTTACTGCAGAAACAGCATATTAAAAGAATTTAAAATACATTTTCACTATACCAGCTTATGTGATTAACAGACTATTTACTGCAGTTGTACACCCATGGTGTCTCTCTGCTGTGTGTGCCATTAATGCAGCTCGAGGACTGATTCCATTGAGTGTCATCTGTGAGAAGATGTGTGTGGTAAACACACAAACCCTCGGCCCTCCACATGAATGACAGTAAACAACACAGGATCTCTGGCTGCACCCCCCCCCCTCCCTCCACCCCCGAGGAGAAAGGGGTCACACAAACACAGCATCTGACTGGCTCTTAATTTGTTTAAAGCAGCCCATTCAAACAGGATCCCCAACAGAGAGAAAATCTCGTTTCCAAGGCTGTCGCCATGGCTCGAGCTGTGTTGTTTAGGAAGGAGATCAGGACGCCGCTGACAACTCAGCTGACTTCCAGCACACACAGCTTCACAGAGGCGCCAGGTTGTAATTAACACTTTGCAGATTACGTTTACAGGACCAACATGGTCTGCCTGAAGTTTTATTACCGCCTGGATTGTACTTCTGCCCTCCAGGTATACAAAACACTTTCTGTTTGACGCTGCCATGTCCTGTGTGAGTACATTTGACAAGTTTTGATCGCGCTTAGAGTCAGCTGGGTGTTCACTGCTCCACAGAGATAATGAGAATCTGCCCTCGCTTCTGCCAGTTTTCTAGCTATGACTGTCCCCTGCCTATTTCTGTCTCCCCTATCTGCAGCTTTCATTCATTTATTTGGGCTCACGCTGTTGGTCTAACAGTCTTATTAGAGAAGCAGTGAAACTAATCCATTTCTTGGCAGCTGGCAGCAGACAGCTGGGCAGCTGAGGAGTCGCACAAAGTGGCTGATATAATTGCAGTGTAATCATTTTCATGCAGCTCCTCGGTTTCTTCTCGGACAGGCAGGCAGGCAGAGCTTCAGGTTAACATGCTAAGGTGATAAAAGCATCATTAAAGTCCCAGTGACCTCAGAATGTGAGGGCCAAGTCAATTCAGCTTTCATCAAACGTGTCACGACAACGCAAAGGAATTCTGATCATGCAAAAAAAAGTAATAAAACATGAGTACAGTAGATTCCTCAGTGTTTGTCTTAGATCTAAATATATCATATAAAAGCACTAATATTAGGCCGAGTTAATGTAGTGAACACTTGTGCTTTCTAATCACGGACCACAGCGGCGTCACAGTTTGCATTCCGTATCCTTTTACCACAGAGGAGGATCTGAATGAAATACACATTAAATGCAGCTGTGGGAAACATCTGAACACATCTGTACCACTAGATGGCAGGCAGGCATCCCCTGAAATACCTTTCATACAGCTGTCATTAATATACCTTCATTGAAAATTCAACACTGATAGCTTCCAGTCATGACAGAAGAAACCGGCTAAAAATAAACACAGACATTTATCTGCAGTTCAGACCTGAATCAACCTGCAGTTAACTGCAGCAAATACCTACTGAGAGAGTTAATTATAGATCAGAATACAGAGAGGTGTCAGTCTCTGTGGAAAAAGCCTGAGTTTCCCATTCATCTCTGCAAACCCAAACTCATGTGTCTTAAACACTTCACACTGAATTAAGCTGAAGTGGAAACCCACTCTCCAGACTTGCAGCACTTCTTTCCACTCCAGGCTGGGTGATAAATCTCCAGTCTTCCACTCTGTGCTGTCTGCTTCCCTTGTTCCCTCTGTTTTACGCCCCTTTCTTCTCCTCCCTCTGTTTGGGCAACAGTAGATCGCTCATAAAATAGGCAGAGGGGACAGCACGAGGAGCTGTGGGATTGTGAATTGCACAAGAACATGTAATGCCAGTGAAGACGTTTATATATGTTCACTTTTCTAAAGGATATTTATAATTTCTGTCTTTCTATGTTGATGAAATCCTTAAGCTCAGCACAAAAACTGGAAGCTCTCTACAAAGAAAAAGGCTTACCAACATCTAATTCTCCCTAATGAACATGTTGCATCTTGTTTCTTAATTCTTACACAAACAGAAATGTAAAAACAACAATTTGCGGTTTTAGGAGGGGCTGCAAGCTGGAATGCTATCTGATAATACCTTTACAGCCTAAATCAGACCCTAACCAGCAAAGCTGTCAGTTTTTCCTTTGACATATGCCATAAAGAAAAACTCTTATTTGTATCTTTGCTTGAGTCTCACTGCTGAAATTTCTGGGATTAGTAAGATAAGGAGTGTTGTCTGACAAACATACAGTATTTATGTGACATGTTTGTGCAGCAGCTTGACAGAATGCAATTAAATCAGCACCCACAGGCGTGTTAATGACTGTACTCTGTCATCAGGCTGGAGACGCTGAGTTGGTTTTGTCTCGGCCTCTGGTGCTCAAGGCCTTTTTTTCTTGTAATAACCTTTCATGCTGAACTTCAGGTAATAATGATTATGTAATCAATCTCAATAGAAGTAGCAACCAACACACAGTTCCTATGGACCTCTGCACCTCTCTGAGTCATACACAGGCTACGAAAACATCCATGCTGCCAAGCAAGCTAAAAGATACATTCCTGCTGTATACGTCCAGTGTCACTGCCGACACACAGGGTTTACCTGTATCAATACCTCTCAATATCACACATGCTGAGCGCTCTAAATCTCTGTAGAACTGATCTGAACCTGTCAGAACAACCCTTGGAGTGCATCGATGTACTTTTCAACACCTGGTGAAAAGGGAGAAAGGCACAGTCTGGATTGCCAAAGTTATCCGCGAAGCTGCCAAACGTATCAACAGTTTCCCAAAGCAGGCGTGATGCTCGCTATGCTCACATGGCTGCCAATGCCGAATACCATCCCGAACAAAAACCTCCGACCAAGGATGGACACCTTGAGAAACAATTCTGCTTATGAAACCAATCCAATCACATGGGAACCTTTAAGTGTTATGGGATGTTTTATTTTTTGGATGTTTTATTTGTAAAATTCCACGAACAGGTCATCTATGATTTAAAATATTCAAGCTTCTTACTGGCTCAAATCAAATCATGTATGCTAACAGCTAAATGTGTTTCTTTTTATCACTTTGCCAACATCTGATGGGCACTTCGTTTGCACCTGAGTGTTCTCCTTATATCATGTCTTCTTCAAGTGACTGCTGAGTGGTATTTAAGGAATGAGGGAAAAAATACGAGGAGGGAGCACTCTTGTTATTACTTTCTCAAGTTATTGTAGGTGAGAGTCTAAATCAAAAGGAGGTGGACCTGGAAACAATTTGCCGGGATCCTGGAGTACATCTGAGAACCTCACAAACCTCCAGGAATGATCGCTTTAGATACTTACCATCTGATCAAAGCAAAGTGTGAAGAGAGTGAATTAATAAATATCCTTAGGCGGCTTGTTTGGTTGTGCAAGATGACAAGGTGATAGAAAAGCTTTGGCGTGCTCTAAGAAGCGGGTGAACCTGAATGTGCTTGAGGGGGCATACGGAGACATAGGAGAGGAATGATGGACGGCTCACACGCCAGTCATTGTGAGAAAATTATAGCTAGATGCTGCCAACTGAGGCAGTGTGGCGGCCAGCCAAAGCCCCCAGGAGTACAAAGGCCCAGGGATCCCTGTGTGTGAGTGAGCGCCGGCCTGCCTGCCTGCCTGCGGAGCCCCAAACCTTCATATTTACATGCGACGCTCAAAAGTTAATTGCAGCGAATTCCTGCACTGGGTGCAAAGTAGGGGCTGTTGTTGCTTTATTTTACATAACAAACACACAGTTTCAACTGATTTCAAAGGAACGTAAACCAGAAATGCAATTGGATTTGAGCTCTTCTCTAAAAATAAACAAATTAATTGATGCTTGCTTATACAGACAATTGTGCTGATATCTTGTATATATATATATATATATATTCTTGTCATGGCTCTTTTGTCACTGGATTGGTGGCTCCCCGAGGGAAACACAAATTCCTCCAATTACCCTGTGTGTTTGGAAAATGATTTGTATTTGATTCAGCTTCTTAGGAAATGTTCATGTGCATGCTATCAGCAGCAGGAGAGCTTGAAGGCCCGCATTATCAAGCCAGACCTCATTTTCACAGTAGTTGATGGACATAAGCCATAATGTGTCAGGGTTGCCACGCTTTCTGATTTTTGATAAACGAACAGTGCCCTCTCCACTCTCTGGACTTGGCAGAGATGGCCCGTGCATATCAAAGTTAAGGTCTGACCTTGCATACCAGATGAGGTTTGGATTAACGAGCTCTGGACATCAAACAGCAGGATCACCCCCCCCCCCCCACGCACAGACACACAAGTCATCAAAACCCATCTCGCTGAAATTTACAGCAGACAAAAAAAAAATGCTGGAAAAATCAACATCGTGCTTGCCACGCATCTCAGTCTGAACATCGTGACCAGGATGGGGGAAGAGCAGCAGCAGTACCAGCGGAGAGGATATTTCAAAAGCCTCCAATTATATTATGTGTGGGAGAGCACAAAGAGCTGGGCCGTGTGCCAAACGGCATCCTTTACCAAACAAATAAAACTTCTGACAGGACGTGTCTGCGTTTCATTGGACTACACACAAACAGACTGCAGCGAAAAAAAGTCTCACATAATTAAACAAGTCACATTCATATTTAATAGGCATGGAACTACAAGAGGGGTGCATTATGAGTTATAAAATAATTTGTGTCCCACGCCCACTCGGGACATTAGAAAGGAGTGGGAGGAGGCGGAGGATTCAGATGCTGTTCAAAGAGGCACACTGAAGCCTTTTATGTGTTATTCCATCTACTTCAATGACAATAATCAGGCACAGGTGGATTATCATTACTGTAACTAGGCCCTATTCTAAACATAAAAATGGACAGAAAAATGAGGCTTTAACCGAGCGACAGGCTCATATCAGAGCTGCTTGAACAACAGAAACAGCTGTTCCCTGCTCCACTGGGAGTGAACACCTGCCTTCATTTTGTTTCGCTGAGGCCTCTGCTACAGCCACAGCTGGACATCTGGACAGGGAATGAATGAATGAATGAACGAAACGAGATTTGATTATATTGACAGATGTACGCGGCTCATTAAAGCAGGCCTTGTATTCACTGACAAGATGTGAAATACTGATCTATGTACGTTAAATTAGGTGAGATCGTGTTCTGACAGATTGTAATTCACAGATTATAAACAGCAGGTGTCAAACCATCAATACATGGTTAACAACTTTTTTTCTTTGTTACACATATTTTGAAAGACATCCTATATTTGGACCAAAAATAATATGCGGATGAGTCGCACATGTTGTTTCCTTACATTTAATCTAGATTATCTGGGTAAAAATATGGTTTAAAAGTTGAAAGTTAAAGCCGCTTATCACATTACGTCACGTCCATACCGACCTTTACTTAATCATGTTGTGACCATAGCAGGCAAAAATACACTGTGCATACATTAAAGCCGCCAAGACTGCAGGTAGCTGTATAATGGCTGCTGTTGTTTTCCCTATTAAGCTTTTGAGAATAACAATGCGCCTTGTCACTCAGTTTAAATGATAAATTTTTTTTAATTTATCTCGTAACACAACTATTTCTGCTGCCAGTCCATGCTTTCTCTGAGCTACCAGCATTATAAAGATCAAAAGGTATTTCTCAAGCTTTCATCACTGCAAAACTTTGTGTATCAGTTTATTATAGAGTTGTGGTCCAAGTGTACTCGGCGCTCTCAAACCTGATCATTACGGCCCATCCTTTCATGTGCTGAGCTGTTTAACGGGATTATTTGAAATTTGTCATTCCCACAGAATAAACATCATTCTGCAGTCTGACTTTTACAAACTCAGCTGGCACACTCAGCTCGTTATTGTATTCATAATGAAGGTGCCACAAAGGTCACCCTGTGGCCTATTAATGAGCCAGGCTAGAGTTATTAAAACTAATTTTATCATCTGTAATGAAAAATGAATGACTTGTGTTTGATATTTTTGGCAAAACTAACAAGGAGAAGTTTGCTTTGATCAGGAAAATATCTGAACCCTGTAGGAGAATTTAATCAGCAACAAGGTTTTGGCTTCAGAATATCTGCATAGAAAAAAAAAGGTTGATTAGGTTAAAGGGGGAGGGGGGTAGAAAAGCAGTAAAACAACCCTGTACCCAAAGAGATCATTAAGTTAATGGATTGCTGGTGGCTAAAAGCATTTCATTGTTGGGTATCTGAGACTTCAGAGATCTGCGGACGGCCGAGGCTGGGAAGCACCACGCTGAGCGACGAGGCCCAGCACAGAAGTGACGAAGGGCATTAGCGACCCTGCATCCTCCAGTCTGCAGCTGGTATTAGCAGGCAGGCACCGAGCGCTCTGTCAACACGTGTTACTCCGCACACAAATCATCTGACCGGCGTCAGCACTCTGCCTGCGTTACAGCAGGAAAAACTAAGGGGAAAGAAAGGTTTAAGAAGAGGGAAGATCACAGAGCAGCTCCTGTTATTCTAAGATAGGATAAGAAATATGAGGAAAGCGTTCAAAGTGTAGCCCAATGCTACATTAATAAACGTCATCTGAAGGTTTTGTGTGTTGAATACACAGGGAAATAGAAATATTCTCTACATGACACCTGTTGAATGAAATAATCAGATTGCAATACATCAACGTGGAGTGGTATATGGTAAATAATATCTCAAACATAAATTTTTGGGGGCAGTTGTTAACTGAATACCCTCTAATCCTTCATACGGCTTTAACACCTGACTGTGACACACACAACCTGAAATAGGTGGGTATCCAAGCAGCTTGTCAACTGTGAATCCTGACCAGCGCTGGCTTTACACAAAAGGACAAACAGTAACATGTATAAGACAAGAATATCAGTGTCAAACACTGTGGACCCAACACACACACACACAAGCTCAATGCAGGCTACGCATTGAGTGTTTGTTTAAGCTGCATTGTACAGATCTTCGGCCTTATGTTGCTATCCGGTGACAAGTACAGGGATTTGTCTGCTGCACGCGTATGTGCAGAGCTGGCTCTGAGGCTAAGGAGCATCATTACGACCTAAACACAACTAAAACAAAACACAGGCTTTCTGGTGCCCCACAGTCTACCCAAGTGAGGCTCTGGAACAACTGAGGGGGGGAGGTTGTCTTAGTCAGTGTGAGAGAGAAGCAGCAACACACAACTCACACACATACAACTAAAAACAGTGTAAATTTGTTTAAAAAAAAAACTGAGACCCAAACGTTGAGAACATACAGTCTATGTGATGATGTGTGGAAATATTTAAAATTTAAACTTAAGGGAAAGTGTAATGACTTTTAAGTGATTTATCAGACTTAGTAATCAAAGACTACATGCAGCCAACGTCGTGAAGCGATCACTCCTGCCTGATGCCAAAAGTTGTGAGAACAAGACATATTCTGGTCTTTTTTGTTTCTTTTGTTTAATTTTATTGTTGTAATGATTCCACCTGCTTTATTTTAATGTCTCTGGAGCAGGTTATGGTTATGAATTGTTTTGTCATACTCTATACAATCAAAACGTATAGTACTTTACATTAGTGTGAACAGAATTGTTCTTTTACAGCATTTCAGAGAATGCTGAATTGGTGCTATAGGCGTAAAAAGTCTAGAGTCCCATCAACATTAAACTGGTACTTACACATTTATGCATGAGTATAATAATTCACTTACACACTGATGGGGACGATTTGGCTGTCACTTGAGTGCTTCCATTATTGATTAACAGGTTCACAATACTTAATTTCTCAAGATGGCATTTACACTTTATTATTTCAGTGAATGCTTGTCATTTCATTAACTTTGTGACTTTTTAAACAGCAATGCACTTCTTTGTCTCGTCTTTTTTTAATCTAATATTTAAGCATTGATGAACAGCCAACAATCATTGTTCATTTTTATATTTAAAAACAAATCTATTCCGTTTTAAAGGTGCCTAATGACTCAGTTCTAAAGACACGTAACAGCATCCGTGTGTGATTCTTTTTCTGCTGCTCAGCTCCTGCTGGGCTGCAAATGGGTAGGAGGGTTTGTGCAGATGAAAGAGTGAGACCTGTGAGCAGCTGCTGATTCCTTCAATCACTGACTCTGCTCCTTTCTTTATCAGCTTGTAATGGCTCTGATGTATGACTGACGGCTTTACCAGTGATAAGATAAGTGGCTGTTAACTTGAGAGCATTATGGACCACATTTCTTCAAATCAAAAGCTGATACTGGAAATAGAACCAAAACACATTTCCTTCCAAACACCTATAGTGCATCAGTAACTCATCTTTTGTTTGTATAATTATATTAAGTTACAACATAAAAAAGTAGGCTATAAGCCCCTGATTGTAAAGAGTACATGATGCGTAAAATGGTGTTAGCTGAGAATCCCACACTGTGCGCACTGTGGCAGGTGACTTAAAGGTTTACCCAACGCTCGGAAATGACCAGAAGAATGAGCAGAAGCATTTTCAATCGTTTCAGTGTCGTTTTATTGTAGGAATATAAAGAATAAATAGCACATTTCCTTAATTTACAGGTTAAAACAAGTCACTGATACACCAATAATCCACATTTAACTCTGAGGTCGATCAGCTTCATCCACGTGTGGAAAAAAGTCCTTACGTGGCTCTATGGGCCATATCTCCATAAATACAAAATATATAACCAATATTCTCCACAAATAAAGTAGACTCTGGTTACAAATAATACTGACTTTGTACAGGGAGTTATATATAACTGCATGGCACCGCATATACAGAAAATACATTCCTACACTCGGTAGTGCATGTGAACAAAAAAAAACGATCATAAAAATACTGAGCTTATAATTTATGTTTAGAGTCTGTTTTTAACTCGAACAGGAGCATTTGCAGTCTGTGATGATCGGATACTGCACAGGTATCCAGGCACATTTCAGCCCCCCTTTCCTCTGCACGCATCTCCATCGCAGTACCGTCAGGTGGGTAGAGTTCGCAGGTTTACACACCATCCCCTCCGGAACAGAACACGACCTTTTGCTCAGGCAGCTGCCCACACGCACGAACCGCGGCCAGAACCTGTTCCCCAGGTCGGTCCAGGTGTACACGACCGGACAGAACGAGTAGGCCCACAGCCACTGTTGCAGTCGTCGCTTCAGTTTCTTACTGGGTTTGTGCTTCTTGCCAAACTGGACGTCGAAGTCCACCGCTCGGATTTCTTTCGGGAGTACTCCACCGGGCTTTTGGATCTCAAAGTCCTCGAGTTCGTCGTTCCCGGTATATTTGTCCTCAATAGGAGGCAAAATGGACAAAAAGCGGCCGTCAAAGTCTCCGAGAACGGTCTTAAGCTCGGTCTCGTTAAGGTCCCGCTCCTTGGGGTCAAAGATTGGATCTGGATCCTCTTTTAATTCCACTAGTGGCAGACTGTCACTCGGGATGGGGCGGAGAAGGTAGTAGTGCTGACAAATCCCTCTTTGCATCAGAAGTCCGAGAGACAGCATCAAAAGATACATGGCTACACACTGCTGAGACTGATCCATGTCAAACGGGGAGATCAGCGCGCACACGGAGCTGCTAAAAGTCCACTTTCTTGTGCGCAATTACGCGTGAGCCGTATCCAAACCTGAGTCTTGACTGTCCCTCTAAATTCAGTTTCCCATGATAGAAATCCGCGCCAGAAATGAAAAATGTGTCTGCAACAGCATCAGAGGAAGCTATTTTCATTGATCGACTGCATGACAAAAGTGTGATCTCTCCTCGGGCTCCGTGCGTCCGGGCTCGGCATGATGCTCCACTTGTCTCCTTCGCAGAAAAGTTCTGAGAGTGACCCGCGACCTCCGTTATATCCTCCACGCGAAGCGTGATGTAATTCGTGTGCCCCCTCTTTGAATGTGGGTTTGTTGTCTAGGAGGAGATCCCCAATACCTCCTTCTTCCAACGCGCTGGAGGTGGGGAGTAAGGAGGGGTGGGGGATGCAGGGAGAGGAGACGCCCCCTGTCGGTTTTCCACATTTCTTTAAATCTGACTTTTCATTCGTCAGAGAGGTGTTGGTTATCTGGTGAATCCTTCAGCTGGGAGTCTCTGCAGGCTTGCAGAACGCAAACGTTTTTTAGCACTTAAACAATACCTTGTTGCAACTTCTTTTAACAGTTTTGACAGTCCTGAATAAGCTGAAATGTTTATCATAAATTAAGATTCTGAAGGTTTTAAAAAATTAATCTTTCAAAATAATCTTTGCAGCTTGCAAATTAAGGTTAATCTGCCCAAATTTACACAAAAATCTCAAACATTCTCCAAAAGCAGCCAATCATGTTGGTTAAAACCCACACAACTTCTAGCAGAGATCTAAAAGTATCCAAAGATGTTATTTATGCCAGGACCAGTTTTGTTGTAATGCATACACACGATGCACAAGACCACCTGATGGACTGAACCTTCAACTTTTATTAATTACTGTTAACTATACCTTTTGCAGTGTATTTGCTGCTCGTGTCCAGCTCAAGTGGGACAATATTTCTGCCTGTAAAGGTGCCACAGCAAGCCTCTCAATAAAGCCGGCCAAATTAGCTCCCAAATAAACAGCGCTAACTAAGCAGCAGCCATGGAAAGTATCACAATTTGTGAACCTGTCTAAACTCATGCTCAGAGAATCATTCTTTGAAAAATAATTTAATGGAAGAACTTAGCCAGCTGCTACATCAGCCATAAACCATCCGCTTTAGATAAATGCATCTCTGTTTCATTTTGAATGAGCTAATTCACACGCAAGCACTTGAGCGCACGACTCATTTAGTTTACGGTGAAATGATGGTGAAAAGTCTGGAAAATGTCACACTTATATTTTTCATCTGACCGGCATGTATCATAAACCATCGCTTGACAGATAGGCTCAATCCAGCGCATTCACATGTGAGACGGTGCAGAGCAAACGACCCACACATGCAAATATAAACTGAACATTAGATATGAAGAAATCTGCAATCTGCACATACCTACAGAAAACAAGCTTGATTCTCTTTTTTTTTATTTGAGTTGCACTTCCTTAATGACACGCTTAAGGAAGTTTCAAAATGAAAATGGGCATGTTAGCTCTCTTAAGAAATAATATTTCATTTCTAATGTGGCTGCATGGGTGAAGTCCAAATATGGTTCTCATTATATGTCATCAGGATTGCCAGGCTCATTTAACGCTGAGTTGTTTTTGTTTCTTCTAATCCCTTCCTACTGTTTTACCACAGGAACATTTCGATAGTGAAATATTCCTCCTTAGTAAGTCAGGCTACTTGAGACAGACGCCTGCTTAATTGAGGACTTAAGTTAACCAAACACAGTTCCCTTGGGCTAATAAACTGGCCAATGTAATGACCTTTTTTTTTTAGTTAAATGTGGGGTCTGGTTCTTGAAGACTTTTAAACCCGCGCTTCAGGATATACGTTCAAAATGAATCTCCATGTTTGAACCGTGCAGGTCATTGAAGCCTTCCCTGCTGATTTCTCATTTAGTGAGGAAAAGCAGACTTCTGCCTTGGCAGCCATCTTCAGCAGTGGTACCAAGAAAAGTCACGCTCAGGTGGAAACACAACAGAAAGGACTCTCAGATAGCTTTCATCCACGCAAGAGAGAACCACAAAAACCTGAGAGTGCGTTTTAGGGCATTTTATTTCCTCCTTTACTACAAATCATTCAAGCAGATTTTTGAAGTTTGATATGCTGCCTTCGATGGCTCATGGTTATCAGTGACGTATAACAGTATCCATCAGAAAACGCAAAGCACCTTTTCACAGGCTTTATCTCCTTTGGTGCGTCGTTTCACACCTCTTGGTGATTGAGGCCACATTGCCAAGCTGAATACACACAGACATGAAGTGGGTGCTATTCTGTTTACACTGGCACTTGGGAGGTGTGCAAATTGCTAGTTTGTTTAGCACTTTTTTCCATTCCTTTGCAATCCAAAAGCAATCACAATAATCACTCCCGCTGTGAGCTTAATTAAAATTAATTGCCGCTTCTGACCACTGACCATGACTGGGACGGCAGACTGCATTCCGAAACACTATTCTCGTCCTGTTGAAGCCTGAATTACTCAATACTGTTAACATAATTTCTCAGAAAAAAATATATATAATAAAATCAGTTTTCCTTGAACCTGAAAATAAAACAAGCAAATGTCTAAATGTGTTAGTCAACAAAAAACACTATAGCTACAGTCTCATTTCATTCATTTAAACTAAAATAGAATGTATTTTTAAAATAACATATTTAAATTAATCCCTTTTATCAAAATCCATTACCGTTAGGGTGTGTAGAAAGCTCTGAGAAAACTCTGCGGTTTTTAAACAAGTACTATAATTATCGCATTTAGCTAATTTTTCCCACAGGTCAGAGAGCTGATGAACAAAGCACCCAAAGCCTGATGTGAGCATGTGTTCCTTCCATTCCTCCATAAACTCTTCCCAGACAGAGGACTCCACACACAAACAAAGTTGTTAAAGCAAAACTCAGAAAAGCACACAGTGAGTATTTAGAGGTTGAAGCACCATATAACTACAGTCCCTTCCCTCTCTTTGTTAAGTTAGAGATTCTTTAAGTTAGACATATCTCAATAGGATTTTAATGCTAAGTGAATAATTACATGAACTAATAGGGGGTCAACTACTGGCAGAGTAAAAACAACTCTTGTGTACAATGTGTGGGGTAAATGTGGGCGTCCTTTACCAGAATTTGAAAACTCCTCATTTTTAGCTGTGATGCATACGCAGAAAATTATTTTCTCTGCTAGCCATTAAAACATCTCTTTCACAAATGTGACATTTGGATTCATCATATGGCTACAACAAAAGATAAAAAAAGATGGTTTTCCAGTAGTCAAGGATCGCCTTGATAGCCACTTGTAACACAACAGCATCTGCTTGTACATACTGGTCAAACCCGTGCAGGCAACAGTCACACATCCACTGCACACGCCCTCTTACTCTGGCTTTAGTGAGAGACCAGATCAGCAGTTTTAGATCAGCCTTTATTTTACTGGAATCAAAGTAAATACTTTCGCCCTTGGTGGATGATATAGTACTCCATCAACCCGGCGTGTGATATAAATGAAGCCTGACGACCAGCACAGAGACACAGCAGGCTTCCTCTGTGGCTAGCAGGGCATTTAGTGCATTTCAACGCCCAGTTGAAGCCGAGGCGTTGATCTCCAAGTGGTGATCTGGCCGGATCATCAAAAGCCAATGCTGCTGGCGTGCCAGAGGCTCCTGTGAATGAGCGAATGGGCCAGGAGTCTGAACATGGTGGTGGTGGTGGTGGAGAGGGGTTGATGGGAGGTTGTGGTGTCTCCAGCCCCTACAACACAGACGGCTGTCTGTTTGTGCCATGCAAACCCCCCAGCGACCCCACCTTGGTTTCAAACTCTCAGCTCCTAATTCACACTTCATAAATCAAGATGACCTATTCCCATGTGAATTCATCTCTCACTGTGCTGGATAATAGTGGAGCTATTGTTCCCACTGTTTTCAAGACATAAACTATCCTCGAGGCCGATGTATAGCCTTGATAGCTATAGCAGCTCCTGGATGTCCGCATGGAGACCGTCGAGCACTGAAATTGCAGTCCTCCGTGTCAGACCATGTCTGCGTGGTTATATTTTCAACTCCTCTGGCAGCTAATGCAGTTCCAAAAATAAGAACACTAATTGGCCAGTGTTTATTTCTGTATGGGAGAAATAAGTGTTTTTAGCAGGTTGTTTGTGGCACGATGGTTTAACAGTCAGGACTCTCTGGGAGGTACGGCTCAGTCCACTGCATGGAAAAAGAGCCGACTCTCCCCTTTTTTTAATAAATAAGGTCTTTTATACGAAAATTGGTACTACAGTATAGTTGTGTGTGAGGCTGGCAAGGTAGCGTGTGACATCATGAGTGTTGACTCATGAGCAGATGAGTGATGCACACTGAGCTTTTTGCCTCCTCTCAAACTCAAATTTAGTGGCACAGAAACAGCAGTAAAGCCTCACTCTACTCTTGTCTGTCTCTCTCTACAGCTGGGGGGGTGGGGGGGTCGGGGGTCTGGTAATGAAGCAAGTGTTTCTATGCGTTGTGAGGGGGGCTGTCAGCTCTACACACAGCAGACCTCTGTCACCTGTTGCCACCAGCGGGAGGCTCAGGCGACGGGCGTGGAGCCAAGCCTGGCGGCCAGCGGCAGGACCCTGGCTCCACCTATAGACAGCTCAGCAGGGTGATTTACTCTTGCCTCCGTGCAGACGTGTCTACGGATGCCCGTGTTAAAGTAGCCGCGGCGTGCAGCCCTGCCAAAGCCTGAGATTTTACACCCTAAAATGGATGACAGGGTTATTTCTCCACTTAATTAGCAAAAGATAAGAAACACGGCAGGCAGTTTAGGTTAGATTCAGGAGAAAGAAGTTCACCCGCTGACCACATCTAAATCATAAACATGCCACTCCACCTATACTCAAGAAATAAACGTGAAAGTCAAGACGGTGCAAGAGTGCAACGAGACCTTGTATATGTAAGTATTGCAAGTATTGCACTATAGCCATACTGGTTTGTCTTATAGTGCAAACTGTGTGCAAGTTAAAAATATCAGAGATTGTATAGATCCTTGGTGTAGTGCTACAGACATGCAGCTTTGCTATGAAAATATTTTAAAATATCATGAAAAATGGTTTAAATGCATGAACCGCACCTTCTTTGACAATTTAATGCAACTTCCCTCTGTGTACTTTGTCACACATGGCCACATGTGACATATACTCTGACTTGTCAACACACAAAAACTAATTGATGTCAGCACACGTGAAGTTTTTCAGATGAGCCGGCTGGCTCTCAGTGAAGCTGAAAAAGGAAACAGTGAAGCAGTAGATGAGACGGAGAAATGAAGACTGACAGCGAGAGGAATGGGACTTGAGTTGGAAAGAGGGGGTTTGGGGCCTTGCCAGCCGCTGCAGTAGCAGTCAGCGCTGCCACGGAAAGGGTTAACGCGAGACAGTAAAGTGAATCCAGATGTGCTGTTATTATTAATATCTCTGGCTGATGAATGGGAAGGTAAAATTACAGGCGCCAGCCAGGGAGGCCCCGTGTGTTGCCCTGCCACCCAGGAGCTTCCCCGACTCACCTCTGCAGCTCTCACAGCAGCGGATTGGGTTGAGACTATCAGTGACGTGAGACAGTCAGCGTTCCTCCATGTGGCTTCAACGTGTCAAACTACCAGGAGGCCAAAACAGGCAAGGGAGACAGGAGGTCAGTTTCACCAGCCACCGATCCTGCATCGGGCAGAGCACAGGGCGTCAGACACATGACTTCATGCCTCAAATTCTTCTCAGTTGTGGCTCTGTGTAACATGTGTTGATTTACAAACAGACACAAGATTAAGACACTGAAACAAGAACTTAAACTTAGAGTCAGTTATTCCAATAGTCAATCTATAAGAGTTACATGGTAAGATGACATGTATAAATATGTGAAAATGATGGTTTCTGCTTCAAAGAAATTCAAAAGAATTTCTACAAACTTCATGATTAACTGATAATTAAAATCATTAAACCAGTCAAAACCGTAATTAAATTAAGTTAGATTAACTTAAGGAGGGCCTCGGGTTGCTCTGTGTTTGAGCCCCTGTGCAGACAAAAATCAACATGTTTGTTTAAGCGGCTGTTGAACCGAACTGTTAAGCAGATCTGTGGGCTTGATAGGAAGGAACCTATAATCACTTTATTGCCTCCATAAGCTTCTCACACCTCCTTCAATTCACACCTCGGTCAGCCTCTCGTGTTGGTTCAACAAAAGTGACAGTGTTGTCGAATTCAAACAGACATGGAGACAGACAGGATTTCATACTGGGAAGCAGAGCGGGGTTTTTTCCTCCCTTTTTTTTTCCTTTTCATCATAAAATGTGACACAAAGTAGGCAAAGTTTGTACGAGCTAGTTTAGAACTGTCCTGCTGTTTGTGCTGTGGCCATTCAAATGGTAATATTTTTTTTCTTGCTGAGCTACTTCAGTTCATTTAACAAGTTCTCTGCAGACTAGTTAGCCTTCCTCTTACATATCATAACTCAGTGAAACTACACAGAACAAGGAGGGAGAAGATTGATTCAAGTTTTTATAGGCTGTTTGTGTTGGTTATGTTTTATGATGATCGGTTTACAGTCGCAGGGCAAAGGTTGTGTGATTTGTCACTTCATCCCTCTACAGTTTACAACAGTTATCTTCTGTGTGTTGAAAGATTTTATTGCATTTCTGTGTAGTTGCAAGCCAAATCTTAAATTTTACAGCAATGCCCGAATAAATCTGAATTTGCATCGCAATCAGCTGCACATATTTTTCTCTTCACTGTGGGCTTTCAAGTACACTGCACTGCAGTCCATCTGTGGATCTCTACAACTTTTTAAGTATGCTCTCTTCAGGAAACTGTCATGTTTCTATATGGATGGTAAAGGAAATGCTTACTGCTGCAAGAAGACTGTATAAAAACATTTCAATGTGTGAGCAGTAAGCTTTGATACCACTTTGGGCTCACCATCAAATCACAATCTACACTTATGTAGACATCTTTCCAGCATTGACATACTCACACATTTGGTGCATCCATGCTTCCACTATCTACTCTTGCTTATCCTGTTGAGGGCTGCAGCAGGCAGGAAATGATCCCTGCATACGATGGGTAAGAGGCCTGGACATATTATGATGGATAGAGTGCCAACTGAAAAAAGGAACGACAGACAGGAATTCAGTGTTAGACTCATTTAATACTATATATTATGAGGGAACATCTAACCACACCCCAAATGCATTACAACCTCATGACCATCATGTTTTACAGTATAGTTTTCAAAGATTCTGCATGCAGGCACAGTGTTTGTGGAATTTCAGGTAGAGTTTGGTGTTTGGCTTAAATTAAAAAGCCCTAACAGTTGAAAGAACACAGATCCTGCAAAACAGAGGATGGAACAGAAGCCAGAGACAGAGTAGAGGGGCGGTGGGAACTAAGACACAAGCGTAAATCCAGTAGGGGAGATGGAGCCTGGCTGGCCGCAGGGGCTGTTGTTTTAACCGTCAGATGCACGGCTGCAGGAAGGGGGGGGGGGGTGATACAGCCACTGTAGGTAGGTTTTGGAGATGGGGAAGGGGGTAGTCCCTCTCGGGTTGCTGCTGTCCCCAAGCAGTCCTGTGGGAGCACACCAGCCTCTCTGCCGCTGTCTGCCCACATGTGGCCCCCACCACTGCCCACATGACAGCTCAGAAGACAACTTCATGCTGGCTTTACTCACCATCCTTTGTGCATTTTCAACACAGGGATACCAGACAAATTATGCTTAATGACCGGTGGAGGTTGCCAGAGCAATGGCTGCTTTGTTGCCAATGCCAAGTGTGTAAATGTTAGGGTGCAACCTTATACAGCACACCCTCAGTCCTACTAAGCAGATGCTCTCTCTGTTGCTGGAATAAACAGGATGGACCAGGTTTGGAGCTGCAGGGCAACATACCAAAACTTCAGAGGACATTTGTCCAAAGAAGGGACCTGATTTCCCCCAGGTCACCAGAGTCCAATGAATTTTGAAAGAAGACCTTGTGAATTTATGGTCTTTACATCACAGCTTTGGAAGAGGTTAGCTCCTCAGATGACGCATTTAAACTGACATTCTGAAAACCAGCGAGACTCACCCCTTCAATTACCTGTACTTTTCAATCCAATTTCACAGTGACTGCTGACTATGTCCCCTGATTTTTTTTTTTTTATAAAATGGAGGGAAATCAGTTAATTACCTTACTCAGTCAGTGACTGAGAGCTTTTAGAAAGTGTTTGTGGAATAGAGCTTGCAGACAGTTTGTTTCTGGTTACAGAAACAGCAGTTACGCTTTTAACATTATTACATTATGGCTCTTTCTATTCTGTAAGAAAAGTTTGTCTCCTGGAGATGTAGTAATGTTTCCTCTACTTTCTATATGGAAATGTGCAACTCTGCTGCACCCTCAGGAAATACCACAGCACCAAATCTACCACAGAAAATAGTCCAACAAATGCAATCGTTCTGCAAAGTCTGAACTCCAGGTTAAAGTTGCTGATTTAATAAAAGACTATTTGTAATTCAGCAATGATTTTCTTACTATATTTCTTTATCTGTGTCTTTAGAGTGAAGGCAGAAAAATGTGTGCTGTGGAGCAAGCAAAACGGCATTTCAGACTGATTTATCTCCAGCAGAGTTGAATTACAAAGCAACTTTCAAAATAGGAAAATGTTAATTGATTTCTAATCAATGTAACTGAGCTGTGTGGGTAAGGCAAAGACTGCCTAGCTAGAATTTCAACCAATTCCAGAAGTCTGAAAAATGAGGAGTGGCAGAGAGAGGAGACTTTTTTAAAAACGCTGGAGTCAGTCTGATTGCTCCCCAGGGAGACATTTCCACCCCAGTGTCCCACAAATGACATGTTTGTATGTAACGTAATATGCTTTCTTTAAGAGGTGACGCTTTAGTGGGAGACACATTCTTCCCAAGGGCCCTGCAGTCAAACGCTGAAAATGTGTCTGTTGTTCTACTCCATCTTTCTTCTGTCAAGCATAAAAGTAAAAGTAAAGACTTGTACCTGCTCAGGTGGCTGATTAAGCTTGATTTATAGAATTCCTGGATAGTTTGCATGACAATGTTACTTCTCATGTGCATATATACTGCATGTGAATTAACTGGAATGTTATCACATTTTTTTTTTAGAGAGAGATTCTTGTGGGCAGATTTATTGGACTATGAAATCAAACATCTGTGCCGCACACAAGCAAATTAACAGGCAATTTGTACCAATGAGATCTGTTTTAGTTTAAATTAGACCATCACATAAACACAGAAACAAAAGACATTTTCCACTGCTTCAGGCGGCGCGCTGTTTGTTTTCTAAAGCATTTTTCTCACGCAGAACGCAACGTAAAGACATCCAACATGGCACAGACAGTATGGAGTCCCACAGACTCTGGGCAGCTGCGTTCATGTGTTTGATAAAGAAGTTTTTATTTAGGTCACCTGGTGTAAATTTTTTTGGCTGCAAAACTGACTTTTATTGGAAAGTGCCCAGATGCTGACACACAAAAGAACACATGAATTTTGATGTGTGTAAACCTGATCTGTGAATCCAAAACACACAACACACACACAACAACACACAAAAAGGGACTATAACACGCAGCCAAGAAGAGCAGTTTGTCTTCACATTTTTGCTTTCAAGATGTGGGATTTCACAGACCTCTTGTAGATAAACACTGAACCAAGAATACAGATTTGATAAGATCTAGTTTTGCGCTGTTTGTTGCTGTCTGTTTTTGTTTAGTTTTGAATTGTATGGTTGTCCGAATTTTTTTTTTTTTTTTTTTTTTTACACAGGACAGGAAAAATGTGCGGTCTGGACTGAACATCATAACAAATGAGAAGAATGATTCACTAGATATCATTAATGTGAGACATCAGACTAGACTATTCTAGTCTATTCTCTCTTCCCTATTAAGGAAAGAACTCACAATGGCATTTAACAAATAAAACACTAGTCACTAGTCTTGTTTTGTCTGATCGGAAAAACGCATCAGATATTTTGTCTCAGCTCTTTGCAGCTTTTCCAATCTGCTGCTGATAATTGCTGTTTCTCTGAGGGAAATCTAGATTGATAGATGGCCTGCTACGTTGTGACATGGCAATTTGGCACGGAATGGTGCACTGTCACCAAGGTCCACTGATCAAAGGAGTCACAGGGGTCAGCAGGACAGTTCACAGTCTTCACACCCCTACCAGCTCTCCTTGAGAATCTCTGCATATTTCTCCATCTTATCCCCCTGCCGTGTGAACTATAGAGGTCTGACTTTTGGCTGCGCACAAATTTTCTCTGATTTACAAGTTGCGTTTTTGTTACATTTTGTTTCAGACTTGGCATTTTTTTGTACAAATTCCTTGTGATCACATGTTAATTTATCAATAGGGGTCTTACATTGACATCTTCGCTGGATTTTGTGCTTGTAAGGTTTGAGTTTCTGCATGTGCTGCTATTTTCTTGGCAGATTCTACAACTAAGTTCAGGATATTTTTTTCCCACAAAGACCTACCTGTATTTACAACTACTATAAAAGTTTTAGTGAAGTGGATATTAATCAAATTACTGTTGTGTGCTAATGAAGTAGTTAACAGATGCTTTAAACTACTAAGTTTTTGTTTAATTTTCAGTTAAGTTTAGACCTGGTGAAGGGACAGTGTCCACTAGCTCTGTCGCATTGGAGCTCTTTGGGGATCAAAGAAATTCTCAGCCAGCATGGGTGCTGTTTGACTGTTAAAACTCAGCGTTGTGTCCCTGACTAGAAGGGATTCACTGCGAGATAGAGACGGAGAGGGGATCAGTGGCTGAATCGGCTGAGTGGAGGGAGGGAAAGAGGGAAGGAGTTGAAGGGGGGGGGTGCGGCTTGAAAGCAAACAGCCTTCTGCCAGTGTGATATATGTTTAAGCCCACTGGGTGCAGAGCAGAGACACCCAGCTTAAGATCTTTAACTCGTCTCAGCAACCAGGATGGTCGATCCCTGCCGACTCAAGCTGGTGCTTTATTAAAGAAAAACAGAAGCTGTGCTTAAATGCTCATATGAAGGCAAAGGGAAGAGCATTGTCTCTCCTTTCAAAACTGCTAGGTTATGTCCCATCATTTTTTTTGTTCACTAAGAATTTACATATGTGTAAAAAAATAACCCTCCGCCAGGGGTATTGATGTTAATTTAATATTATTTGAAAAAATGTAAGCCTTCTAGTCATAACAGCGCTAAAAAAAAACACTTTTAGACATTTTTAAATAAACATTTATGGTGAGGTTTGGGTGAGTATATAATTGGTGGGTTTAAAAGACAAATTTTAAGTGATTATAGTCATTTTTATGGTCTTATGACTGAGAGAACACCAAGAAAAGGATACCATGACAAAATCAAGTATCATAGTTGAATGAAGTAAAATAAAGACTTTGGAATGCTCATTTACAAGCTGCCATGACAAATTATTTATGATATTGTATATACATACTGATATTAAATCTGATTATATGCATGTTTTATGGTATCATAAGAAAAACTGCTATGATGAACAATACACTCTTGTTTTACTGTCAACTATAGGATCAGGTCAAGTGTGGACTGCATCCAAGAAATGTACTTTTCAATAGGTTGATGGCAAAATAATGTTCCAGTCCATCAATATAAACTGCTGGAAAGAGTTTAAGCTGACTGGAACAATGATGAGTCTTTATGATAAATATGACGTTCATCCCCTACCATCAGCCCCATCTGTTTTTACATTTATCCCAACATCACTCTGCTTTGTCCAGCTGCTCTGACCCGTTCTTAACTGTGCCGTGAAATCCATCATACCGTCTATGAACATTTATTGCTCCAAATCAGCTTCCCAGACACTGAAGTATGAAAATAGTGTCTCAAAGACCGAGGCTCTCTACCCGACCCTGAGACCGACTCACAATTTTCTCATTTTCCCCCCTTTCTTCTTTAAATTTCAGTCAGACGCCAACTGAGTCTGCAAGTAAAGACGGGGCGACTGCTCTTTGCCATGCTGTAACAATTAATTAGGAGACACTCAAATTACCTGAGTGGTCCTGAGACAGTCAACTGAGAAGCTCCCACAAAGAAAGAAGACCAATTCAGACCACCCAGTTCCACATTTTTTAGGATAACGGTAAATAAAGATGATAGCACTGACAAAGGCAAACTTAAAACACAAAAGAGAAGTTAAGCATTAAATTGGGGCACAAATTGAAGCCCAATGTTGGCCTGATGGGACAAAATAATTGAAAAAAGGTCACATTTGAATCCTAATACCCTCACTGGAATTGTGCAAACTTCCATTATTTTCCCTGGAGTATTTAAAAATAACATTGGTACTCCATCTTCTGGCCTTTGGACGGTGTGCAGGAGCAGAATGGCAGTAATGTAGACCCGAGTTATGACAGTCACGGCTTGACTGACAGCAGCTCGACATCCTGTTCCTCTCCACAGCTGACTTATTTAATATTGTAACCCATTTCACAGAATTCTCTGCAGCAACAAACAGCCGGAGCTGGTGAGGACAGACAGGAGAGTGTTGACTGTGAAAACTGAGGAGTCTGTGGTCAGCTTGTTTTTATTGTCTTTCCAATTCTGCTTGGCAGGGAGCTTGCTCCTGTGCTGCCTGCTACAACTTCTACTGTGCACTCCTCAACACAGCAAGATTTGAAAGGTTAACAATGAGGACTTGTTCGTACTAACAAAATAACATGTTAGATTTCAATCTGTAATATATGCTATATTATTACACTTGCAACCTCAATTTAAGCTAATCCCTACATTTCCCAGAGTGAATCACTTAAATATGGACATGATTTCAATCCTGCTGCAGTCAGATGTTTATAACAATGATAACAGATCTGCCACTTCATGTTTGTAGAACCAGAAGAAAAAGAAAATGTACAAATTGTATTTATTGAAGAGCAAAAATATATTTGACTTTTGTATAGTTTGCATACATAAATACTACTTTTGTTATGCATGGGCTTGCAACATCTGATTCTTCTTCTAACTACGGTAACCTGAGGGGTAACTGACCTGAATGCCATAGTTGACCTGCACATGCACCATTATCTTAAGACTTTCATACCCTTTGGTGATTGTATCTGAATATTTTTACTAGTATAAACGCAGGTGCAATATGACAGTTAAAAAAAAACGCTTGAAAATGCTTTCTCAAAAACACCTGTTAAAATCTACCACATCAAAAAGATCTGCAAGACAGGATGTGTGTCTATACTGAGAGATGCCGTTTAAAAAGGACTGACAGTGACTGATGCACTGCTGGTCATTCAGACTCACAGATTGGCGTCTCCAAAGGCTTTAGGAGCAGAGGAAGCACACTGAGGTCAGACTAAACAAAGACCTGTCCTCTGTGGGACTCCAAAGGGCAAAGCTGCTCTTTTCAAACCTCTCTGAATCCAGATTTCAGAAAAGGCGGCAGGTAAACTAATTTAAGAGTTCAAACGGTGATGCAATGTATAAAAAGTATCACTTTGGACATCCTGTCACTTCAAAGATGTAGCCAGATCTCTACTCCTTTAAATGTGAATCCATTAATGCAAAAAAAGTAAACACCAAAATCAGCTTAAGGATGAAAGCAAGGTGGCTGTCTTGCTGGTTTTGATCGTCTGACTGATAACAGATAATGAGAACATTTGAGGTTCTTCAGGTGTTTTGCCTTATGGCAAAGTACTTTCATTTCTAAACTGTCACACTACATTTGTTAGAAGATTTTGTAGTAAAATGTTCATATATCTCAGGGTAAGCTGCTGAAATTACAATTAGCTTGGCACTGTAAAAAACGTAATCCTCAGCCCTACAGTAAACAGCTCTAGCGAAAAGGGAGACGCCATGTTTCAAAACAATCAATAACATTAAAATGTCCAGTCCTGAAACCAGAAAGATATCAGTACCTTACGGAAGTAATGAGTAGAATTATGGCTAGTTTTGATCTACAATTCAGCATGCAACTGTGGACATAAAAGGAGCTGGTTTTACTACTCTAATAAGGGGCCTTGAAGTCTATGTATTTCTTGAAATCAGCTCTGAAGATCGGTATTGAAGGGTCAAGTATTTTCCTCTCACAATATTTGTACAGTTCAGCCTGCTGTAGTGATTGTGCGCATCTCCCTTATTCTGTAAAACAAACTACAAGGTGTGGAATCATCCCACCTAAGATCCACGGCACCAGTCTCATCCAAACGAGACTGAATGGCAAGTAGTGTGAGAATCCAGTCTTGGATCCCTTCCATTATTTGTGAGACGGCTTAATAACTGTAGAATTATACTAATTACAAACACAAAGTTAACAGTGGCAGAGCTGCCAAGCACAGGAAGTCTGGACCCCAGCCTATCTTCTGATTGCAAAAACATGCTAACAAAATAACTGGATTAAATTGAGGTGGAGTGAATAATTTATGTCCACAAGTCTCGTTTTGTTTTGTTTGTGGATGCGTGAGGTTGGAGTGCACTGCTGAGCCATGCTTCTCAGGAACTTACGCCACAGTCAAATGTGCAGTACAGTCCATTAAGATGCATTTCTCTAGGAAAAAGTGAAAGAGACAGAGTTCCTGTTGCCATGGCTGCAGTCATTAAACACTTTCGATTCCTCCTGGTATGTGTGGATTCAAGGGCAAAGTCATAATGAACACTGGCGTTAATGATACTGCAAGATGTGCTTCTGCCGCTGTACGTATTACCGCAGTTAACTGGGTTTGTAATGGGGTAGTTTTTCAGGCACGTGCCTGAAAAGAGGAGACGAAGAGCAGGATTCAATCATATCTAAGTGTATTACTGGAAAGCAGTGAGAGGATGTGCAGTCATTACTGCTCATTACTGCTCATATAGCTCAATTGAGTCAGATGAGGTGGAAGAATGATTAGTCTTGCATTTTTCTGATATTTTTGCATCTGTCATTTTTTATCCAACAGATTTTTCAAAACAAATACGAATTTTTGCCAATCCCTCTTGACTTTATGCACACCAAGCTGCGTACATATTGAGACAAATTAAAAGGGGATTTCAACAGCATCTTTGCAGCAGCACATGAATTATATCTAATACCAGTGATTTGATAGTGAGGGGTGAACAACAGCGGAATGATAATAACAGTAATATTGTCGCAGCCATTGTGTGTCGTCCCACGACTCCCACTGTGTTTGTGAAACGGGTCGGTATGAGGGTGACTGGCCTTTGATTCTGGATATCAATAAATCAGTCTGTAGGGCTCCAATGAGACATCTCATTTGAGGCATTTGTGTATTTTGGGTTTATTGGTCCCAGAATGCCCCCTATCCATCTCTGACCAACGCAGCATTTTCTTTACTAGGGAATACACTGTTGAGAAGTTTATAGCGGAGCACTTAAGTTCACAGACGGGTTTACTGCTGGCTCCATGCGCTTGGTGTGAAATAACAAACATTTCTCTTAAAACTGTTTTCACTGCTCAGTAGAAAGTGAGGGGTTACTGAAATTCCAGAGACAGACAGATTCATATCTATAAAATGACTGCCTTTGGTGTCTATACATATACTGTATAAATATCTCAAAATCATGTTTTAAGTTATCAGTCATGCTCCACTAAACAGTCTTTTGCAATTTAAAATAATTATCACTAATCAGAGCTATAGAGTGAGATCTGTAAACCCCTTTCTTATGGGAAAAAAGCTTTCTTCCTGAGTGGAAAAGAGATCAATAACCATCCACATCCATCCACTTGCTTGAGTCTGCAGTTGTCACACGTGCAGCACTGCTAACATCAACTTGCTCTTTGACATCTCAGCCACAAGTTCCAACCTCTGTCTCCATTCAAGCAGTGTTGATTGGTCAGCATTGGACACAAGTAAACTTGTTGCCCTCTTCTGCCTGCATACATCACAGACTGTGTATAACTATGAACCATGATGTCACTCTTAGGCCACTACGTAGCCATTTTTACCATCGGCATGTTGACAGCATCACAGTCTGCCAAAACTCCAAATTCGGGCAAAAAGGTGGAGTCTCGTGAAGCTGAGGCAGACAGGCAATCATAGAAGCAGGAACCTTGAACTGTGAGTCGGTGTGCTTGCATCACAATTAAAGTGGTCACGCCCATAATTATGCCTACTTTTATATTTACCACCCGTACAATTGTCACAAAAAGGGACTTCATCAATAGAAAACAAAACTCTTTTTGTACTGGCCTGTTAACATATTTATTTCTAGTGTAAAGCCGGCCCTTCTAACAAAGGTGTCTATGGGGATTGACTCCCCTTTAAAAGGCAGCCCCCAGAGGGCACGGGTTGAACTACAGTTTCATTCCACAACTTAATCAAACTGCATGAATTTTAAAATAATGCGTGAACTGCAGTTTTCCGGTGAAATGGACATTATTTTCATGTGTTTTTGAACACCTTATTTTAGGACATTGCGTTTTAAAGCTGGACCCCAACCACTTTGTGGGTGAATGCAAACCTGCAACTCCTATAGGTGAAGGTCCACTATAGGTTAGATTACACAGACATACCTACTCTTCTACTGGAGAGTTCAATAAAAACAATAATAATAAATTAATTAGAGATGCACACTTAAATACAGTAAAAAGGTTGTATAAAATGTGTGCATTTGCCAGCAAAAATCTTTATCTGTCACATTAAAAATACACCAGTCACAGCCCAAAAGAATCACCTCAGGTTGTTCCACTGCCGGTTTAGTATTTCTCTGCCTTTTCTTGAATGGTATTAGTATGATTTAGTCAAATCCAAATAATCACTGGAAGCGAAGCGCCGCTCCAAGAAAAGCACTTGGATGGTGCCAGTGCAAATCATACCATTTATCATTCCACAGTAAACATGTCTCTGCATTACATGCATTCTGAAACAACACCCTTATTTTCGGGATGCTTTAAATATTCTGCCATTTAAATAACACATTAAGCATATTAGCACATGCATGGTTATGGGTAACGACTTAATTTGAGTTGTGGAATCCTGCAAATCAGAGGGATGAGTCTGTCTGCAGCCGTTTGCCAATTACACACCCAGTGTGCAAACAGATCGCTAAGAAATGATACTGACATTTTTAAGCTAGTATTAAAAGGCCTTTTCTGAGGAGGAAGTGGTGCATGACACTGTCTGGCTTATCACTAAACAGAGGAATAGTCCTTCAATGAGGAAAACTGACAAAGCTGAGAGAAAACACAGATTCCCCCCCTTTCAGTATCCAGAAAGAAATGCTTCACCTACTTTATGTTCAGCCATTCATACTGCTTTGTTTCAAGCTGCTTGGCTGACTGCGGGTCTGGCCTGCTGATTGCACTGATAGACATGGAGGAATCTGGCTCTGGCTGCCAGAAACCACAGAAGAAAAAAAAAGGGAGAGGAGAGGAGAGGACCATGAGTCTGCCATTGGACTGTGCCGGTAGGGAGAGGTAAACACAAGTAGTCCCTCCTTGGTATGCAGGGCTTATGTTGGCCCAAAGAGGAGCGGTAACTTTTAGAGGAGGTGCAAGTCTGTGGTTTGCACAGTAGAAAACACAATTATTTTTAATGAACTTGAAAAAAAAAAAAGACACTCAGCAAAACAAATAGCTGGCATTAAACATGTGAGGCATCCCATGAGCATTACAGTTATGCAATCAAATCTATACCAGCACACACAGGCGAAAGAGTGCAGCTTTTAAATTTAGAAATGCGTTCACTCGGAGCATACTGTAAAGTGGGGCTTGTCTTAATTGCAGGTGGCATCTCCCTCCTACTCAACTTTTAGGAAAACACAAACAGAAACCGTGACTGCCTCCTTGCTTTCTTCCCATAATGAGAGATAAAGAAACGAGAGATAAATAACAAACACAACTGTAACTGTAACATGTAACTGATAACTACTGAACTTTGACAAAGCTGTTTTCCGTCTAAAAGAAATCAAATATGATCAAATCTCACGTAAACCAAAATCCCCTGTCAACTTCACAATATGTGACACATGAGCATCATTTTCAAAAGAAGCTCCCTTAGCATCTTTTTACCACTCAGTCTATTTAATGTCTGCAATAGGGGCCGACGCAGCAGAAGTGTGGCTAAAATCCTATTATTAGAATTTGGTCAAAAACACAATATTTTTTAGAACTCTTAAAAGAGGATGTAAAAGGTTTTGAGACATCAAACCTTTGAATAATTTTGCATCTTTCCCCATGATAATACCATTACAAGAATATAAATGGCAGCTGGATCACTAAAGTAATGCAGCTCTGCATCGTTAACAAAGCAGAAATTAAGTGGAATCCAAAAGCATGACCTTCATGTAGTTTCCTAAATGCACACATAGATCATATCTAAATTGCACTGCCTGAAGACAACTCTTTCTTTTATAGGAAACCAGTCGTCTGAATAACCCACTTAGGGCTTTTGTGCAGTTTGATGAATTATCATTCAACGAGGTAGAATTACCTCAAAACGTTCAGGGTTTGATTTACTCAACTGAAAACTGGCAGGGGAAATACAGCTGTGCTAAACTTAAAAATATCCACTGCGGCGAAACTATTATGCAACTTTTGTGGTCTAAATCAGAACATTATCAAATTATCAAACAGGGATGTAAAAATAAATGTGCTTTTTTAAAAAAAAAACTATTTTTAAGGCAACAATGGGGCAGCAGAGGGTAAAAATAGTCTACATTTAAACAAATATTACAATTTCTGAATTAAAATTTTGAGTCAAGCAGGCTCCAATTGTTGAATAGCTGTGTCTGACAGCTTGTGTAGATCTTCCACTAACAACGGTTATGCCCACTTCAAACAGTGGAGGATTTGTGGAGCTCTATCCCTTTTTATTTGACACTTACAACAGTAAAACATCTCAAATACCTAAAGTTTCAAATCTAAACAACAACAAAAACACAACACAATATATGAGATGATTAAAACGCCCTCACCTTACAGGCTTTTCTTTGATTGTGTGACATATTTTAAGTACTGAAATTGGTATCTCTATTTTTACTTTTATAAAAGGGCTCACACTGAGCATTCATTTGAATCTCCGTGCATAATAGAGCAGAAAGGTTTCCATGAAAATATAGCTGAATTGAACACCAGAGTGCAGAAAAAGAAAACGCATAAAAGCCTATTCGGGTTCAAGCATCCCCTTGAGCACACCAATATCTCTAATAGTAATCTATTAAAAATCACTAAAAAAAAAAAAAAAACAAACGACATTGAAAAATAGGCTTCCAAGTGGAGCCATTATTTTGTTACCTCTGGCAGACAGTGAGGCACCTGGGAAATCTGAGCTGACGTTAACGGGCAGCAGTGGTCCAGCAGAAAAACTATATCACTTTCTTAAGCTAATTAGCTCTGTATATTACCAATCAAAAGAACCCCACTCCGAAACACAATGGCCAGCCAAGAAATATATTTGTCTTCCATTTGTGAAAGACTGGCAGTGGAAAGACTCCAGGACAGAATATTATTCAACCAAGACATTCCAGGGGATAAAATGTTGCATTAAAGTGGGATCTGAGCGTCTGATTTTTGTCACTGCTACCAGTGTTATTCCCAAACAAATGGATGAAAAGATGAAACTGGAAACAGGCACTTCGGGTGGAATCGGTTGATTAATATCAAAAACGTTAATGAAGGTCACTGTTGGACACAAGCCGTAACAGACTTTTATTGGTCCTGACCTACATTTATTGTATCAATGAGGTGAAATCTGTAACCCACATTATGCATATTATATTTATAGGATGTAAACCATGCAGCCACCAAAACTAGTAGTAGTAATGAGTGCTGTTAAATCACATTAGACCATGCAGTGACTATGCATGCCCCTTGCAAACTGCATACATTTAGCATGTGTTATAATATATTCCCGGTTATAAGGGGAGTGCTGAAAAAAAAATCTAACATCTTTTCTTTCCGAAACAGCACACGCTCAGAAGCTGCAAAGGCCTCAGCAGGCCGTGGTCACCAGACTTCAGTCAGTGCTCGCCTTCCACCAGCAGAGGGAGCAAAAACCTCAAAGATGGAAGTCAGCTGTCAATCTGCTGTAAATGCACATTTCTACAAAGCAGCTTTGTACTGAAGTAAAATACACAGTGCATGCTGCAAGGAAAACACAACTGCACGTGTGTGTAACACATCCACCAAAGGCCAACAAAATTAACATTACAGCAGTGTTAATGTAAAAAATGTGCAATATAGTTTTACATGTCGTTCATGTTTACTTTAAAAAAATAAATAATTACCTGTGGTTTAATAGAGAAATGTTTACGTTTTGTTTGTTTGGTGTCAGATAATTTTTAACATTATGGTGATAAACAGTGGTTGGAGGGGGGCAACAGTTTCTAAATTGCCACTGTCTACTTGAAGTAAATTTTCCCACTTCATAATCAAGTTTTACATTCAGTCTTATGACTAAATGTGTAACTGTTTTTCCACATATTTACCAAGCATGAGCTACAAAAACGTGCAGATTACTTCTGCTTTCACTCTACAGAGGTGAGTAAGCCCTGAAGACACAGAACGAATGGTGGAAAACAGGTCAGCATGACCAGTAATCTCTTTTCAATCTCTCCTACAGGAGTGCCGTCCTGACTTGAATTTAAAAATCAGAAAAGTTTTGCTTCTCTGTCACAGTTTTACTTGAATTGCTTGGGAGCTTGTTTTAAAATAGGGTGTATTTTTTTATTTTATTTAGCCTTTATTTAACTTTGTCCCATTGAGATCAACACTCTCTTTTACAAGGGAGACCTGGCCAAGAGGGCAGCCTTAGTTACATTAAAACAAACAATAACAGATAAAATTAACAACAAGACTCACCAAAGCCTTAAACTCGTTCAATGTAACAAGTGTTTGCAGTCGAAGTTGGGATTGTAATTTATTCCAGGCATTGGGTGCTGAGAACCTAAATGCCTTCTTGCCCAGTTCAGTTCGAACTTTGGGGACTAATAATTGCAGAACATCCATTGAACGGCGATTATGACTTCCATGTTTCCTTGTTAAAAGACAAGAAAGATCGGAAGGGGTGATGCCCAGAATCGTTTTGTAAATAAATACATACCAATGGCTGAGGCGTCAGGCATATAAGGATGTCCAGTTAACTTTAGAGCAGAGTACACAATGGTGAGTGAGGGGACCACATTCAGTAATGAATCTTAGAGCCCCATGATAAACACACAGATCTCCATACTCGGCAACAGGCAAAAAGGTTGTTTCCACTGATTTCAGTTTCACAAGAGAAGCAAGCCTTGTTTCTGTAGTAAAATCCAAATAATAGGAGTTTTAGTTTTTTGCAACGTATTGAATATGATCCTTAAAAGATAGCTGGCCATCAATTAAAAATCCTAGATATTTAAAAGTAGATACCGACTCAATTTGCGTATAGTCGCTGAGTGTGTCACTTTTCGTCTAAGATAATATCGAAGAATATCTTTACTCCTGGTTGTTTTTTTGTTTTTGTAACTACAGTCACCTTAGCAAAACAGAAAATAAAACAAAGGAGCCCACCAAAACCACTAAGTGACCGCATAGGAAACCACAACCATTTTCTCCCCTCAGGAAACATCTGGGCCAACAATTCAGTTTCACGACTCATCAACAAAGAAAAAAAAACTTCAGGGGTGGGAAGGTGTGTCACAACATGAAGGGGGGTGGTGGTTAGGGTTCTAGCCTGGTTTCACTAACTCTGTGGCTGAGGAGTAATCAAAAGGATTATAGGGGCAACACGGAAATGACCCTTCAATTCATTGTTTCCACGGACAGCTCCAGTGATGCAACAAGAACTGGGCTTCAAGTATTTTTAAATATTCATAATCTGCAGTTATGCATAAGAGATTAATGTGCAGATTAACAAATGGTTGCTATATTATTCAGTGCATAAAAGAATCTTTTATTTTTCCTCCTCTCTGTAGAACAGTAATGCAAAATAATGTCATTACAGGTCGGGATTTTTATATAATACAAGACAAACCCCTGTCCACACTTAGATTACAGGCATGTTTTTTTCCTGTGGTAAGCCTTCTGAAAAGAGGCTTACCACAAAAATCATATATCATTCTCAGACATTCTCAACAAACATGTAGACACCAACCTTTCACGATCTGTCAGTCTGCATCTATTTTTTGGTGGAGAAAACACACCGTCCCAGGAACACCTGCCACACAGGAGTTTAAACATTTCATGGGAGAGCATCTCCTTCACAGTAAGAACACAAGGAAGAAAGATTTGGTATTTTAATTTGACAACAGGTGGCTTTGCCTTCTAATGGAAAAAACTTCCAAGAGCAAAGACACATGTTCAAAGACCTCATTGTTAACAAAACAAATAAACAAAAGAAAATGGATTATTTGAGAAGCATTTGTGATGAATTTACTTAAATTAAAACGTTAGGCAGGAAAAAAGGATGCAAAATGACAAACAAGTTAATCCATTAACTGGATAAGAAAAAGACCATTTATCCAATTCAATTCAGGAAAACAAGCTAAATGTTTTAGCAAATTTGACTTATCAGGTAATGTTTGGACAACTCTAAGAAAAAAACTCTCATAGTCAAATGTTTTTATCCTGTGTATCAAAATGTTTTAGGTAGACATTAAATTGTGAGCGTAATGTGTGTTTGGTCAAGCTAATCCCGTGCATGTGATTGTATTGAAATTCCATCTTGATGCTATGATTATAACTTTGCACACATGTTGCTCTTGTCGGTGATAACCAAACTTGAGGCAGATAAAGTCTTCAAAGCAAACCTTTGTCACGTTGAACTTTAAAAGAATAGTATCGTCTGAATAGGCTTTCATGGTGTGTTTATTGACAAACACAAACCTGCGGCCAGGTATAGCTAATCAATTAGCCACTATATAGCAGCAACACGTGGCTTTGCTAGCTTGCTAAAGTAAAGGTTTAAACTAGCAAAAAGCAAGCTCATGAGGCTGACCTTTCTATTCAGCTTATTGTTTAGTGAAGACTGTAATTGAAGAAAATAAAAGTTTTTTGTTGAGCTTCTTACCTGAAGAAGCGGAAGCAGCACCTCCTCCTGGCCAGGAAACGCTGTGGGCAAGCGCATGCGCACTGCGCAGAAATGAGTTTCCGTGACAGGTGCTGTCACCACTATGTGCTACTACTTACAATAATAGAAATAAACCTGTTTTATGGTTGTATTTATTGTGTTTAAACATTATGATCACAATAAACATTTGGTCATAATGTTGATTTTATATATATGTATTGTGATTTATCAATGTTAACAACATTTAAAAACACCAGTTATGCTATTATGTTTTTTTTTGTTTCAATTCCTCATTTTATACAGTTGTGTATCCAGCTCTGTACCATTTAACGTATAACAGGTTTTACTTCCTCATAAATCCTTAAACAAAAACAATAGACCTGGTGCTTTGAGTTCATAAGGAAACTGTGTAATACAAGAGAGTTTACATCCATAAATTCCAAAGTTTATTTGTGTCAATAACACGGACATATTACATAGTAATAGGCTATTCATGATCAGACCAAACCACATTCACCTGTATCAACAGGAGCACAGAGGTGCTGATGTACATTTAAAATTAATGCAGCATCTGAGATCAAATTGTGCCTTTAAACCACTGGCACTGTTGCATAAGTGATTTCATTGTAACACAAAAAGAGATTTCCAGTGCATTCAAATAAACAATAAGAACATCCCAGTGTAATCAAAACAATAAATCAAAAAATGATTAAAATGATCATCATTAACCTCATTTTACAAGAAGATGCAACATGTTTCACCAGATAGGGTGTCATTAACACCTGATTTAAAATATACTATAAAAGCTCCTATAATCCTGAATGAAGTGCCGGAGCTGATAGAGATTGCACAAACAGGACAATACACAGCACAATGGAACAGAATTGACTCGCACTGGCCTTTTGAATGAGGGCGGCCGTTCATGCGCATCATGCCTGAGTCAACAGTGTGCTACATCAATAAGTAGCAGCTCACACCATGCCACATTCACCCCATACACAAAAGTCAGATTATAATTTCACATTTAACACCTCCCAAAACTGAAACAACAACAAACCAGCAAACATTCAAGCCCTTGAGCCACTTTCCTGCCGGTTGCATTTATTTCTTCTCGCAGTAGTTTTTATAATTGCTGCAGGCCTTCTGCATGTCTGTTAAAAAGCCTGGCACCCCGCTCTGTTTAAAGAAAAAGCATACACATGGAGAGTATTTGTATCAGTTAGGGCACATGTGCCAAGATAACACAACATAAGAGAGAGGAACTGTACATCTGCAATCAATAAAGATGGAAAAACACCAGGCAGGCAGAGCTCTGAGAGGACTGAACCCTGTTAACACTCTCATCAAAGGTGTGTTTCAACAGATCAACAAAGAACATGGGTGCATTTAAGAGGTTGTGATGTGCTGGTTGGAACAGGTTTTTTTTACAAGATGTCACTCAACGTATGGCTGAAATTTGTAATAACAAATGATGGAAAGCAGAAGAGAGCCGAGGTTCAAGAGGTCAGAAGGAACAAATCAGTTTGTCTGAGTCACACAAACGCTAACATGCAATAGGCTCCGCCGACCTTTGCAATACAACGCCACCCAATACTGAGTGACCTGTCTGCAGAGGAAGGTTCAGCACCCCGCACTTAACAGGTTGATCAGGTTCAAATGTTATTTTTATAATGTAAATCTCTGAATATTTATTGACATATCTACTGACCTTGGCGGCCCAGTTCACCAGCCACGTAGGAATCATACCACCAGGGTTGTCGAAGTAGTTCATGAAAACTGAAAGACAAATGATTTCAAATGACTGATTTCAACAAATGTTGTAACGCATGTTAAATTCCATCATCGTCTCTGACCTTTAGTTCCAGTGGCTCCGTCGCTCTCCATGGCGACACTCTGCTTGTAGTCTTTGACCCGCAGCACGCCGCTCTTCTCTGCACATGGCGTCTGTACAGAGCTTCTGGCCAGGATCACCCAGATCTTTCTGCCGTCCACATCCAGGTCCCTCCGCTCCCGCACATACACATACTGAGGAATAAACTGTCAGGGAGTATAAATCTGTAAAACAGATGTTCAGCTCTTTTGACAACATTTGTTTGTCTGTGAACATTTCTGTGTTGGAAGGATACATCTCTGTTCGACAGAGGGAACGGGTATTTGACTTCCCAGTAGATCGCTGATTGTCCCTCAAAGTCTTTCTCATACAGCTCTGAATAGAAGGAAGATGAGACAATTTTACACAAAACGTATTCAAAACAAAAGTGTTAATTAGACTATAATCTGTAAATTGAGAGATTACATGGATTGTTCTGACTCACAGGGAGTAAAAGATGAAAAAGCCCTAATCTGACACCACAATTTATTCTAAAGCTACTCGAACTACCACAACAATCTCAACAATTTCTATGTAGATTTTCCACAATGAGACTACATCAAGTTACCTGTTGTTTACTGTCGATGTGGATGAAAGCAAGGATAAGAAAAAGGGTTAATTTAATGTATAAACTTGCCTATATATGTCAGGTAGATGACGATTAAAGCTCAGGATGAAAAGCTGGGATAAAGGACTGTGGCTTGTCTGAGTGGGTTTTTTTTTGTTTTTTTTACCTTTCACATATGTATCCCAGTGTTTCCGATACGTCAAGTCCATGTAGACATCTGCACACAGCTCTGGGGTGCAGGTGGTGAGAACACCAAAGACTTTGTACTCATAAAGTCCAGTTTCCTGCAAACAGCACATGAAAGTTCTCTCTCAAACAAACGCAGGCCACACCCCACAGAGTGGAACTAATCCCAAACCACACAACTCTGATTAGAGCCAGTCTGCACTACTACACCCTTTCTCACTGTCTGTAAGTGACCTGGATTTGATTTAAAATTCCGGGTTCAGATCAGGTCTTTCTCATGGACAAACAAAAAAGACAAGTATAAGACAAACATGTCATTCCAAACTCCATTCAGAAAAACACCTATTTAATGTCTGTTTGAAGTGAATTAAATAGTGCAGCACATAACTCCCCGGGCAGAATACTGTAGCCTGTACTTTCTATAATAAATGAATAACAATGGCTGCCTGCATGTGACCTGTGTATGCCGAATTAAAAGAAGAATACTTCTCATGTCATAACATGTGTTAATTGATGTTGTGTTGTGTGTACATGCGTGCAAAGGAGAGGCAACGTGTGAACCAACACATTCATAAATGGAGTCTGGTGTGGCCGTCAAGAACAACACACTGTCGCTCAGTCACCGGGTATTTCCGACGCCTGCCACTACTAGGCCGTCACTGCTGATGTTTCGTATGTTTGTTGCTAACATTTTGTGCCACGCATTGGTTAAAAAAATACAGTAAGCTAACGATGCTGCAGGCTCTGCTCAGCCCATACAA
Source organism: Parambassis ranga (assembly GCF_900634625.1). NCBI lineage: Eukaryota > Metazoa > Chordata > Actinopteri > Ambassidae > Parambassis > Parambassis ranga. The sequence continues at coordinate 8,453,696 of NC_041029.1, forward strand.
AGTCATGTATCACTCTGTGCTCGTCATATTTCCTTCTGCAGGAGCAGCAGTTTTCACTCCTACCTTGTCATAGAGCCGGTAGATTTTCACCCCCATCGTCTCGGTGAAGAGCTCCCATCCTCCCTCCAGCTGCGGCTCATCCAGCTCCTTCCAGGCGTTGTGGAACTCCTCATCCGTAAACTGCAGCGACATGACGGCTCTGACGAGCTTCCTTCATACAGCTGGCCGTCAGAAGGAGCCTCACACTCAGCACTTCCGGGAACCGCTTTCAAAATAAAAGCCTGCAGTCGAGTCATTTGGTGTATTTAATACTCAGCTTGCTATTCATACATTTCCACATATTAAAATTGTCACAACGAAAATAAGGGAAGCAAACATTACGGTTTAGAAAAAAATATAGGCCCCTCCAATGAATGGAAAACTCAGGCATTTTATTTTGAAATCTCCACCATGTCATCAGTTTCCTTGAACATTTTTCGCTTCACGCTGCAGTCATCGATACTTGAACTAGTTGTTGTGAATGGGATGGCAGTCCGGCGTGAGGACCTCACATGAATGGGAGTCCTGTTGCAACCTAGTGGCAGAGAGACACCGAAAAGACATTGAAAAAAAAAACCCATTGACTTTTCACTCCCAGTCTGACTGAAAGTTTAATCAGCGGCTTCACTCACAGTTACAGACAAGTTTCACTGCAGCAGGAAGGGGGACACTGTGGAAACATGGAACACGGCTCCGAGGTAATTTCTTCTGTCTATTCAAACCTTGGTCAAGCTTGTCAAGAGGGTTTACTACAATGCCAATTACAATAGTCTTGAGGTTAGTTTCTTCTACCTGAAGCCAGGCAGATATATAAAGAGAGGTGGCATGTTCATTTACAGTTGGGGAATAAAAGGTGTTGATTATGATGTGTTTGTTAAAACATTTCTCTAAAATATTGCAGATTTTATTTTGAAATATGGCTGCTTCACATCTTAGAACTTCTCCCCTGCTTGATCTTTAAATGGTAGCACTTCATTTGTCCTGATGCTTACCAGTGATTCTAAATTCAAGATTCAAGATCTTCACTAAGTCAGTCCACACAAGAGTATATTGAAAAGTTGATTCAGATTTATGAAAAATAATACAAATACTCTCTGGTAGGTTCTCCGTATTCTCAGGATTTAGTTATACATTGATGGATTTTAAAGAAAATCATGATTTAAACCAACTGAAACACACCTGAAGATAGATGGAGTAAAACTTTCTTCATAGCATATTGATGTCTTGGTTGCAAATGAGTGTTTTTAATTCTATTTTTTACTGGAGAAACGTTTCTGATGTGGTCACAGACATGTCCACTGCCCTTGTTCAAAGCTGCTCTTTGTTACTGTAACAGGTTTAAAACTGTAGTTCCGAGTTGATGCTTGATACAGGACTATGTTTTTGACAAGTGGAGACCTGATGGCTCTCTGGTGGCCTTCTGTTTTCCAGTTGCTATTATATTCTTGCTTGGCTAAAAGCTAAATAGTTTAATTGTAATAATTTGATTTATTAATTAGCTACAAAAGCCAGATTCCTCCAAACCAACAGCCAGGAACAGCATCAACAGAAACAGCCTGTGGTGTCATGTGACCGTGTCTGAGCCTGAATCATGATCCGTTTTTTTCAGTTTCTTGTTGTGTTAATTAGATGAAGATGAAAAATAGTCTTCTTTGTGTGCTCGTTAAGTGGTAACAAAATCAGTGCCATTGGCTCACGTGTAGCATCTGACACCCGGCCTGTCAGCCTGCGTTTCATTAAGCCAGAGTTTTCTTCTTGTAATAAAAAAGATTCAATGACATCTGGCAGTCATTAAGTATAAGTGACACTGTGCTTCCCATTTACTGCCACTCAGCGCCTGACTCACAGCTTTTCCGTGGAGCAGATGTGGGGTGGGGTGTAGGGAAAGCAGGAGGGGAGAGGAGCGCTTGTGAAATTGCTGGTGATTTCGAAGCTCCTTGCATTTCACGATGCAGTTCATAATGTCATATCCTGCGCTCTCCAGGGAATGTCTCAGCTCACGCTGGGCTGAGTGGTCCTGCGTCATTCTCCCCTGACTGGGTCAGGAGGCGGCTGAGATTGTGCAAAGGGGTTACATGGGTTTGTTAAAGCAGAAAGTGGTGTTGAATTGTAACAAAAAGCATCTGGTGTGTTTTCTTTTGCTGAGTCCAGGGTTGAGCAACAAGCGTGCTGTGTTTTCTCCACAGAGTGGGAAACCCTGAGGCAGACGAGACTGGGAAAAGGGCAATAACATCAAGCCATCTGTGGTTGGTTAACAGAAGGCTGCCGAATCCTGCAATGCCAGAAGAAGCTAATAAGGACGCCATGAGAACACCTGCGACCCCCGAGAAGGCCAACAACAATGCTGAGCGCCCTGCCCCTGGCATGACGACGGTGAACATCCCCTTGGTGAATGAAGTCCAGCTGACCGCAGCCACAGGTGGGGCTGAGCTCTCCTGCTATCGATGCACCATCCCTTTCGGTGTGGTGGTCCTCATCGCAGGCATCGTGGTCACCGCGGTCGCTTACAGCTTCAACTCACACGGATCCACCATCTCTTACTTCGGCCTGGTGCTGCTCTCGGCAGGACTTTTGCTCTTAGCGTCCAGCGCCGTCTGCTGGAAAGTGAGGATGGAGAGGAAGAAAGAGAGACGGCGGGAGAGCCAAACCGTCTTGGTGGCCAACCATAGGAGCATTTTCACATGAACCATCAATCTGAACAATGCAAACCCTGGAGTGTGAAAAGGCCTGATCTGGTGGTGGTGGTGGTGGGTGTTGTGACGGAGAACCAGCTGTAGGCAGCATGTGTTGGATTTCCGACCAATAAAAAGTTCAGACCGCAGACTCTCAAAGCCCAGAACCCAAAGCTTTGAAGACATTGTAAGGGATTTAGTATTTGTCAAACAGACATGGAGCATCTGGCGAGCTGGGAACGCAGCCAGAAGGAATGTACCACAATTAAGATGAATTACCACTGTGCGATGCAGTGTAGAGGAAGTCTCCCATTAATCTGCTGTTGGATGTGGCGGCTTTGATTGTAATGTGAGGGACTGTGGGCATGAAAAGCGCCGGGAAAGAAGAGGAGAGGGGTTCACGCCTCAGTTGACTTGCACATATATATCTGTTTATAAAGTCTCATTGGTTATGAATTGCCTGTTATGGTAAAATGGTACGCAGCTAGATTACATATACAAAGAGAGACTATTTAACCATATGTATTCTCTTGATGCACTTTCATACATCATACCCATCATAATCAGTATTGAAATATTTTGACAAATTTGAAAAAAATAATAAAATGTAGTTTTGATGTAATCATCTGCATGTATTAATTGATAACAGGACTTCGTAGGGTTAAATAAAATAATCAATATTCCAAACTGTTTTGATAGTGTCATAATTTTTCATAAATATTATGTTTTTTTTAAAGCCACTGATACAACCAATGTTTATGCAGCTTATAAAAAATGGAGGACAAGCTGGTTGCAGATGGGAGATGTCATCTTAACTCTTTTGCATCTGTGTACTGAAAGTGTGTCTCACACAGTGGCTGTGTGTATGTTGCCAGGCGAAATGTGATTCTGTGTCTTGACGTCAGAGTTTGTATTTCTTACAGACAGAGTTTATGGGATGGAGAAGTGATGAGTTATTATATTAACATTCAGCTCTTTGCTTTCGGTGCTGAATTGAAGGAAGTGTTTTTGTGCTCTCATGACGTACATGGGTGTGCCTGACTCTTCACACGCAAGTATACTTGCCTTTCGGTGATTTAAGAAGGGGAATTTAAGCATCTGTTTAAAGTTTGCACCACTGAATTTAAGACAAAAGCAATGATGGTGAATGGAATTTCATTTGTGCTGCTGATGGTCTTGAAAAATCCACAGCTTTCAAGACTACTGCTTTTCAAAATAAAAGCATGGTCAGACAAATATATTTAATTAAGTAGTAAGGATAGATTAATTTCTAACATAATAATAATATAATAATTCATTTCTAATTTCTTTTTGAGCAAAAAAATGATTTCTTAATATGAAATAATCTAATAAAGTGTGTCTGGCAAACACATTTTTACAATAAATAAACTGCAAATAATCTTTCTATGTAAAAAGCCTACTATTTAAATTATAATCAGTTTGATCAATTTTATAAGCTCTGCAAAAAAACATATTTTTAGTTTTATTACTGTTTTATCAGCCTTATGTTTTAATAATGATCTATTCTGTGGCACTCTGCGGATAATTCAAGATTTCAGGATATAAATTGTCAGCAGTAAAAGGAAGTTAAACTCTCCTGTTTGACCCTGTTAGGTTTTAAATAGCCTGGACATGGAAGTATATTTATAGGCAGCATTTGCGTTGCTATGCGTCCCTGAGACACCAGACACTACAACTAAATGGTTTCCTTGCGTCAGAGGAGATCCTACAACACACTTTGTCACCAACACACACAAAAAAATGTACATTATAGCTATGGGCGGACTCCGCATCAGAATCCCACATCAGGTCGGTAACATATTTAACAGGACACATGACACAGTTGAGGCGTCTCCCTCCCCCTGCTCGTCAGGTTAGAGGAAAGCCAGACTGAAGCTGGAAAAAACAGGTGACTTGATATGAAGTTTGACAGGTGCTCTCCAGCAGCGTCTTTAGCAGCCCCCCTTTTACACACTGCTGGCACCTCATGCAGGGACTATGTGCGTCACTTTTTGTGCCTCACGTGGTTTTCATTCTTCTCTGTGTCATGCTGCAGGGTTTATCAATAAACAAGAAGGGATTCGTTTTCATAAACAGAAAATGATTCAATAAAAAAAGACAAAAAAGAAGAAGAAGAATAGAATCTGATTAAGTCCTCACTTTCTTTCCCCTCTTTTCCAAACAGAAAAACAAACCACAGTGTGAAATTCCAGTCTTCAACACAACTGATTGCACATTGTTCAAATCCAGCACAATTAAACATAATGAGCTCAGGGTTTACAGGCATCCTGCTCCGTCCAGTTCATGCTCATAAAACAGCTGTGCAGCCAGAGCTTGAAGGGGCTCAGGCAGACCCGACCTGACAGCTCTCTGACCAGCAGAGGTGACATTTTCCGGAAGAATGTCTCTCCCTCTTTTTTTCCTCTTAGGCTTGTTTGAATTGATTTGCCTCAGGTTGTGTCACTGTTGCTGGAGGGGGAACAAATACCGCTCTGATAAGATCTGTTTAAAAAAAAAAAAAAGACCAAAAACAGCATGCAGTGGGGAAAGGAAAAACTTTTGGGGCGGAGGAGATGTTTCAGAACTGAACTCAGGAGCCAAAACACTGGACTTTACATGTCCTATTTCTTTTGGTAAGGACGTCATTCTTGGGTAAACAGAGGGCAGCATAATCTCAGGATGCCAGAGATAGTCTGTTTTTGCTTATGATAAGAGAGTTGATGTCTGACGCCATGTAAGTTCACTGCTGTGAGAACATTTTGGGCTAAATCGTCGTCATATCACTGTCCAACACCCATAAGGAAGGAAGTCCATAAAGGTAAGTCAAACCTGCTCCCTGATCACAGAGGTTTTAGAGATGTTTTATAAAGCCTACTCAAGTTGTTCTTCCTGGTTTTGAGCATCAACAACAGGCTCAAAAGAAGGACACAGGCTGCTTTATTTCATGCGACAGTGCCAGTGGTCAGAAACCCCTGCAAAGCCATGCTCTTTGATTCGCTTCTTTCATGTGCTGCCAGTGGTTCTCGGAGAGCCTGAAGCTCGGCCCCAGAGGTGCTGCCCGGGAGGTTCGCCCTCATTCTGCCACATAATAAAGAGAAAGCTCTTCCTGACCATTTCCCACCTCAGCATGACTCATGTCCAATAAAAGTCGACCAAAACATCACACGGCAAGCCATGTATACGAGCCATATTTCTTTTTTTTATTATCAGTATCAACTTGAGTCCACACCCATGATCTGTGTGATGGTAAACTGCTTAGACAGCACATAAAGTTTCTGTAGTTTCTTTAATGTTTCACCTTCTGATGCTCTGCAACCTTTCACTTCCTAATTAAATCGTCCCTTTGTTACACTTTCCAAGTGCATCTACCCATCTAAATCCTGCACCACATCTGAGTCTGCATTTTAAAGTCTGTGGTGAGCAGCAGATGAAGGAACACAAAAGAACAAAAGGAAAGTTGACACCCTGCTCATCCCGCATCGAAGATGATCACGTCCACATGCGTGAGGGAAAAACATGACCCGTTGTTTAACTTGGGTTTATCTTTCTTCTTTTAACATGCAGATTGTTTCTGCATGCGTGACCAACGTGTCATCCCTCCACATCCATTTATATGTTCTTATGGTAACTTTGGAAAAGCTGTTCCTGATCTGCAGCTGCCCAGAGTGTTTATTTTTCAAAGATTAGCTCTGAATTAAATCGCTCGCCGGCCTATTACATAAATGTCTGAAGGGAGCACATTAACAGACTGAAAAGTGCGTCATTGGTCGCATATGATGCAGTTTTGGAGGAGTGTGGCCACATTTTGCTAAACGTTTTTCATGGCAGTAGTATGAAACAGGCCAGAAACTAATTATATAAAGTGATTTAGGAAAAGGTGATTAAAACACATGCTAAAACTGCCTGTAGCTGCAGGATTGTGGCAACAGTCCTGCTAGTTTACGCCTGTATATTTTTTATATGAAGACTTGGCTCCGACACAGGCTGATAATATGGGAACAGTATCTGCTCTGCTGCGCAAGAAGAAGGCCTTAAAGGTAGGGTAGGAGATTTCCTTCTGATGCACTTTTTTTAAATTAGTGTAACTTCTCTTTACACTTTGATAGCAACCGATTAGTTCGGCAGTTTCGCTTTAAAACAAAGATTATTAATTGTCTGTGGAAGCTATAAAACGTTAAAAACATCAGCCAATCCTACAAGGCGCCCCTGCGCGGAGTATTGGCTGGTTGTCACTCGCTTCCTGCTCTGCACACACCAGAGAGGTACGTGCATGATGGCCGAAGTCACAGACGTTGGACAGGTTGGAAGGCGTTGCTTCGGGGTGAACTCCAAGCGAAAGGGGCGTGTGTTTACTTTCAAAATCTGGCTGACTCTCACTGAGTTTTCAAAATCTCCTACCCTACCTTTAAATGATAGTTTAGGCCTTTGTAAAATAGAATATTATGTCTGTGTGCTCAGATTTGACTAAGGGATGACTCTACGGATGGTCAAAAGCACCATGTCCTCCAGATAAACGCCACATTTGGTGATTTAGCCTAATCCAGACGGTTATGTTTATGCTATGGAACACGAGTCCGAGGTTCAGATCCCTCTGACACTGCGACCTGTTTTGTTTTCACGGGTTAGTCCAGGGGATGAGGGGAAGCAACAATAATGTTACCCGGGCCTGAGGAAGAGACAGGAGACGGAAACGCCGACTGCACATCATACCTCCTCAATAAAATAGACGGCAAAGCAAACACAAAAGCAAAACTCAACGGATCAGTACTGATCATCTTGTTCTCTTCCCACTGGACGGAGAAGAGACATGTCACATACATGCCCACAAGCTGGCCCACTGGCCTCAGCCACATGCACACCACCAGTTGATATAGGCATGCTAGAACCAAGTGGAATCAGCTGTTAGCGATCCACTTGGTTCACCGGAAGTGCACATGATACCTGGACAGAGAGCAGAGACACACACTACAACTAATACCGGCACGTAACATCACCCATTTTTTAAGTTTTATCTTTAATCTGGATTGGCATAAAAAAAGAGATAAGGGGATAAGATTAAGGAATGATGCTAATTGTAGCATTCTTGTTTAGCATCAGTGCAATACATGTCTGTGCCTACTGCTCACAAAACACAGCAGTCAAAGTGAAGAATAACTCTGCATTTTTCAGCTTTGTTTTAAACCCTTTTGACAGAAATAAACTACTTTCTTGGTCTGTCCGATGAGGTAAATAATTTCAATGGCTCAGGGAGGAAATGAGAAGGTGTGTCTGCCTGCAGAGGTCATTCAACAAACACAGTGATGTCATGGGAAGGAGCTTCTTCCTTTTTCATGTGAACAGCTGAGCAGAAACTTTCCTGCTTCGGGCCTTGTGGAGCTCCAGCATGAACCCCAAACTGTTTCCGAAGTGCAGTGTTATGACTTGTGGACTTAAAAACTCCTTTTATCTATATCTGTGTGGCAGTGTGACATGCAAGCTCTCCCACATCTGTTTCCAACATGCTTCATTTACCGCCTGAAGCTATGTGTGCTTTTTCTAATTTACATTGAGGCCTCACCCTGCACTCAGATCAGGCTTTACTTTTTTTTCTTCTTACATTGGGTATCACTTTATAACTTCTGGCAACTGTGACAAATGTTCTTGTTTGCACTTCCTGATTAACTTTAAGCCATTGTTTGGTTGCATGTTTAGCTTTAAATTTTGGCTTTAAAATAAGAAAAAAGAAAGTACAATCCTAAAGTACTGCAGTAAACACCCATCTAGTGTTGCGGTGATGGTATTAAACAGTGAAATCTGATGCTGGAGAGGCTGCGCTGAAGGATCTAATTTCATTAGCCTCTTGTTCGTCATTATAGGGATGCTCAACTCTGAGCAACATGACGCAAAATGTCTTGGAGTTTTTCAGCAACAAGCTAATGTGATAATAGAGTCTTCATGTTGGACCACCCTGAAGAGAATAAGACTCATCCATCCTCCTGAAACAATCAGCAGGGGATGTGTGTGTGTGTGTGCTTTGATGAGGTTTTTTGGTTTTATCAGTTGTGGACATTCCTCTGAATGCTGCCTGGGGGAAAGCATACAAGCCGTTGTGATGACATACTGATGGGCCTGTTTTTTTACAGCTCCCCGCTGATTTAAACTGGGTGTGAATTCTAAACACATGAATTTAAAGTTGTGTTATTAATCACAGAGACATACTATGAGAGGGAAAAGAAAGATTCCCCAGTCAGTCTGAGGGGGTGAGGGTGGGGGGGGGGGGGGTGACACACAAGCTGGTGGTGGGTCCTTGGTGAGAGGAAACCATGAACTCTGGGAGGAGCAGGTTCCCACACCCAGAAGAAGAGACGCACACAACGCTCTAACACAAACAGTCCACCAAGTCAGGAAGGAAAGGGCTCTCTGTGGGCTTTTATCAGATCTTCAGGATCCTCGGGCCGTCACCCACTGCTGCTGCTTCAGAGGTGCGACCTCCACCAGCCGTCTTCATCAGGGATAGAAAACTGAGCCCGTCTGGCATTTTAACACCAAGTTTTTTGGTATGACAAAGACTTAGTGTCCCCGTTTTTTAAAGAGAAATATGGATCTGCTTCACCTCTGAAACACCTCACATCTACAACAGGATTTAGAATGTGTTGAAGTGTTTATATACTTATATACTATATATACTATATAGCATTTAAATTTCTGCTGTTACAAATAACCAAAGAAAACTCACACAATAATATAAAACCCGCAATTTATTGCCTTTTGCAGACTGAATTCAAAGTCATACGAAGAGAAAAAAAATCATTTTACCAGTCTTTAAAACATCTAAAGTTAAAGAATCTTCATGTTCAGAACACATGAGTGCCACATTGTCAGGCTTCGGATCCGTGCGCTGTTTTCCGAGTTAGCGGCACAGCAGGAGCTTCCCTCAGCTGTCTCCCCGGTTGTGTAACAGCACCTCCTTGCTGACCTCATGGAACATCTCTGCAGTAACTCAGACTGAAGACACAAAGGGAGACGGAGGATCACGTTCGCCCTCCTCATCACCTCCCTCCCCCCTCCCCCGGCTGCCCTCTGCCCTGCAGGCTGAACAAAAAACTTTCAAACCTTTGGCCTAGTAAAGTAGACTGAGCTGATTCCCATTAAAAAAGACTGAGAGGGTGAAACCAGAATGCTTTTGTTGTGTAACGTTTCTCTATGTTGGTAATCTGAGCTTTTGCAAGAGTAACTTTCCCTTTTGATCCATGGCAGAACAATTCTCACACGAGGGGTTTCAATTAGAACAATTAAGAACACTGGAAGCAACACAACCTTTCTAATATTTCTTGCAGGAGTCATTTATTTAGCGTGTATCATTCACACGGTGTCAGACAGCAAATGTTTCCTCTGTGTAAGTTCACTTCATAAGGTCAGGAGGTCAGAGATTCTCACTCCTCATTTGTGTTTAGGATGGTTGATGGTGGGGAAAACAGGGGTGAGCGTCGCTATGGGGGTGGTTTTGGTGGTGGTGGTTTGGGGGACACACAGTGAAAATGAACAAACAACCTGTTGTGGCCTCACTGACGCCCTGAAGTGCCCCTTTTGCAGGATTTGTCAACACAACCCTCTCCCACCTCTCTCTCTCTCTCTCTCTCCCCACTGTCCGTCTGTCTCCAGGTCCCACTGAAGCTGTCGGACTCCCTGGCACCAGAGTCTGGCGCTGGGGAAGATCTATCTCCAAGATATGAGCAGGGGAGAAACTCCACCCGAGAGGCCCAGTGTGTACACACACAAACACACACACACACACAGACAAACCTATTACATCCTCTGGGGCTAATCATTCCACAAACATCCCCAGGACAGAAACATGTCTCTTCCTCTGACATGGTTTTAGAGCTCAAATTTTTTCTTTCCTTTGACCTTATATTTTAAAAAATAAATAAATAAAATTCTGACTTGTTTTTATGGCAATTCATGAAACAGAAACATCCTATTACGCCTTAGAGCCCCTCTCAGGATATTGAACAATCCCAGGCTGCCAAGAGTAAAACTCTACTGAATCATTCTTTGAAAAAATTCACTTTATTTGCTTAATATTAGGGTGTAAAAATATAATTTTACTTTACAGCACAGTGTTTATATTTGCAAGACAGGGAAAGTACTGTGGATATTTTTATAGTAGCATACATCTGGTGCTATAAAATCATAAATTAGTAGCAGATCATGTCCAAGAGAATTTCCATATTGAAATTTACTGTTTGATTTCTCTGCTTCAAACAGTGCAAACAGACAGTTACATCACATAGCTCTTCTTTTGTGTCATCCCAGACGTGTAACATATCATCTGCAGCCTCTTTTATCATCATATATTATATTTATGAACCATTTATTATCCATGAAAGAGAATTATGTGGCTTGAATGATAAAGGGGTTAATTCAGATTTATGTCATGTGTTGCTGTTCTCAGTGTCCTGATCGTTCTCCAGTGAGATTGTGACATCCAGCGATGTGGAAATGACGCCTCCAGCACACACGCCACACTTTGACTTTTTCCAGATGCTAACTTCTGGAGCGGTGACGCACGGAGGGTCATCGTTTCACACAGATAGATGATTCCTCGGCCCTCAGTTTCCATCCTAAGGGACGAGGGAGGGTGGTGGGGAGGGAGCAGGATCGGGGTCAAGCCTTTCGCCTCTGGCATCGGTTTCCTGAGCATATAGAGGGATTACAAGAGAGGAATGAGGTCATCAGGCGCTGTGCAGATGTGTACATCTGTTGCTCACCCTCATGGTTACACCAGGGAGGCAGGAAACATCATGAGGTTGTCCTGCAGGAGAACTGGAGCGGATTAGTGCCTGATTTCACGCTCCCCCTGTTTATGTTGTGTGTAGCCAGTGAAGTTTTCATGTTTTATGAGCGAAGACAGAAACCTTTGTATACAAAAGTGCAAAATATGAAGTAAATACTGGAGGTATTTTCTTTTCTTAAGGCCAACATCTGCTGCTTCCAGTGTCTTAATGACTTGAGATGAATTAATTTTTTGCAGGATGCAAACTGAAAAAACATTTAACAGGTGAAGCAGATTTCAGAGTTTTAGACAGAAGAAGAAATTCTTCTCAAGACACAATTTGACCTTTGACCTCAGCTTTCAGTGGACCTAATGTTGAAGGAAATGCACATAAAACATTGTTTTTATGTCACAATTTCAGCACAAGTTTGTGCTACATTTTTCTTGTCTCCTCTTCTTCCTCTTCCTCTTCTCTGCTGCCCTCTGCTGTTCAGCCCTAATGAAAAAAAATCTGCACCACAACAGTTAAAAAAGAAACTTCCAAGTAAACTAGACTGTCATTCCTTTCCTCTGCACACATGCAGCATATTGTCATGTATTGGCACAGCTTTGCTTTTCCTACCAGTGATAATCCCATTTCCTGATTTCCTGATAGGTGACAAAGAGGAGGAGTCCGACAAACAGAGGACAAAGCGTGCCGTAATCTGTCTGGATTTAATGTTTGAGAAAATTAAATAGACATGTTTAAGAAAGTCTTCCACCCTCGCTCTGTCTGCCTGTGTGCTCACCAGTTAGCATCTTAGCATGTCCTGAGTGGCTTTTATTTACTGGTACTCTCCTGCCTCTATTTAGCCAGATGGCTTCCTCTGTCAATCCCCACTCACAATCAAGATTAAGATTACACCACACACACACACACACACGAACATGCACTCACATACGTCACATACACAGTAATTAAATGTTCACTTGCTCTCAGATGATGATGTAACACAGAGTCTGTCACAGATGCTGAACAAAGCTTGAGTTAATAAAGTCATGCATTGATCGCAGAAATTCCAGGTTAGAGGAGTGGTGCTGGATTAAAGTATTTTTACCGCAAAGCCACATATCCACGGCGCTCATCTGAAACACAGAGGTGGGAGAGAGAAGCGAGGTAGAGAGGATGGAGGGAGGGAGGGAGCGTGTGGGTGAGGGCGGCAGAGAGGACAGATTGAAGAGGATAGAGAGAAAGCCCTGCTGTCACCAGGCTTGTGTCTCACTCTGCACCGTTGATACCTTCTGCCTTCCTGTCCTCTGAGGTGCTGGTTCTTGGAGGCCTTCAGGGCCACCCAGCATGAAGCGAGCACCATGGGCTTTCTGGAAAACTACCAGGAGATTGATCCTGTCACTTTGAACCTTTGCATCCTCATCGCTAGCTACGTTATCTTACTCCTGGTCTTCCTGATATCTTGCATCATGTATGACTGCAGGGGCAAAGATCCCACCAAGGAGTACGCCCCGGATCCACAGCCGACTCAGTCTCCCATCAGGTTGGTGGTGATGCAGAGCTCTCCGGCCCCCGTGGGACGATGGGACACAGCAAACATGATCACAACCTATCACGAGCCATCACACTCGGACTTTAGGGAGAAGAAAAGCACGATGGTCTGAGTCGGACTCCACAGGACTTGTATATACTTTTTTTGTACATAATTTTCTTTTTGCATTTCTTTGTTCATTTTTTGTGTGTTTTTTTTTTTTGCGGGGACAATGCTAGGTTTTGACCTACACAGGATCGGGCTTGGACGGTAAGGGGAGAATGACATGTGCTGGTGTCTTTAAGTGCTGTGTACTGAAATCCCTCTTTATCTCAAGGCCCTCAAGCCAAAGCCTGCAGTCTGCTCTGCAAAGGAAATGTCACAACTGATAAAGCACAGGGAATAAAGAGGGCATTTCTGCTTGTGTTGTGTTGACAGACATTGTGGAAAGAGGGGTTTAACGATTAAGGTTAGTGTAAGGAAAACATAAGACAAACAAGTGCCTATGTGGAACACTAGGTGGACTTTACACCTGAAGACACATCCAGTATCTCCACTTTATTGAAATCAAAGGTATATTGCTCATCACTGGCTGCCATTCAGGGATTAATGTTCAATGTTTATTTAGGTCTGGACGAATTACACAACTCCAGGAAGTGTGATGGGTGCCAAGGAGGTAGACAGAAGCTCCTGACCTGCCAGGTCTAGATTCTTATTCTGATAAGTGTGTCTTTAATCACCACAGAAACACACACACACACTCACACACAACAGGAAGACACAACCTTCTAATCGAATCAGAGCTCCACCTGCAGGCCTCAGGAGTGTGTTTGTTCGTCCCAATTGTTTTGATAAGGCGCTCTTAAGATACAAGGAGTTTTCTTTGTTGCTTATATCAAGTGCAGATATGCTGCCTGAGGTCTATAGAGACAGGCAAACAAAGGAATAAAGCTCATGATAACAAGCCTTGATAAGGAAGTGGAGCACTGTTCAACTGACCATTGGTTATTGTTGTGATAACCTCAGGTGCATATTCTTCTTTTTAATGCTGCTTTGGATGCATTCACTTGTCATTCACTGTGTTCACCTTGCATGCAGCCTTGTGTTGGATTCTAAGGCAAGTCAGACTGAATACCTGTTTTGCCAGACCAGGGAGAGGGTCTGAATTGAATACATTTACCTGGTGCCTGGTTAGCCTAGCATGCTATTTCAGTAAATATCTGCTTTAACCACTACACTAAAACAAATGCATGCATAATAATAGTAATATTACATCAGACTTAGGATGCTGCTACAGTTTGGCCACAGGTAAAGCAGCAGGCCCTGTCCTTCGATTATTCAACACACTGATTACTGCGTCTGCCACATACACAGAAATAGATGTGAGAACTTTCACAGTGTAAAGCTCAGTGTAATCCTGCTGCTTCTGAGAAATGTGCAGTAAATGGATCTCATTCATAAAAGAACCTGTACAAATACATTATGTAACCTATTTTACCATTTTAAATGGCAATTAGAACCTATGTTTGTGAGCCAGATAAACAAGGAAACTACTTCATCCAGTGTGTTCATCACACATATAACTTAATGTAGTGAAACATTTTTCATTAAAGTTTTTCATATTTATATATTAAGATGTCAATCAAAGACCTTATTTGAAAGATGTGTTTGGGTACATTTGATGCTAGAATATGTTAGCACATAGCATGTGGCCCTGTCCTGATAAAGGTGAGACAAAGCATTGAAATATATAAGAAATATATACATATATATGTTCTGTAAATTTTATACCATGACAGGATTCCAATATTTATTTTAAATGGTTCCACACACACATTGGTCAGAAACAGCTGCAATACTGTGGATGTAGGGATCCTTTTGCTGCTACAGTGTCAGACATGTAAAACTAAATTGGAAAAAAAATATTAAAATCTGTAATGACGACCGCAAGAATGATTTTTAAACAAAGATTCTGATTGATTTGCTGTAGTACGATCAAAACATGTCTGCCTGTGAGGTGCGAGCGCAGTAATCCTCAGCTAGAAGCAGCACCATGTGTTCCAGCATGGAGAGGCTCAGCTGGTTAAGCTGTGTAAAACAGAAGCCACAAAGCTCCTCACATCAATGCTTAATTTTTTTCTCATGTTGTTGCACCGGTGTTGTCATAATGCAGGTAGTTATCTGTTCATCTAAATGTAAATAGGCACAGAAAGGAGCAATATTTATTAATAATAATAAATATACATATTTAAAGTGACAATTAGTCTTTATGTTGCTGCATCAATGTGATTTTTTTTATATATATATATATATATATATATATATATATATATATATATATATATATATTTATGAAAATACATGCCTACCATTAACTATTCGAAATGACCTGGAACCTGCTTTCTAGCATGAAACAGTAAACCAATTAGAAAGCTGTTTAACCCCACGTCACGTGCCTTTATAAAGCCTCTTTTATTCTAAAGGGCACTCCAACCTATAGTTCTGTCCTACAGAGACCAGGGTGGCTCCATTAAAAGCTCATTAACACTGTGTATTTGTGTTTACTTCTGCATGACATAATGTCAGAGTTATTAAGCTGAGAGGTGACGTTTGGAACAAGAAAACCAAGGGTCGGCCAATAGAGACAGCACACCTGACCTCTGACCCCTGCTTTATCAGTAAGAGTAGATGACCTTAGACGCACATTATAAATGTCATAAAGAAAAGAGTGCTGCTCCTTAAGAGCTTTCCTATAAATGCCAACTGAAACTTAAATCCCACAAAAACAGCTCGATCTGTCTGTCTCCAGGCCCACTCTTTAGAGTTTTCCACTCTTTAGTTTGCAAAATGAGACACGTAACCCCAAGCTGTTTTTCTTTCTGCCTCTGTAGCAGCACCCTGAATTGCTGAATTAGTCTACTGCTTCAAAAAAGCAATGTAACCAGTAGTGTGAAGAGGAAGGTAGTGAGGTAGAGAAAGTGAGTGCTGTGTACCGGCAAACAAAAGGCCGCACGGCTGCTGCAGGTGAGCTTTTATATCCTGTGTTTTAATGAGAAAACAAGGAACAGGTGTGCAGGACTTGAGGTGACTGGCAAAGCGTGGAAACTCCGTGGTGAACAGGAAGAGTCCACAAAAAATACCTTAGATGATGTTTTAAAAAAAGAAAAAGTCCCATGAGTGGTAAAAATAGAGCACAGTCATAGTCAATTTAAAGGGACAGTCTGTTGCTGGTTCGTTTGACAATGTTACATAAACCTGTGCTTTTAAGTAAAATATGAATGTATAAACAGGAGTTATGAAAATGTCCCAATAAGTCAACAAATAATCACATGTGCATGAAAAATATCTCTTTCTTTTATTTTTCATTCTTAAACTGGTCTTATGATAAATGACGCTGTGGTTCTGTGTAGTCATCAGGGCAGTTTTCAGATGTCTGTTGGGTGGAACTGCGAGGAATTAGGTGATGTCATGGAAGCGTATGTGCTAATAAAGGTACAACCTTTGAATACATTGCTGGAGGCAGTAGTGACAAATTCTCTAACCAGTGTGTGCATGTGATCTCAAAGAGGCCTCTGTGGTAGTAAATGTGATGCAACACGTCCTGCAAGGGAGAAAAAAACAGTCTCATAAGGCATGACTGCATCACCTGTTGTCAGTCATGTTGCATTGTGGGCAATGTAGGCAATGTGAATAAAAAGGACACTATGTGTAACTTTCTGACCCACACCTCTACTTTTTACCTTTACCTTGCATGTAAAAACAGAGAGACCAAAACAGGCTAAATATTGCGCTGTAGGTGTGAACTGATACTACTCTCATGTGTAAGCACAGGTTAAACACAAGTGAAACTCCATCCATCTACCACCCAACTGAAAAGGTGATCAGAGCAACTCAGACGCAAGTCAGACTGGGATTGTTTACAGCTGGGATGTCAGGAAGTCATCCTGAGCCGTTGTGACTCAGTGCCAACATGCCAACTCTTATGTCTGTACCACATTAGAGGTGTTAGCAAAGCAGCATGGGGGTAAAAACAGACTGGAGCCAGAAACAAGGAGACGCTGTCCCCTGACATATGGCCTCTGGCATTCTCCCCAACACAGACAATGCGCTCTTTCTTTTTATCTGGATCAATCCCATTCTTTCCTTTCAGTGGTGCAGTATATAGCTGCTACGTGTACCACAAAGGCCTGTGCACCTTTATTTAAAGGGTTTGTGCACTGTTTTATCTTTCAATATTGTTCAACCTAACCTAACTTCGCATTGTTATTTTGAGAGAAAACACACTCAGCTCTGAGTCCATGTCTCGTCACAGAGAACGCAGCTTGAACTTGATTAATCCAGAGGATTGCACTTCACTCCACGTCTTACATAAACACTCTGTTGTATCTAAGAACCACTGATGAAGTTACAGTGCTATTATGTAACTGGACTGTCACAGCCTGACAGTGTGTGTGCTGATTACTGCCTGGCCATGTGTCACACACACATAACACAGAGTACCCAATGGTGAACAGAGAACAAACAAAGTATGTGTATGAAATGAATTGAAAATGTATATGTGTAAATGTCCCTCCTTCCCAACATATTTATTCATTTATTAATAAATTTATTTTTTATAATATTTAGACATTTTATTTTATTTTTGTTGCCCTCCATACCATCAGGCATTAGTTAAAGTCTATTGGCCAATTATATATTAAATATTTTTTTATAAATGTTGCAAAAAAGAAACATAGAGAAATATATATATATATATATATATATATATATATATATATATATATATATATATATATATATATATATATATATATATATATATATATATAAACTGTGTTTTTATTTACATGTTTGTTTCTTTGCCATAAATGTCAACTCAATCTGTGTAATGTGGAGATCACATGACACCACCTTCCGAACATCTGATTGGCCTATGTTCCGGTCTTCTCGCTGCTTATTGGCTGACACTGCTATCATTCATTATCTCACCACTGGTTGGGCTGTGGGGCTCCAACAGAAATCATATTTTTTGGAGCAGCTCAGCGGGGGAGTAGCTGCTTATTGACCGGCGGGTCTGCCTGCTTAGTGTGTGTGTGCGTGTGTGTGTGTGTTTTCTTTCTATTTGCCTTGGCTGCTACTGCTGCTTATGGATATTTGTAGCTTAGAGGCGAGGGAGTGAGTCAGTATTTGCTGCAGAATGGTATTAAGAAAAAGGCTAAAATGGTGCCTTTGTAGCGGGAGTATTAATGTAACCGGTGCCTTGTAGCTGCTGTAGTGAAAGTTAGCTTATGAGTAGCATAACGTTAGCCGGGTAGCTAATGCTAGGCCTTCCGTTTCTTTTGGTTTGTTGGGACAGTTTACGGTTTTATTCTTCCCTTTGTAAAGCGAGCTTTAGTGGCTGCTTTGTTTGCCGGTTTGTTCCTTTGCTCCCTGCGGTGACTAAGGCTCTGAAATGAAGAGAATGAACAGCTTCCAGAGGTGGGTACAGAAAGCGGAAATCTCCCCATAAAAGGCTGTTTTGGTTTTGACAGGCAAAGACTGCTGATTTTATTGGCTCATCCATCCACACGTTATCGTTTTTTTTTCTTTTTTTATAGTGATATTTGACTGCAGGTGAATTAAGCGTGTTCTATGGGTCTGTTTTTGGAACAAAATTAGACATTTAAAGCATAATTTAAACTAAAACAACAAATAATATATTAACTGAAAGTGACAGATGAGATTTGTAGCTCTAGACCTAAAGTTTATGTATTGTAAGTGCAGTACAACAGTGTGTCTTTTGTTAAATAGCAGTTCTTATTTTGTAGTCTGTCAATGCCAATCCAGAATGTTACCCTCAGGGTTATTACTTTTTAATTAATTACTTTCTTATTTGATTTTACAACATTGTTATTACAGTGTTTAAATCACCTTTACCTCCAGTTCCTTCTTTCACATGGGCAGAATGATGCACTTGTTGCTGATAAGCTGAAGGATTTCCCTGAACCAGCCTGCCATCATTAGTAATGTTTTGTTTATATGTGTGTGTTTCAGGTTTATGAACAGACGGGCCACTGCTAACTGCCGCTATCAGCCCACCTGCTATGAGCACGCTGCAAACTGCTACACTCATGCGGTGAGTGGCTCTTTGTTTCCTAATAATCTCATATTAATCTGCCCTGATGAGTGTTTTTATGTGTATTTTGTGATTTTGTTTTTGTCTCATCTCTGTAGCTCCTCATTGTGCCGGCCTTTGTGGGCATGACATTGCTGCACTGTCTGTCGGACACCCGTTGGGAGAGGATCACAGCCTGGGTGTACGGCATGGGCCTGTGTGCCCTTTTCCTGGTCTCCACTGTGTTTCATATCATAACTTGGAAGAAGAGCCACATGAGGTGAGAGGAAGCAGCTCAAACGAGATCCTATAGGGAAATATAGCTATTATAAAGCAACACTGGCATGAGTCAAGCAGGTATTCCTTATGCGTCCTTATGCTTAAGTGTGCTGTATTCTAACTTTGAATGGTGCGATGTGTTACTCCATTCTTTACTGCCTTCTCTGGCTGGATTTAGTTATTTGGTTTCGTGCTTGTTGTTCCTGTTTCAAGCAACAGACTGACTCTTAACTTGATGATGTAAATGTTTTTTATTTTTATCAACAATATTAGCACTGCCTTAACATTTGTTCTTGTTGGTTGCACAACACTGGACTTTTACCTATCAAACAACCAATGTTGCCAGTTATGTTACCCAGGATATTGCCATGTTTGGAGTTCTAAAAGGAAGGAGGGACCCTAACACAGACAAACTAAAAAGAAAAGGCGAGCTAAGCAGTACAAAGTTCAAACAACACATCCAAAAAGAGAACCAAAGACCAACCAGAAATGAAGAACTATAAGGAGGCACACTAGAAACGCAGGAGCAAGCACAGGGGTAGCATCAGCATGTAGCAGCATGACGAGACTCAAACACACAAGAGGTAACAAGACACAGGTGACTATGATCAGGGCGGGGCAGGTAATCACAAATGGATGGAACACAAGAGGAAGTAAAGCAGACAGACGCACACAAGAACGCGTGCTTTTTCAAAATATGAGAGGAATCAAAATCACAGAGAAACAGGGAAACAAAGAATTACAATGAGCGCCAAGACAACAAAACAAGGGATCATAACAGATACTGTCGTCTGTACATTTGACTGTGGCTCTGCAAATATTGTATATTTGCATTTATCCTGCGCTGTGGTTAAAGTTTCCATGAAGCATATGTTTGAACATTAAAAATGATTGAACCCACTCTGTTTCAGGTCTGTGGAACAGTGTTTCCACATGTGTGACAGAGTGGTCATCTATTTCTTTATTGCTGCCTCCTACACACCTTGGTGAGTGTCAGACAGAAGAAAGTATATTCTCACTGGGACCAGTGTCGTACATGGAGGCTTAATTTGAATTTTTTTTCCCCTCATCTCAGGTTGAACCTGCGTGAGCTGGGCCCTCTAGCGGCACACATGCGCTGGTTTGTGTGGCTTATGGCTGCTGCTGGAACCATATATGTCTTCAACTATCATGAAAAGTCAGTTCATGTTTCAGCAAAGTTTGTTTTATTAATTATAACAATTGTTATAATAATATTTCCACTAATATATCTAATTATAGAATGTAAAGGAAGTGTCATTGAAAACGTCTCCCATTGTATGTTTTACGGCTGGACTCAGCATATGTTTGTTTTCACTGTTGCTGTCGACCCTGATTGTGTTTTCCTTGTGTTTGCAGGTATAAACTTGTCGAGCTGGCCTTCTATATAACGATGGGATTTTTTCCTGCATCAGTCGTGACGTCAATGGTAATGCAGTTTATTAATATATAAACTCACAGTTTATGACCTGAAGCTTCACATCATTCACTTTACTGCTGCAGCAGGGTGGAGGTTGTTCAGAGGGTGTGTGTGACTTCATAGCAAAATAAGCTGTCTTATCCTTACACTTAAAAATGTTTTTTGCACATTGTGAGGCTAAATCTGTTTCAGTGTCTGCTGCCCTCTTGTGGCAATGACAAATATAGCAGCTGAAAAGAAAACTTTCTGTGGATTTCTATGAGCTATGAATTCTCACGTTTCTTCAAATTATGTTTTTTGCAGAGCAACACTGAGGGACTACACGAGCTGGCCTGTGGAGGACTCATCTACTGCCTCGGTGTATTCTTCTTTAAGAGCGACGGCATCATCCCCTTCGCCCACGCCATCTGGCATGTGTTCGTGGCCTTGGCCGCAGCCGTGCACTACTACGCCATCTGGAAATACCTCTACAGGGCTCCCAGCGCTGATACCCTCTTTGAGTCATGACCACAGCCTGGGATTCTTTCCCCTCCCCTCTTAACATCTTCTCCCCCCTCTGGCGCTCTGGACCTGAGGCGCCTGCACACTGACTCCCTCAACTGCCCGCTGAAGCTGCAACGACAGCCGTAAAGTTTACGAAAATAACGACCAGGAATTGTTTACTGTTTTCTAACATGGAGGAGGAGGAGAACAGATTTCTCAACATCTTCCTGTTGGGGGGGGGGAAGCTACTTTCAAAGCTATTTTGTAGAAATTATAAATATATAAAAAAAAAACAATTGACAGTGAGGGAGGTACGGTATTTCGTCCTTTTACACTTGGTATTAACCTCAGCACATTCGTGTGAGTATTTGTGAAATTTGATAGCAGTCTTTTTGTATCACTTTAAGTGAGTCACATTCCACATTTTGGGGCTGTTGGAGCATTAGGAGCTGAAGCCGAGGTGCTAAAAAAAGCTCATTCCAGATGCTAGTGTTGATAGAATGGCTGGAATTCAGGAAAAACATGTTTTTAAATTTATTAATAAAAGAAGCCAAAGGTCTCAGATATGTTTGAATTTTGCCAAAGCAAAGTAGCTTAAAAATGGCAACGCTCAATTTAAATCATCAACAAGCAAGGTGTTAATCCAGCACCACATTCGATGCCAACGTTAATACCAAAAAAAAAAACACTGGAGTTTGAAGTGTTTGACGTCAGTATTTTCCCACTTTCTTATCTTATATTTCTTATCCAAATTTGCACTTTTCTGTGTTTGTACTCGCTTTGTTTCTGTGATCAGGTGTAGTCCTCAGTTTCACCTGTAAGCCCCACAGTGCCCTCTGCTGGCGGGCTCCTGGATGTGAAAGCTGTCAGCAGTGATACTGGGGAGGTGGGATTTGTGTTAATGAGCCAAACAATGGGAGAAAATCACTTCAGGCAGTATGATGATATGGAATATTTCCACTTTATTTAAAATGTGAACAGTGTGCTGTGTAGACCGTGTGTATGCACGACCTTTGTACTGTGGTCCAGTATTAACATTTCTGCTGTTTTTTGACTTGCACCATTAGGCCGAACTATTCTGTCTGTGTTCTGCAGTGGGTCTGATCACGTTTTTTGTAAATTTGCTTTTAACCATTCATACAGTTCCCTTTTCTGTTGCTCTCTTCTTAGCGGTTTATGGAGCTGTATGAATGCGTATTTTTTAATGGTGGCTCATGTCGATATGATTCCTTAACCACTCTGTTTTGTAATGTTTGTATATCTGTTCTTTGTTTTGTTCATTACATGATCCTGGCCTTTACAGGGTTAACAGAAAATTTGCTTCCTGTCTGTTCCATTGGCTGTTAATGGTGCTGCAGAACTATGAATGCTCCTCCACTATAAATATCACCTTTCTAATGTGACAATAAAAGACTAAAGTATGCGTTATTGTTACTTGAGTAAATGATAGAAACAAGATTTAACCCTTCATTGTCAAGCCCAGTCTTTTGTGTAACACATTCGGTCTGGACTGTCAGTTCAAATTACAAAAAATGCTTTTTGAAACAACTGGTATAAAACTTCAGTGAGTCTAAACAATTTACATACGTAACACCAAAACAAGGACAGCTTTTTAGCTTAGAAGAACTTTTGGTATCAAATATTTAAAAGTTTTTGTGATTTATTTTTTATATGAAGAGGAAAAATAAAGACAGCAGAAAAGAATCAGAATTTTTATTAGACACTACAAATTACAGAGACAGAGACTGAGGGCTGAACACAGCACGATTAAATGTTACGCATCCATTCCATGACAAAACAAGACCGAACACTCGTCTGTGTTGCACTTTTACACACTCAGTCTGTTGGTGTTGCCATGAATACAATGGTTACAAGTCTGTTGCAATGTCCAAAATATAAGAAATGAAAATAGTTGGCGAATATATATATATATATATATATATATATATATATATATATATATATATATATATTATATATATATAAATTTTGATGCACCAAGAAGCCCTTCAGTGCAGATCTGAACCTATCCGAGCGGCGCGGTGATGAAAACTTTACATTGCTGAGAGACTGGGGAACAGTCAGTGTATTCAAGGCACTGGAATAGACTCAGAATTATGGTTAACATTTCCGGGTGAGGTAGTGAATTCACTGGACAGTGAGGTAATTTTGGGATACACATGGAGTAATTATTGGCTTTTTCCTATACATATAATTATTTTTTTTTATATGTATGATTTCATTAAAATAAAATAAAAAAAGATCCTCCAGAGATCTGGGAGGCACCTTCCAGTCTTTACTCTTCAAACCCTGTTCACACTCAAGTGCGTCTGTGCAGATACAGGCGGAAAAAAGAGCTTCTAAAGCGCTGCAGTTTGAAAAGAAGAGGTTAGAAAATAAACTTTTAACATATTTTTTTTAGCACTCACTCCTTTCGGATTGGATCAAGTCCTGGACTGAGACTGGAATGTAAAAGTTTTGTTTTATTTTAAGCCAATATTGACGTTTCTGATTATGGTAAAAAAAAAAACAAAGAGGTCCTGAATACCAGTGATGAACTGAAATTCTGAACTTTAGTTATAACGAAGTGTTTAAAAATGAATCTGTAAACATTTTATAAATTAAAATGCAATAAGTTGATTAAACAAATCAAACTCTATTAATGCAGTATTTTTTTTTAAATGTTTATGAGAATTTAACTTTATCGTTTTTCCCCCATATATCACTTCTTTCTTTACAAAAAATAAAAGTTAGCACAGCTAGCCTGTCTGAACTGACCAGCTAAAAACAAAACAATCCAAACACTAGTAGAGAACATAACAATCATCAATAACATCAACTTAACAACCTCTCAAAGAAAGCAGATGAGTGTGACCCACTCATATAAAGAATTTCAATATCGGCATTCATGGGCTTTCGTACAAACGGTCAGAAACGTCAATATCAGCCTTAAAAATAGGTCGCATCTGCGTCTCGGACTGATTGGCAGAAAGCTTTTGCGGCCTGCGACGGCTCTACCCTGCAACACAGTCAACGTTATGGGGACTCCACTGTAAGCCTTCACTGAAGAGAGAGAATGAAAAATAAACAAAAGCTTCCCAGTGTCCATCACTCAGGTTCAGGGACACACTACAACTGGATTGGCTGTGGTAACCAACCAATCACACACACACACACACAGAGCAGCAATAGTAACCAGCTATAGATTTCCCTTCCTTCATAGTAACTTCATCCCATCAAATCAAAAAGCAACTGAACGCACAAGCTGCTATAGCGAAGAAGAAGAGCCTGTTACCGTATGACTTATTAAACATCACTTGGCGTCAGGGGGACACTAAACACAGAGAACAGAGAGTGTTTTCTCACCAGATGTGAGTTAATGTTTTAAAAAACGGGCAAGTACATTCTGTCTTCTGGACCGCATTCTCACCATCTGCTTCTGTTGTGTTACATGTGATTTAAATGAGGCTAAAGATGCAGGAGTGCTGCCATCATAACAACGGTGCTAACGGTTACAATAATGCCCGGGAGTTCTTTTTTGTTTTTTGTTGTGTGTGTGTGTGTGGGGGGGGGGGCTGCTGAATGTTCACAAATCTCTTTAAAACTACCACACCTTACTTAATATAGAATAGCAAAATACCACTATATGCATTAGACTTTGAGTTATATACTTGTATTCTTTAATAATTATCTGGATCTTGTGCCTTTAAAATACATAGTTCCGGAAAAATACTGTACAAAAAGAACATAGGTTTATATATAAACATATCTCTTGTAACCAATATATCATCTCTGTTTGGTCTGCAGTAAACAAGCTGATCAGGTTAACCACAGTATTGGACAACACCATCCAACTCATTTTTTTTGTGTGTGTCACCATCTTTTACATTCATACAGCCATCTTTAAAAAGAAGGCAGACATAGAGCTACGAAGAGGGACTACAGACATCTGTACTGATTTTCTAAAATAAAAACACTCACATTAATCATGCTAGGTGAAACAGAAGCAAAAAGAATTATAGACAACGTTTGCAAAAAGAAAAGAAAACAGAAAAAAATAAGCAAATAAGCTTTTCGTTCTGTGAAAGAAATCATGCTTAAATCAGAACTCAAGGAAGAGGTTAAACAACAACAAGAGTAATAATACTAACAACACTATCAACAGAATATATATATATATGTGTATGTATATATGTTTTCATACACACATATATAAATATATATATATATATATATATATATATATATATATATATATATATATATATTTATATATAACATAACAACAATCTTCCATCTGAGAAATAAAAGGTAGATAAATATGAGGCGGAGGAAATTTTTGAGCGAGTGGAAACATTGCACCGGATCAGATTGTGAGACACGCATTTTAGTGCAGAGGTTAACTAAGGATGACTCAGTTAACAGAGGTGAGCTAGGATGCGAGACAGAGGTTGTAATCTGTAAAGTGGGGTAGAAGGGAAATAGGTTAGGTAGTCGTTTCAGTGGATATAAGGAAATTATTGCTTAGTGTCCGAGGGATGAAGGAGCAAAGAAACGAACAAAAGGAAAAAGAAAACAGCAACACCATGCTGTAAATGTGCAGGGTAGGGGGGTGGAATCTGAGTGTAGAAGCCAAAGTGGAGTTGCCCAAATGAAGATTTAAAAGCAACAAGTTAGGGGTGGGTAGGAGCACGCTCAAGGACACGTCACAGAGAGAGGAAGGGGGGAGACGACAGTTTTCAGTCCTGATTTCACGTATAAAATTGGTATGAAAGTGAACAGCGAACAGCATGGCATCGTTTCTCCAAAGTGGAAGGGGGTGTAGGGGGGGGGGGGGGGGGGGGGGGACTCGGCGGGTGGGTTGGCTCATAACTCCTCACAGTACATTAAAGTGGGAAGTATGCATGTGTAAATGTGTATATGTTTATATATTTAGTCAAACAACAAAAAAAATATAAGAAGGAACAGACAAATTGATAGAAGTCAAAATGACAGTTATAACACAAGAATCATACAGGTGTGTGTGTGTGTGTGTGTGTGTGTGTGTGGGAGGAGGAGGAGGAGGGGGAGAAGGTGAAGGTGAAGGTGGGCGGAGCAAGAGAAGGTCGGGGATGGTGGAGGGGAGGGGGTGCCACCAAAAGACACATTGTCCTTCAAAACCCAAAGGGAAGTGGAGGTTTTTTTTGGGGGGGGGGGGTGGGTGGGTGTCAGGAGGAGGAGGTGGTGGAGGATGGGTTGAGAAGTTGGGGTTCTGGGGCTCATAGGGGCCCGTGTCGGGCCTCGTATTTGCCCAGAATGTTCTTGCAGCGGCCCAGCTCCTTCCTCAAGTCTGCGACCTCCATGCGGAGAGCGGCGTTCTCCTTCTCCAGGAAGGAGGCCCGGATGGCGATCTGGTTCTCCTTCAGCCGCCGGGCGTCCCGTGATCGCTTGGCTGCCATGTTGTTCTTTCTGCGCCGGGCCCAGTACTTATCGTCCTGTGAGGGAGAAACAGCCAAGTGTCAAAAACACCTCATCAAGTGATCATGCTGATTGAATTCACAGTCTTGTTATGAAATATTTTCCAACCAGGTTTTCCTCTTTTTCTACAAGATGTCGGGAAACATTTATATGGAAATATGTTCAGTTTTACTTTAATTCTTGGTGTTGGTCACTTGTTCTTTGACTTGACATCCTCTGTATTATTATACATTTAGCATGTATTCTGATTTTTTATATGGCAAAACTCCATGTGTAGCCACTTCTTTCACTCTCAGTGTCTGAGAATGCAGCTTGTTTGTTGTAGTCCAGGATTCTCCCTGCCCACAGGGTTTAACTTGCCTTAGACCCTCACCTGCTTACATAATAACACACCCCCTCAGCCAGAACAGGACATCCTTTTTACCACACACACACATACACACTCCTCTTACAGCCCCCCCCCCAACCCTAGATTACACTCCCAGAGCAGCAGGTCACCTTCAGGTCCTCAGGAATGAAGACCTTGCGGGCTTTTTTGATCATGGGCTGCGGCTTTAGCTCCTCGGCAGAGAATTTGCGTTTCCTGGGGTCGAACATCTCCTGCCCAGGCACGCTGGACAGAGCCAGGTCTGCTGGGTCGGGGTCATAGGTCACCGGCACCTGAATGGACTCAGGGTCAATGGGGCTGGGGGTGTCCCGTGCTGAGGAGAACAAGAAAAATTCAAACACATTAGCTGCATGCTTGTGCACAGAGGCTTCTGGTTTAAGTGTTATAAATTACAAAAACAGTTGAAAACCTCTGGAGATGGGTGAAGTCAACAAACTGTAAGCAGCTCTTTTCCGGCACCAGCAGCAGACTTTCACCTCAGGTTTAATGTTCCTTCTATACAGACATGTCCGAGACCTGATCCTGGACTGTTTTAAACAACTGCCTCATCTGACCAGCAGGTGGTGCCATCGCACAAGCTTTAAAAACACAAGCGCTGCTATCTCCAAGCCATCAGCAGCTACTGTCAGCTGATCTTCAACCAGCACATTTTGTCTTCAAGTGTCTGTCCTCAGTGAGCTGCTGTCTGTCTTGACGTCTACCTGTATGTTGTGCAAAGCTCTTCTGACTGAGCTGAGGCTGTGGATGGACTGCTAGAGGGGGTGGTCCAGTTCATTAGCACGCCTAAATGAAAGAATTACCCTTTGATTCATTACATTATTTGTGACAACAACAACAGCTCAGAGTATGGCTGTAAGTGCAGCAGGCTGCTGATACTCAGCTCGTACATCATGACCCAAATTTTTGTTCTTGTGAGCCTGCCAGCCAGCCAATGGTGCTGACCTTTGGCCAGGGTGTACACAGTCACACTGCTTTCTGCTTTTGATTGCAGTGAGGAGATTTGAGAAGGGGCCATTGGATTAGCTCAGACTGCTCTCCCTAAAAAAAAAAACAACAGGAACAAACCGGATGTTTGTGTTCAGTCTGTACATCAGGAGGCGTCGTCCTACCCCAGAGGAAGTGCTTGGCTTCATCACAGAGACATGAAAACCACATGCGTGTGGCACGCTGCCTCAGATTGTTCAGATAAACCGGAGAAAAACAATGTTTTAGTGCCAACACTGAAACCTGTGTGTTAAAAAAAAAACTACGCAGGACCGTTAAAACAGCTAATTATCACCTTGTAATACTGAGCGGAAATGTGGAAAAACTGTGAAAACACAACAGCTTTCCCAGACATACGCTTTGGATACAGATGCTGATGTTGCATCCTGAGGAATGGATAAAAACATTTCACTCTTTTTTATGTCAGGGAGAATTCTACTTAGAGCTTGCCCAAGCAAATGCAGTTTAATGCAGGGATTTAATTAAAGTACACACATTGACCATGTCTGAAACCTCTCCACCACATTTACACTGCAGGTGTAATACACCTATAATCTACAACAGAAATAGCCCAAACATAACCTCCTACCATTCACAAAGGGGACACCGCCAAAGAGCAAGCTGCTTACTAACTAAAACGGGTTTCTGTCAGGACTGTACTCCAGGCTGCAAATAGCTGGCCTTGCCCTAATCACCTTTACAAGTCATTCTGATCTGCTAATTAGCAACGTTACAACACAGTTGGAGAACAAGCTCGTTCGTTGACCTGCAATGTCCTCAGTGAGTGGATGACACATTACAGGGGAGAAGAAGTTGTCGAATGTACATTCACAGGAGCAGGAAATCTAAAATTAACAAACTAGGAAAGGTAGTCCAGACCTGACCTACAAAGGGCTGCGTAAAAAAGCGCCGGCACACAGGACTCCTGATGACATACCTGTGGAAGCTGTGCTCTAATTGGACATGACAGTGTTTTATCTGTTTACACATGTTCTGGTTACAGGTTGGTGTCACGCTAGCTGATCATATCGAAGTCACTGTGAGTGTTATCCTGTAGTTATGTGCGTGATAACCTGCAATCAGAGATAAGCTCAGCAATTGGTCATATCAGTGTGCAGGGACAGAGCTGCTAAACTCTGACCTGGGTGTAGCACGGACCAACAACACTTACTTCTTCAAAAACAATTAATCTTTGTGAATGAGGGTCAAGAGAGAACCCTCACTCCTACAAAGCACTCATTCAGGACAAGCTGATCCTTCTTACAGGCCGCATGATGATGATCATTTAAGAGCAGTAGTAATTGGCTACTAAACCAACAGGAACAATAAAATTATATAAATCATTTTCTGAGCCCAATAAGTACATGATTTATGATGATGATTAATGACCTACTGGTGCTTCTTTGACACTAAATGGTTTGTACATGTTGACAGATGCATGGATTCCACCTTTTGCTCCTCAACTTTGCAGATTTGTCTCTAGACTCTGGACTAATACATTGGAATGCACTACAACACACCCTTTGACCCGTCCTTCATCCGACTTCCCCTTTGGTCTCTGCCAGCAGCACACCAGGGTCCACCTCCTGAACTAAGCCTGATACAGACCGCCAACGTCTGCGTCTGTTGTCACTGCTGGGGGAAAACAATTGTTTTTTTTTCATTTCTTTTGCGATAACACCTGTTATCAGCTGCCTGCTGCAGGTATTGCTTGCAAACATAGCACAGGCAGAGAGGCAGCATGGTTGTTGTGGGTGGTGGTAGTAGTGGTGATGGTGAGGCTGGTTAGACGAGACGAGACTCTCTGAGGTGGAACAATATTGCGTGCACGTGACAAAAGCACACCCGAGTCCATGTGATCTCGGCAGGGTACAGCCTGTGCTTTGGCACCAAGTCCAAGCTGTGTCGGAGCCGAGCCCGGAGAGGGAGGGAGAGGAAGACTGGACGGGAAGTGGAGAGTGTTGAAGGGAGAGAACGGGGAGGGGAGGGGTGAAAGTGAGAGTGAGTGAGCGAGGGAGGGAGGGAGGACAGAAGAGAAGCAAGCAGGTTTATGCCGTGACAAGCTCCTGTTTGCAACTCCGCGCGGCACACGGCGCCTGCATGTGTCAGTCACATGGCCCGGCACACTGCAGGAAACTCCAGCCGCGTTCACGTGAGGGGTAAATGTGAAGACGCACACACGCAAACAGACCACACACACACACACACACGTATTGCCTCTGGACATACGCACATGTGCACCATCATAGCTGGAATAAACTGTACTGTACACAGATGCACCTCCTCTGGAGCATCCATTTATCTCTGGCTGTGCTGTTCTCAGGTTCAAGCAACAAGTCTCGTGCACACTCTCCCCTCACAGAAACGGACACTGTTAGGCTGGAACACTGTATTGTAAATTTTGTCATGTTCATGAGACATTTTATTATTTGATGAATTTATTTTGTTTATAAGGTGAATAATAATAAATTGCTCAACTTGTTTGTCGATCTATAAAAAAACAAATGTGATCATCTCTGAATTTTGAGCGTTTTGCAACAGTTTTAGATCAAATTAATTAGTGAACAAAAAATATCAGTCTGGTATGTGCTGACATATTTGAGAGGCAATGTTAGCTCAGCCCGCTTATCTTCTTATCAGGATATTTAGTACATATATAATAATTGTTATTTTACATGTTTTTTTCATTTTAGTGTAACATTTACACTTTGTAAATATTAATTAAGCACATCACTGGCTGTGGTTGTTGTCGTATGTTTTGTGCTTATCTGTAAATTACATCTGAGTCAAGTGCATAATCATATGCATTTACCATTAATGCATTAATACAGTGGGGCTCAGGTAACACTATGTTTACAATACATCATCACAGTTTCTTCATTCCTTATCTTCCAGCTAGGAGACACAACACACTGAAAGATGGAAGCGCTTGCTAGATGGCGACACCCTCCGCTGCACAAATCTCCAAACATCACACCCACATTTGGTACAAACAGCCCCCCCCCCCTGAATTAATGTGAGTCATTCAGGAGAATGCTCACCCAAAACAGCAGTAGACACTTCAAAGTATTTAGGCTGACATATATTGGCTGGTGGAGTATTCTGCTGCTCTGGTCAAAATCAATGACCATTCATCCTCTATTAAGATTCAAAGTCTCTGATCATCAATGAGGTCAATACACCACTGCACAGAAGGATAATCTGCCTCAGTCTCACACTGCAGGTCTTGTGATTTAAACGTATGACTCACAGAGCAATTAATACAGTCTGTCAGGCTTTCATTCTTTTCCCCCAGAGCCCCACCTCCTCAGCATTTACAGGTAAAAAAGGCATAAACAGCAACACTGCAACTGTTTATCAGTCACAGACTGTCAGATCTCCTGCCAGGAGACTTTGTGTGTGAAGTTTGGATGAGAAACACACCTCCAGTGTGGTGGATCAGTTTCACGTTGTTTTGTGTTTACGGTAAAGGTCGACCCTTTAAAATGATATAAAGCATTCTGGTGTCGAGTGAATTGAAAATTTAAGATTCTTTGAAATTAAATCAGCCACCCTGAACAGCCAACCAGAGCAGCTTCTTAATCCCACATGTGAAGTAACTTTTAAGTAACTTCCAAACACTGCAGGCAAGCATTAAAATGGGAGCCAACTTATAGACCTTTATGACCACAGCACAACAAACAGGCCTGTGCTCTGCTAACCAGAGGTATATATATAGGAAACTGTGCCTCTTTTTTAGACTTGAGCCTGATTAGCTTGCACTTTTGGACTCCAAAGTCTATTGTGGGGTTGTAAAACTGAAGTATGTCAGAGTGCATCCAACCTGTAGCTCTAACCGGAGAGGATTAGCATCAGGAGCTAAATGAGACACAGATCTAAAATAGCAATACGAGGCGATACCTTCAGGGACTCCAGAGGAGCTTGTTCTATCACAGCATCTCAGGGATAGTGGATACTCTAATCATGTGTAGCAGGTGAGCAAAAAACAACAACATTTATCATCCTCCTCTGACACTGAGAACGTGAGCAAAAAGCACATGAGTGCACATGACCTCGCGTGCAGGTGTGCTCTCAGGTGCACATCAGTAGCATGTGCTTCCTACCTGCTGTGGTGGGGCTGTGGAGGCAGGGCTGAGGCGCCATGCCTGTGTGGACCGAGGTGGTGGCGCGGCTGCTGAGGTCCACAACAGAGGGTGTGGGAGGGGCTGGTGGCGGGGCCTGCTGCAGAGGGGCCTGTGGTGGTTGTGCCGACTGCTGGGTCTGGTCACTCTGGGCTGTGTTGGCGGGGATGCCGTTTTCTGACAGGAACTCCTCCAGGTCCATGTACTCCAGCTGAAAGTTGTCCCCGTCATACGGCAGGGTCTTGTCCCAGAGGGTCGGCCCGAGGAAGGCCGACTGTGGGTGGTTGGCCGCGCTGCTCTCATCGTCCAGCTTCTTCTCTTTCTCCTTGTCTTTCCCAAATGCTGCAAAGTGTGTGGAGGAGATTCATGGGTCATTACATTAATATAAACAGAATGTATGTGTGGGATTTCAGCTTAAACAGTATGATTAGCATAAGGTAAAATTCTAATATTTTAATTTTACTAGTACCATCAAATAAGATTTTCAAAATGTGTCATATTACAGAGCAAAATCTGTTTTTAAACACCAAAGCGATTCAAAAACTGCAAAACAAATTGGGATGTTGTGCTGTTTTTTGTGTGGACTGACCCTTTAAAGTTTAAAAACTAGGTCTCCATTCATGTTCAGATAACGTGACGACACTCAATACATTGAAGAAAGCGCTGACAGCATCCACAAACAGCTACAGGAAAGAAAAGACGCCCTCTGTCGACAGCTAACGGCATAGTATAAATCCCATTGACAACAAGCGGTTTTAAAGGGTATAAACGGCGCCTCCACTCTAAAAACAGCGCAGTCAAAACAACAACAATAAAAATAACACATGCAAATTAAGTCCGTTTAAGCTCATTTAGATCATACGTTTAAGCTGAAAACGTGTTTAAGTTTAACCTGTGTGTCAACTTAATTTTAACCGAGACAAGCAGCTTTCTGGTGTCATTATTTCTGTCATTCTCAGACCAATAAGAATAAACTGTTTGGTTTTCAACAAAGATTGCAAAATGCTGAGAGGAGTCACTCCTGATGGATTTGCTTAATCTATGTCCTTCACTCGTTCTATCTGTCAAATCTGCGTATGTCCACAGAATTACAATACACCAGCACATCGGAAACCCGTGTGTGTGTGTCTGTGTGTGTGTGTGCATGTCAAGTTTTGAAATGTACCTTCATCGTGATGGAAAGGCAGCTTCAGCGGGTTTTCCAGCAGGGATTTGAGTACGCCGTGAGTCGGCGGCAGGAAAGTTGGGTTTATAGGAAGAGGTCTGGCCATTTTCTCCATATGTCTTGAAGGGCAAGTGAAGAAGAAAGCTCGCAAAGACTTAAATTTCCCCCCCTAAACAAAAAACGCGACCGAACTCGCTAGCTTGCCCGTGGAGGTCCGCGCTGAAACGCCGGGGCTCGCAGGGAGAGAAGACGGGGCTCCGCGCAGCAGCAGGACGGTGAGCGGCTGGCTGTCTGTCGTCGAGGCTGGCTGGCAAATAGCTGGAGGAGGAGGGCGGAGGGAGCGGAGCTTTGTCGGAGCTTCAGCACTCCTCCATCCATGTGCGGAGACGGACGCCGGTGACGTCAAAGCATCGGGAGGGCGGGTACCGCGGTGCGTTCAAACGCGGGCGGAAAAAACAACACCTTCACGTATCATAGCGGCAGCCGCTTCAAAGACGCTCGGAAATATGACTTTCATATTTTTGAGGCGAACAATTCATTAAAACGCCCTATTAAACGTACAATATTTCTAATGAATCCCACTTAAAGTAAAAAAACAAAACAATAAAATGTATTTATAGTATTAAAGTGCAAATCAAACACAACATCCACATGAAAGCCGGGACCCCAAGGTGGTTTCCAGAGCATCACACTGCCTTTGTCATATTTTTATAATCATCAGACCAGGTCTCTTTCGCTTCATGGTGCAGTTGTGACACTAATATGCTGCTTTGTAGCAGCGAGGAACGGGTGTTCTGACTCAGCCATTTGTGCAGCAGGTGTTTAGGCTTTGGTCCTCACAGATCGGCCTTCACTCCACTGTGTAGGCTACATACTAGAGTATCCATGATTTTGTATGGCAGCTGTCCTTGCACGGACAACTTACTGCAAGAAGTTTTGTACCTCTGCTACCAGATATATCCAATCCCTAATATGGTCATTTATGTGCCAACGATTATTACAAGTACCAACAATAAATGAAACATGATGCATAACTTTTTGTTTAGTTTTGTTTCATTTTTGATGTAATGTCTACACATGATTTGTAAGCATCCCTACAAAAGAATGATGCAAAACTAGGTCAGGCTATCAGCAAAGCAAACAACACCCCCAGGGCTCCATATTCTCCCGGGCCCCCAAACACAGTCTGAGCTTGTGATTTCATTAAATTGTAGTTTGTTTAAAATGTGCACCTGACAAATGAGCAATAAAAGTTCTATGCTTCTAATCTCAAATGTAACCCATAATTACTTTTGTTCTACTGTTCATGTGCATGTATAAAATTAATACAGGCAATGTGAAGCTGTGGGGTGGAGTTGTGGAGGTTGTTCACAAAGGTCTCAAATTTTACTTTCCGCCCCAGGGCCCCAGGGGAGCAGGTTAATCCAGCCATGATACAATGACGGGTGCTGGATAAGGAAATGTAACAAGTGAAATCGGGGTCAATAAATTATTGTCATTGTGTGTCTGTTCTAAACGGGTTTCTGAGTGATTTATAGCAGACTTTGTGGTTTTACTGCATGTTTTGTGTAACTGGCTGCTCGTTACTCACAGCACATCTGTCAAATATGCTGTCTGTTGTAAATGGAGGCTGTAGCCTATTACCAAACAGGTTCATGTCTTAATTGCTCCTGTGTAATTTTCCAGCATTTGCAGCAGCCGCAGGGTATTCAGAGCCGGTATGTCAGCACTCTTCACTCTTTAAGCTGCATTTGCATGAAAACAGTGAAAGAAAAAAGTTTTATGATGCCAACTAAACATAGCTCATCATATGAGTGGCATAAAAATGAACTTCCTATTAGAGTAGTTAGTTCTGGTCTGATAGGTGTCCTCCTCTTTTTTAATTAAGCAGCTTTATTTTGTGCCATGGATTAGATCCCTGAGTGGTACGGTTTCCCCATATGCTGGCATATGTCACTGTTTAAAAAAAAACCCTGGATTGTGTGGTCATTGTTTCAAACATGCCTGAGCTTCTGTATTCAATTCTAACTCTAAGGCAAGGAGGGAACAATCTACTGTAGTGGAATGACGCGAATCTAAACTTGACCTACTTTCAGCCAATGGGTGTTGTCTGGCTGCAGTTCTATGGGAGCAGGTCGTGGCACATGGAAGCTCACGCTCTCCAGTGTAGTAGTGGCTGAGTCATAGTTTGCTCCACTCTACCCATTTGTTTGTTTTGTTGTTGTTGGTTGTTGTTTTTTTATGATTACAGTGACTCATCAGCACAAAAAAAGATGGATGACAACAAGCACAAGCCGATGAAAGACTATTTTAAGAAACGCTACATGACAGGAGCTCAAATGCACACCAGTCTGGGATGGATCATTTCATCTGACTATCCTCCTGTTGATGTAAATGTCACAGTTTATCATCAAAGTCTTCAAGGACGCTAAAGGTTGAAAGGCATACTGATTGGAAATGTCCATTTGTCCCTATTAAAAGTACATGAGTTTAACTTTATAGTCATGCCAACACATTGGTTGCTATAACACACTCATAAGACACTGCAGCTGAGTGTAGTTTGGTTAAATAATAATTATAAATGCTTCTAAAAAGGATTTGGCAACACACGTCGTTGTAGTCCACTGTCACACTGTCTGAAATCACATTTTACCACAGGACCAAGGTTCTTTGAATTTGTTTTTTTTTATGTCTTCTTGTTCAGCAACACACAATTTGATCATATACATCACAAATTTTCTCCTGCACTTATTCTTGCACATACATACGTACATGTTCCAAATGCACTTATTTACCTGGATCCATGTGACCCATCCATAGGTGGACCCTGACCTTTATCCTTTGGCCCTTAGAGCTGCGTTCAACCACTCAAAAGCTAACTAAAAGATCTTGGCGTTCTGCACACATCCATTGTCATGTTGAGACATGGCAGGGCCTTCCCCTTTGCAACAAGGGGTTTGAATTACCTTTGTATATGCGAGCATAATATTTCCCTTCATTGGAACTATGATACAAAACCAGCAATAATGGCACCACAACCCAAAAGTACACAAAAGTATGTGGATAGCTGTGTCACATCATAGCACATCTTTGGCCAAAAACAAGTCTAACAACAGAACAAAAGAAAAGAAATGCAGATTAAGTTATTTTATAATGTTCATTGCATTTTGATTGTGCTGATAATACAAATCTGATAACAACTGGATGCCATGAACAGGTCAGGTGGTGTCCGCCACCATTTTTGTTTTATTATTTCTGAGAAATAGGATAACAGAAGGAGGAGGGTATGTGAATAAGCTTGATGAAATGTACCACTATAATCCAGCAGCACAGAGGGTTTAAACCTGCTGTTGCTGCAGCTGAAATTATCCTGAATCTGCAACAAAACTATTCCTGTTGCATAACACTAAGAGAAGCAATTACACGGACCGAGGCGGTTATCCCTTACTCACAACTGCACTGTTGCTGAGTTTAAAAACAAGCATCCCAGCACATGCTGTACAGCCTGGACAGGAAGCCCTCAGTCTGGCCTCTGTCAGGGGATGCAGAGTATTTGCTGTACTAGAATACTCATATTAAAATTCCATATAATCACCTGATATGTGTGGAATGCGGATAAAAGTGCACAATCAGTTTGTCATGCAGGTTTCTGACCACATTTGGAAGTGTGAGATGAGTCAGTTTTTTTTTCTTTACCACCAAGACAGAAAATAATCATGTAAGGTAAAAAAATGTAATTGGACAATGACTGGAATACTGACCTGTGTAACTGAGCCCTGATCAGGACCAGTGTTGGGTAATTCCCTTGTTACTAAAGGGGAAAAAACCCCTGCGGCCATGAGTAAAATGCCTGATTAATTCCCATGTTTGTATGATCAATAATCACATTGGTAGAAAGTTTGGATGTCCACATAAGGATGTCCCTAAAGCTGGAATAGGCTTCAGGTCCCTGTGACCCTGCACTACAGGACGAAGCAGGTTTAGAAGATGGATGGATGGACGGACAGATGGACTGATGGATGGACGGACGGAGGGATAGATGGATGGATGGATGGACGGACGGACAGACAGAGACAGATGGATGGATGGATGGATGGATGGATGGATCTCGGCTTTCATATGGCCAATGTTTCTACATCTTTCCATTCTGTTCACACATAGGACGACAGTGGTCTCATTTTTTTGCCCTAGCTGGTGACAAAGCTTAATTTTAACTCTGAACATTTCACCTTAAGTGTCTCCATGTGACGCACAACTTCATGGAAAGTTTGCGGAACCTAAACAACTCGAAACTCCACCACGATGGGAACATGGCAGACCATCTTCAGCTTGTAACTGCATCTGGACTTGGATAAAGACCTCTATTCATAATACTTTTGCTCTTCTATTTTTAGTTTTATGAAGCTTATAAATGACCTTTGCTCACTACATTACATATCACTTAAACAAGCAGAAAACCTGACAAGCCTGCAGCCGCTAGATACAATGAACTGCACTGCATCATCATAAAAAACATTAAATTTAATTATATTTTGAGGTTCACCAGACTCATTAACTCCCCCACGGTGCTTCCTTGTTCTAGGAAAGAAACATACTTCTGCAGTTATTGCTTTTATTAGGCAGAGCAACAAAACAAAAGTTTGCATTGTTAGTTATAATTCGTGGGAAAAGAACTGGGCTATGAGGAACACTTTAACTAGATCTAGTTTCAGTGGAAAGTAGCTTAACAAAACCTTGATTCAGAAAATGGGTGAATCACGACAAAGACTGAGTGTCATGTTTTTCCTGGCAAACCTCAAGGAATGAAAATTCCTTTGAATGAGTCATTTTATAAATCACAAGGCTCTAAATTAGGAATATAATTTAGATTAGGTGATTTTAGGCATCATTTCATTACATGTAATGTATGGATTCATTCCTCTGTCTTCGAGTAACAAAGTGGAAACACTGTGCTCTCCAGCTCTGCTTCAGGCTGTCTGCAGGAACAGATTTCTATGATTACGGCTCTGCGGTTTCTGCTGACTCTCCACCTACCTGTTCATCATCTCCACTTGCCAGCAGGTGAGAGATGTCGAGGTGTAGGGTTGTTCATCTCCACATCCCACACACTGCATTAAAACACTCACATCCCTCCGCTCGCTGCCATACACTCGGATGCCCACACGCATCGAGAGG
Source organism: Parambassis ranga (assembly GCF_900634625.1). Taxonomy (NCBI): domain Eukaryota; kingdom Metazoa; phylum Chordata; class Actinopteri; family Ambassidae; genus Parambassis; species Parambassis ranga. The sequence goes on from NC_041029.1 coordinate 8,492,266, forward strand.
GCTGCAGGTGAAACGAGTGGCTGACAGTTACAGTATATTTCTGGCGCCAGTAATGTGCTGTGAGTCCATTTATAGAGGGAAGAAGGGACTTCGTATGGAGCTGATTAAAAAGATTTATCAGATCGTAGCATATAGTTTCTGAAGGTTTGCTGCTGTTGTTTTGTTTCAGCTAAGCAGCCATGATGTTTCATTTTGCTGTAATTTCTGTTGAGGCAGAAGGACGCAGAATGAATTATTTGGCAGCTTTGGTGTGAGGAAGTCACTAACAGTGTGTGAAATTCAATTTCAGCACCTTGGAAACTTTGGCTAATGTGTGCTCAGTGTCTCCAGCTGTGAGTTAGTTACGTATATTCATCAAAAATGTCAACATTCATGGTTCCCAGAGGATAAATCCTTGTGCTCACACAATCTAAAACAAACTTGTAAATTGATTAGGTCTCCATATACCAGCAAAAAGAGAGCTCTCAAACCTTTGCATCTATCACCACCGTTCACGTGGAACACAATATTTCCTCCTGTGTGGGTAGGTGTGATAGCACACAGAGAAACCAACCCCATCCTGCCAAAACAACACCTGCGAGGATTAACCAGAAGGATCCTTCTGATCCCCTCCGCCTGCAGCGACGGATACGAGGCAGTTGGTTTGATTGCATACTGAGTCTAAGACATGACATGGCAACCAGATTTCATTCACAGTCTGCGTGATCCTTCAAAACAAAACTAGTATTCAGACAAGGGAAGATCAGGCTGCTCACACATGCAGAGGGAGAAAGACTGAGACACACACACACTCCTGCTGTGCTCTCTTTGCAGACTTGTCGGAGTCACATGCTGTCAGCATGGACAAACACGTTTTCAAGCACATGCCCTCTGCCTCTCTCCATCTAGTCTTCCCTTCGTCTGTCTTTTCAGACTCCTTTTCTCTCCCTGCCCTGTATTTTTGTCTTGTGAACAAATTACCTGTTGTGTTAATGATAAGGGCCTGCATGTGTCCTGTGTGTGTATTTCTGTGTTCATGCCAGTTGCAGGAGAACGGCGTGACTCACGGAGTGGGAAATGGGCAGCGAACGTCCACACAGACACACACAGCAGACCATTTTAATTTAGCCCTCTCATTTTTTCATCGCACAGAGCGTAAACAATCTGGACTCAGCAGAGCGCCTCATTAAACGACTGCTGTCTGCTCCCATTTCAATGTTCTGTTGATTGAAGTTATTGTTGTGGAGGCGAGGCATCCCTCAGCGAGGGAACGTCTGCAATCACAGAATAAGTGATTATCCTCTACAATTAACTTCATTTGACTGCAACTCGGCTTCTTCAAAAACTTAAAAACAAAATAAAATTGGACGGCAGTACATTTTGTAACATACACAACCTGTAGTTGTGTATTCATATCACTACATCAACAATCCAACATGCATGTTTTCCTTCCCATACAGGCCGCACTTCATTCACCTGAACTTGACCCTTTCACACTACTTCCCTGTTTCTCTGCCATTGTGCCACCCGCAAGGGGATTTGCCACTTTCTGATTAAAAAAATGAATAGGATATGGTGGCTTTGAAGAGAATTTGTGTGAATTTCACTGTGTGCTCCTGACCCAAATTATACCCATGAGTGGATGCACCATTTTTAGTTCAAGTCTAATTAGATCCCTGCTATTGTGTTTTCATTGGAACACCCCAAGACTTAAGATTAAACAACTAAAATGTTATAGTGTGTAGCACTGTTATAACTGGCACGCTATTTTATTAGCATGCTACTTCCTGCATCGCCACTGAATGCCTCCAATGTAGAATTTTTGCATAGGAGGATCATTTATCAGAACTTGTTTTGCTTCCATTTGCCTCTTGTAGGTTCTGATTGGACTGATTACCTCCAGTTACACAACATTGTTCTAAGCTAGCACACAGTGAAATTGTGAATGAACAGCGAATGCTAACTGCAATCAGTAATCCATCCACTGGCAGAACTCCAGCGTAAATCCTGCATTGTCTGAGCCAAAGGTGAAACAAGTTTCCCTGCTACGAGAACAGCTTTAATATGGATGTGAGCCAAGTAACTAAACTGACTCTCATATAATTGGATACTCTCACACCGAGAACCAGATTAGTTCATCAGAATTTTCTGATGCACCCATTCGTGTAGCTTGAATGGATGAGGAACACTGCATCCTTCAGGCCTGTGTGTTATTTCCGGCGCTGCCATGTTGGTACAGCAACAGCAGCTGCTGCCCCGGCTGGACCGTCCTCCTGCCTTGAGGCAGCCAGAACAGTGCCAGGCGGGCGTCTGCACAGCCAGGTTTTGTGAGCAGAGGAGGGTGGATCGAGGAGGAGGAGGAGGAAAAAGAGCTGTGTTTGTATGTGTGTATTTGAGGGTGGGGCGGACGGACAGGGAGGTGGGGGTGTTGTCCTCCCGGCTGTCTGGTGTTGTCACGGAAGCCCCTTGGAGACTTGCCAGCCAGCCTTCAGGCCAAATGATTCACACAGGCGCTAATGTCATAGCGTTAACTGCTAACAAGCATTCGGCTGGAGCTGGATCTGCTCGGTGATGTTGACATTGTGACAGGAAATCTTTTTTTTTTTCCTTTTCTTTTTTTTTGCTTTGCCCTTTATAATCTCCTGTCTTTAACCTTGTGGAGATCACAAAGGTCGTGCAGGTCAATGCTGTCACCTCAAAATATGAGCAACTGCCATTTTTCTGTTGGCATCTTTGACCTTTTTTTAGAAAAAGCCAGAGGCCAAACTCCTCTATGAACACAGTTGAAGCCAACACACAAAAATATTTATGATATATAATAGAAACATCAGATTTATTTATGTATTGCAAATATAGGATATTGTAGGTTGCTCAGGTGCCCTTACTGCAGAGTGTGGTGTCAATACAGCAACAAAGTTGACCGCTAGCGTTGACCAGCTGACGGGGAGGATTTACTAAGTAAATCCCTCTGTGTCCTGGAAATCTTAACGAGTCACCTAAATGTGCCGGAGGGCACTCTGGATCATAACACAGACGAAGAAGTGAAACAGACTCATATGTGATGTACCATATCATTTAGTGTTTCCGTTTAACATGCGCTTCACATTCAGTCCACTTCTGCATCACTAATGCAGGATTAGTCCATGTAAAGAACACTTATGTCACCTCATTAAGGGGGAAAAAATCATGATCAAATCATCAAGAGAAGAAAAATAAGTCCAACCTCCAAACTGTAAGTCAGTGATGATGTGCGTGCAATTATAACAATGTGAAACCTTGGGGAAGTGAGGAATAAGCACTTTCTCTTGTTTCTAGGCAACATCGTCTCCGTCGGCTGTGGTGAGTTCAAACGATCAGAGGGAAGTTCATGCTGTCACTCTTACGTATCCTGGTTAACATGACCCAGTTTCACATATATACTCGCACACTGAGCCAATCACCTCTTAATTAGATGATGCCTGACCTACGTGCTTACTTTAACTGTCTCTTTTTTTCTGTGTCTTCTACTAATGTGGATGAATAGGCAAAAGCAAGCAATTTGAACCCGAATCAGTCAGTTTAACCCTCTGTGCTCATCCACCTCCACCTCCACTCAATAATACTTTTATTTTTTTTCAATGTTGTTGCCGTTTTTAGATGTCTGACCAGTGCAATATTCACAGCAGTGTGGGTGGATGTTCCTCAACAGTAAATGGAGGAGTGTAAGTCTGAAATAAAAACATGTTCATTTTTCTTACATAAATGTGTTTCTCACTCGCTTTTTAGTGCCCTGTGATGTTCTAAAAGCTGTAAGAATGACTGATGTGCAGTACACACGTCTCCTCATGTCCTTTTCTTTTTATAGCTTGCAGAAAAAAAAATATATATGTTTTTGGACAAATTAGTATTGCAAACAAGAAAAATGAAAAACAAACTCCTTCACCGGACAGATCTATGAAGCACAAAAATATTTTGACAAACTTGTGTGAGATCAGAACAAGAAATGCCACCTGACAAAAGACTTGATCAGCAAATTCCCCATTGTGGCTAATTAGACTTGTGATGTTGAAGCAATTCTGATGATGAGCTATCATGAGCAGATATGTACTGCATGCTAGCAGACACACTTGCCCTTTTAACACACAGTAACTGTTTATCATTGTCAACATATCTGCCGCTGATGTCTTCATCTCATTAGCCGATACTGATGCATTCCAAGTGTATACATCCTGTACAATTATTATTGTTCAGTATATGTTCAGTCTCAACAGTGTGCATGAGATCATAGGGAAGTTGACCTTTGACCTTGTGGACACATAATGTTTATGCTATTAGACATTTGTATGTAAGACCAAATAAAAGGACATGGTCACGGTGACCTTTGACCCCCTACTCCATTTTTTGAGCCCTAATCAGCATTTGTGACTGACACACTCTACAAAGGATGTTGCAGTGCAAGAGGCATCATTAGATCCACCTGTAACCTGAATGCGACAACAGGAAATGATGTCAAAGGGTCTGAGCTTCTCTCCTGCTCTCATATATTATAAACATCAAAACACAGTCTCAGAGTTTAGGTACATGTTTATCCACCTGACTCCACATGCAGAGGTGCGCATGCATAATAAAGGCAGCGCTCAGAGGAGCAGGGTGTTCCGCTTTGTGTCTCTTTAAGGGCGGGCAGCAGATGGCGGCTGCAGGTTCTGCACCGGTCATCCATTGACCCGATGACTTGTCTGTGTCAGCAGTTGTCTGTCTATCTATCTGTCTGCAGCTAGCAATGACAAGGCAATACATTGAGGGCAAACAGTACATGGGAGACCATCCATTATTGATCAAGACCATGCTACATCAAATCACCTGCAGTCTTACTGCAGGGCACGAGCTAGGAGGTGAAAACATGTTACAGGATCAGAGCTAAAAGCAGGAAGTTCCCTCAGTCTTTATTTTATTCTCATTTTTCCTGATGAAGTTAATGAAGACTGATACATCACAAAGGGGCTTTTTTTTAGTTAGTTGGGGAGTTTTTTTAACCACTGTCACTTTTTTGGCAACCATCCAGAAATATTTCCAGCCTTCCTTATTTTATTTTTTTTCTTTAACCCATCGCCCGTCTATATGTATGAAAAGAAAGAAACCAAAAAATCACAAAAGCTAATCAATATTTCAAAGGAAGCAGATCTTTTTCTCCTCCGTGCAGAGCTTATTTCAAACAGACCGTATCCTCCATCTCCAGCTCTGCAGGACACGTTGGATGATTTTCTGTGGTTCCCTGTGGAGGCCGAGGCAGAGAACAGTTACCAGTTACAAACCCACCACTGAGCCAGCCAACGGAGACGGACTCAAACAAGCAGGCAGCTGTGTGGGCTGCATGTTCCCACTGAAATGATGTTAACACTCTCCTTGTTGCCGAGTAGAGAAAAAAAAAAGCTTTTAAACACACTTTTTACAGAATTTTGTCAAAAAATAGCACAGAGAATGAAATTGGGCATTACATCATGTTCCTCTGTCTTAAAATATCACCAAGTGTTTCAGTCAAAAAGCTGCAAAACGCTTTAGTTCAGATAAACAAATCATGCATACTTTAACATTTATTCTGACTGACATTACAGCCCTTTAAAGATCAAAAAAACAACTAATGTTTCTGCCACAGACGTTGAGCAACAGCAGGGTGTGAGAGCTTCTCACCACAGCAACTTCAGCAACCGACGCACCGCTTTGGCAAACAAACAAACAAAAAACATTATATTGAACATATACTGATGCATTAATTTATTAAGAATTAGAGTAAAAGGAAGGCGTACTGCAAATCAAAACCATTTTAGTTCAAATGTTGCTCACTGGAATTTTGTTTTTTTTCCACAAATGGATGTTAGAGTCAACATATCGGTGTGTTTGTTGTTGTTAGGAATATGTTTCTCCATAATGATTGCTCAAACACACACAGGGTTAACAACAGACCAGAAATAAATAGTGGTAATGCTATGATTAGGATTCGTTTAATGTGCAGTTTACACTGAAAACAAGGGACTCATTCATGCAGTCAGTATTGTATCACACACAAAATGTTCCAGATATCAGCCTGTGATCTGCCTATGTTTAGTGTATTTTATAGGACCAAATAAATGCTATGATGACAGGTTTAACTAATAAAATGCTGATTCTTGGCTTCAGAGTGTGCATAAATCCACTTGAAGACAACAGGTTGCTCACATGTGAGCGCATGTGTGACTTGGTTTGGCATATGAGTTTCTGCTGCTGTGCTTATTTGATTGACAGCTGGCAGCTTGTTAATTGTTAACATATTTATCGTCTTGCTGAAAGTGCTGCATCAAATCACCTGCAGTCTTACTTCAAGGCACGAACTAGAGATAAAAGCAGGAAGTTCCCTCTGTTTCTTCATTTTATTCTCTTTTTCCCTGATGACAGCTTTATCAGGAAGGGGTTAATGAAGACTGACAACACAAAGCTTTGTTTTTTTGTGTTAGTTGAAAGTCTAGATGGGGAGTTTTTTTGTAACAATCAGGACACATTTTTAGTTACATGCCACTGTCACCTATCATACCTGCTAGGTGAAGTGTTTTTCTGGTAATCCGTGATGTGAAACACCTTCCTGTTCGTAAAGGGAAGTAGACTCTTCTCTGTGGTCTATTTTGGCAACCAATACTGTCAGACATATTTCCAGCCTACCTATTTTTTTTCCAGGAAATCTCACACTGTTATTTACAAATGTCTAGATTTGTAAGAAAGATGACTGCAGGAGCTTGTCTGAAGGTTGTTTTATTAAATTATTATTATTGTTGTTATTATCAGGGCTGAGATGAATCCATGACACATGGGGGGGCATGTGTAATCTCCATCTGTTAATGAGGAAAGGAAAAGGTTATCAGAAACTGCAGCAGGAAGCGGCGGATAATTTATTCCTGCTCATACCCTGTCTTTATTCTGGCCAGTGTATCAATTTAAAAAGCTGCAGGCTGTGTGTTCGGAGGCATTCAGCTTTTTCGTCAGTGGCATTAATGATGCGACGGCTTACATCATCTGCGGCTATTATGGCTGATATTTCTTCAGTGGGTTGGACAATAGGAGACAAATGTATTAAGGAAGAGAGTAATTAAAGTGAAGTTATGAAATGATTGAAGTGGAGAGGGTGGAAAATAAAAAGTGGAAAGTTGGAGCTCCATATTTGGTCCCTGCCACCTGTCTTTTTACCTGGTTACAGTGAAGTGAAGTGAAGTGAGCTGCAGATCTCTGCTGCACGAATGCCAAAATAAGGCAGAACAGAACACCCCAGCCGTTCTATTTTGGTTCACAGACTTAACCCAGAGTGAGCAGTTATTGCTGCTGTCAGGGATTAAATATTTCAGGCACAGGTGAAGCTCAAAAGGAAGAGTGGAATCAGAATGAATGAATGAAGTCATGATTGGGTTCTTTTGACTTGTACAGTGTGTGCCACTGCTGTATTTCCAGCTGGAGTCAGTCCAGAATAACATGCCACAAAGTGCATCAATCACACATCATCCAAAGTCCTCTGAGTTATGCAACAGGGCTGCATTCCAGGTAGGATCCCAGCTTGGGCTGACACCTCTGTGGACTCAACATAGATTTTTGAAAAATAATAGATGAAATAAAATAATTGCTGAATATACCTGTACACACACACACAAAGCAGATTTTTATCAATGTACTCAAGGCCGTGCTGAGGCTGCCGTGAGGGCGGGATGAACCTGCTGATCTCACTGTGTGTCTGTCTGTGTCAGTTTTTTTAATGCTCTTTCATGTATAAACATTTTATGACCCCAATCTCAGTGACCTCCTCACTGAACGGCTCCTGTTTATTCATCAGCCTCCTCTCATTAGGCATCCATCTGTTTCCTTTGAGGACAAAGGGGGGGTCACCCGCTCTGAAGTTAAGGTATGAGAAAGCAAAAAACTGACGGGGAAGTTTCATTTTGCAATCCCGTGCCAAATGTTATATTAATGGAGTGGTTGAGCTGTGTTGTTAGTGTCCTTCTGTCTCTCCCGCTCCCCTGTCTCTCTCTCTCTTTTTTTATTTTTTTGCCCAGCACACCACTGGCTGGCTGCATGTCACCCAGATCACAGTCAAGAACCCTCACCGCACAATCATTCCAGTTGCTGAATAATACAAAGCAAACAGTGACCTACTTTCGAAGTAGGGAACAAGCTATAAAGAAGATCTGGAGTGGAGTCCAGCACAGAGGTAGACTGTAGGTGGAGCAGGGTTGGTTCAGAAGGGGCTGGGCGGAGCCCTTGACTGACAGATCCAAACACTGGTTCATGTTAGGATATTATAGGGAAAGAGGCGGAGCTTGAGGGATGAAAACTTCAGCAGCAAGCATGGTCTGCCATGTGAACTTCAGAGTCCAATCCGGGCCCGGCAGAGGATCCACTATCCGCTGCTTGCTGCCTCCTGTAAATGTGATTAAAACAGGCAGGCACAAGAATACTGCAGCAAGCCCCTATCCTGGAGGCCTCCCTGCACAAGGAATGCAGTTCACAGGAACAGGGCCTCACATGTGTCACACCATCAATCTGGGCAGTGTACACTTTTTGACCCTGTACTTCTGCATTCCAGCTATTTTTTACCTTTTGTTTGTATCGTGTTTATCTCGCTGAAGGCTGCAGGTACGATGTGATGTTTACACTTGTTGCTAGGGCGTTTTCTTCAGCTCCATCACCACGTAGACAAAAAAAAACTACTGACACACAGGAAACACAATGCACACATAAATGCTTTCACTGCTGCTTCGTGATTATCAAATTTGCTTAATTTATTGTTTCATTAGGAGTGCTTCACATAGAGGTTAATTACAGGTTGACCAGGGGTGATTATGTTTTTACTGAGTACTCCGTCATCAAAGAAACAGCACTTTTCAACATGGAAAAATGTCAATGCTGCTCTCCATTGATTACATACACTACATGAGTTCTCTCTTTGGTGACACACACAACACAAAACTCGACATCTGGGGTCAAGTCGTAAAGTACGAAGGTTAAACTTTTACCTTCTTTTTGATGTCTGGAGCCAAAACGTGCAACAAATTGCCAAACCGCAAACAAATACACATGTGACACAAGAGAGCATAATGTGTAGGTTCATCAGCCTTTCTGTCCCCATGTGACATTTCTACATTGGCTGCTTCACTCATGATGTCAACATTGCAGGCTGCTCCGAATGACAAGCCCAATATTATATTTAAAAAAAAGCCACCATTGCTTGATATCATCATCACCTCAGTCTGACATCCTACTGTTCATTTCTAAAAGTTTATTTTCTGTCTTTTATGTCAATTATTTACTAAATTTTACGACTTTATATGTGGTATGTAACTATATGTGGCAATTACATCATGTCTCTATGGAGAAGTCATCTCTACAAGCCTCTAGTGGCCCTTAGCGGTACTACATCTTGGGCACAAACATCACCCAAAAACGTCAGGATTGCTTCACATGTAAAAATGTGTCTTTTCTCATCGCAGACAGCCACACAGAGGGATGATGTGTCCTCTTCCGTCAAACAGTCACGCAACGCTGCTCACAGAGGCTGCGGGAGGCAGAGCGAAGTGGACACGGAGGGAAAATGTAGGGCATGCCGTCAGCACTGTGGCAGCACGTCCATGTGAACGTTGCGACTGACTGGTATAAATAGACCTGTGCACACTGAAGGCTGAGGTTCATGGTGCCTGGTGGTGTACCTGTGTGACCAGTGTGTTACCACCTGCTGTCACTGGTCAGGCTGGACTTTGACCTTCAGCCAGTTTTTGTCGCTAAGAAAGTGAGGTAGATGACTAATGGCTGACACATACTGGTAGTGACTGACCGTCTGTAGAGATAATTTGGACAATCAGGTGGAGTAAGGTTTGCAGACCAGATCCATCACAATTGGCTTAAGTCTGAGACTGTCACACACACAATTCAACACCTAACAAACAAAAAGGAATTTATTTGGATTTTGAACATAAATCCAAGAAATATTAAAAAAAACTTTTTTTTTAAAAGTTAAAGTTTTTTCAAAGCACTTAAACGTCTCCCATTGGTTTAAATCTTGTTCTCCATTTCGACCAAACAGAACAGAGCTCATTTAGTAAATGGTCCATGCTCTCGCCCTGTGGATTACCAGCAGCTAACCCCTCTGCTAGCTTGTACCGAGTGAGGGATTACACAAAGGGCTTGACCTCCGACCTCAGCCAAGATGCTCGTTAGATTCATGCAGCTGTCTGCAGCCACTCAGAGTCTTTATAAATTATACCTGAGCACGAGCTCAGCATTAGCAGCACATGAGTGTAATCAGACAGAGGGTGAAGGTGCTCCCTTGTGTTCCCTTTCATGCAGCTTTATGCACACACTGACTTCCCTAAGATGGGAGGAGGCGCCACACAGGTGTATTTATCCACTCCACTCAGCACACAGGTGATCTCCATCACCTGCCTGCACTACACCTGCAGTGATTTAATCTAATTACAGGGACAGCAGTGAACAGACTGCAAACAAATGTCTAAAACACTGAAATGGCAGAAACATGTTTGTTCTGATGTTTATTGTGCTGTAAAATGTGCTTGACAATGAACTTAAGGAAACATAAGTGTACAGATTGAATGATATTTTAACATATAAATGAATATCTTTTATCCAAGTCAAGACAAAAGTTCAAACACTACAGCATGAAGTTAAAAATCACCCTCGCTCCACAGCAGCAGTGTAAATGATTGATAGAATGATGATTTTTTTCTTCTGATGAACAATCTATATTCTATTCAGCTATATCTCTATGGAGGATTTAAATGTTTTCCATTCAGGTTTATGGGTCCGATTATCCACTGTGAGAGGAAACATGTCTCCTTAATGATAATATTAGATGCTACAGACAGATATCAGCGTGTTCCGGTGCATGGGTGTCTTGAATTTTTGGCAATAGGCCAAGCAGACATGAGATCTTCCAGTTTACACATTATGAAATGAATCTCCCAAATCAAACTCCCAGCAGCAGACTTTTGGATCTATTTGGCTCGGTGCTATGAAATTCACACGTTAAGAAGAATACGTAAGAATCAGCTGCTATCATCCTCATATTTTCACTCACAGGCCACGAAATACACACTAAAAAAACGAAAATGTCGCTCTCTGACATTCTAATGATCATCATAACATTCAAAAAAATGAAAACAAAACAACACAAGGTCACAGCAGCAGCACCGTTAAAGTCCCTGACACACTTTCTGACATCTGTGCAGCTCTATATACAACAACAAGAGCTTTTTTTATATAAGCACAAACCATATCAGAGAGAAATGTGAATGTGTTTGGAGCCAGCCTCTAGTGGGCATTTGAGGAAGTGCAGTTTGTAGCCGTAGTGATGCCTCTGAGGAAGGTGAGGACAGTTTAACTTCACAAGGCAATAAATTGTTAGATCTACATCTAAATAGCCATAAAAATACAGCTTTAAAACCATTATATCTAGTGGATTTTAAATTTTTAAGCTTTCTCTATAACAACACATACTCCTTAGCTTTTATTGACAATATGAACAAGACAGAAGGCCACAGACTTGACTGTGTTTATGAGTAAATAAGACACAAAGTATCATCATGTCCTGGCTGCTGAGCTGTAACAAACCATGTTTTTCACAGCAGCGGCAGAATAAAATGCGACCTCTCAGCCTGCCAGACGAGTTTGTGGAGCTCTAGAGAAGCGTTACGGGACGGTTAAACTTGCCGAGGATCCCTCTGATGTAGCTCCAAGAGGATCTCATGTGATGTTTTCAGACCACTTCATGACCCGGAGGCACTGCTTGATCCTGGCCTTCCAGCACCTAGAGCGAGCAGCAGCCAGCCACATGTCCAGCAGTGATGAAGAGATAAAGCACGAGACAGAGAGAGACGGCCGACAGAATGAAGGCAGGAGCACCTCATACCTGCTGTGTCAAGAGATTTTAGCATCTCATTAGCATGTGCACATCAGCAGCACAGTGTATGTGTGTGTGTGTGAGGCCTCTTAGTGCCTCAGTGCTCTCAGCATCCATTTGCTGCTGCTGCTGTGTGTGTGTGGGAGAGAGAGATTTGTGGGAGTCCTGCATGTTTGGGGACTCTGGGATCTGGTCCAGGCCAGGTGCAGAGCAGCTGCCACCCAGGGTTAAAGTCTCCACAGAGGGTCACTGGCAGTTTGGCTCATCCCTGCGCTCCTCGCTGGCAACAAACGCCCACACGGCCTCCCAGTGTAGACCATCTTTTCCTCCCTGCTTAAAGCCACCCACATCTCTCTCTCTCTCTGTGTCTATCTCATTGCTTTGTTTTTTTTTTTAACTCTCCCACTCTGTCTCCATCACGCTCTCATCCCTCTGTCCTCATTCCACTCGCTGCTTGTGGAAATGGCTGCTGCTCGCCTGCCATCGGATGTCACGGCTGTTGAGAGGCTGAGAGTAAAATTACATTCAAGCATATAGGAGGCCCTTGTGCTGTGCAGTGTTGTGAACACTCTGGTCCAGCACTTGTGACTTTGTTGTAAAGTGTGTGTGCGCGCGTGCGTCAAGCATTTGCATGTTTTGCTCTGCACTGCCACCCAGTGGTCAATGGGAGATAAAACAGGTGTATAACATCAATGTTTTACAAATTATTGTTGCTTATGCATGTTATCAAAAAACTCTCTTTAAAGTACATTAAAGTCCCAAAAAATGAAAACAAATAACACCACAAAGAGCTTTATCTAATAAATAAATAACAGCTATAATAAAAACAGAAAAAGGAGAATCTTCTTATAATGGACAGATTAGATTTATCCAGATTTACTGCAGAATGCATGAGGAAATTTAAATAGAAAAGCTTATAGAGGTCCTTAAGGTTCATGACCTAAGGTAGATGGATGTGATCTGTACAGCTCTCATCACATGGACGTGCACTGCACACAGTGTAAAGTAAAAAGAATTGCAGCAGTCCGAGCTCTGATTGGACACAAACAGTGAGGCCGAAGCACTGAAAGACCTGTTGTTCTTTTTCTGTGTTATGTCAAAACAGGGATTGCAATAATTAGCGAATAATTGGATTTAGTCCCTGAAAATAGCTAGATCACAAGAGGAAAGCCACGTGGAGAGGGAGATTTTGTGTAACCAGGATTGTTGGTTACAGCAACAATCTCCAGTGTGTATATGAGCCACTTATCATGGCCTCCTCGCTGCTGTCCTTCACACCGTGATGATTTTTAGGAGATCTTTGTGGGGAAAAATAACAAATCCAAAAAAAAAAAGCAGCAGCTTTAAGGAGCTGCAGTCAAGATATTGTCAGAGGATTAGAGTCCTGGAATAGTTTTCCTCTGGGAATGAACAAACAGCAAAGCGGCCTCATGACCTGAGACGAGCTAATAAAAGACACCAGGCTCCAGTTGTTAAGGTGTTTGTTGACGTCTGAAGGGATACTTCAAAAAATCAGGCCGTTTTTCTAGCTTCATTGGCAGATGGCTCTCCGCTCATCATCTCTCTAAGCCCTTCCAGCTTCCAGGGTATCAACACTTGATACAGGCAGTCGCAACAAGCTCTGGTTTCTATGGAGACTCCACCTACACAGCCAGCAGCGGAGGCAACACAAATGTGTTGATAATGCCAATCTTCCCCCATCCTACATCCTATTTTTTTTATCTCCAGTGTTTAAAATGCAGCTGCTGTTGCTTCTTTGTCACATCATTTTCCTCTGCTTCTGCTAGTGTGTGTACATATGGCACTGACAGGAGCCAGAGGATCAGAGCCCACAGAGCTTGTTACAGTCAAGTCTGTGAGGAGCAAGGTGTCTCTCCTGATGCAGGAAGTAAAGCCTTTAAACTTTTGCACAATAACGATGTGCAGCGTTGGCCTGTGTAGCAGCTGAAAAGTGAGGAAACACCTTCATTGGCTGCGGCTTTATTTAGCTCCTCTGACACAAAGGAGGAATGTTGGAACTCTGCAGGGTGCAGCCTGGATAATTGTTTCAGCATCGCCGGGGCGTCTGTTTACCCAAAAACACATCCGAACATGAGCACTGAACAGCACCACACAAATTTTTACACAGCTTCATAACTTCAGATCTGTTGCGTTTTGCATGCCAAACATTTAGAGAGGTTCTCTCATTTGCACAGAATCAGCTGATTTTTAACAGTGTTTAAAAATGACAACAAACTCTGCAACCTTTTGTACTTGCAGACTCATGTGTGATTTTAATCTGAAAACCTCATCACATTCAATCAGATAAAGAGTTTCAGTTCAGTGAAACTCTTCCATGAAAGTTTAATGCAATTATATGTTTTGTTTGTTATGTATTTTTTTATGACGTTTTAGTTTTAATCATCTTTCCTTTTTTGGTCCAAACACCAAAAAAAGAAAACAAAAGAAAAAAAAATCTGAATGTTCCTGTCATTGGAATAACACCATCTTGTGATGTGTGAGGAATAAAAGTAATCTGCCTCCCAAGCCAGCTCCATCTCTAAAAAAATGTTCCTGTGCTGCCCCTCTGTGGAGAGAACTGGAACTACAAACAGCCTGCCAATGAAATCTATATGCATAAATTGACATTACAAAATCTAAATGCTGAATCAAAGAGATAAAGAGAAAAAAAGTGACTTTAAATTAATTTATTTAAAAAAAAGCATTTCTCCACTGAAGCAGAACAAACATCAATTTTTTTCTTTTACTATTGTTTGGAACGTGTACAATCAGAAAAAAAAAACAGACTCTCCAGGTCGCCGGAACAGAGCAAAATAATGAAGCAAGAGGAGGAGGGGAGGGATCTGCCAACACCACAACGTCAACACAGCCAGAGGGACCAGGAGGTTGGAGGAGGAGGAAGAGGCGGGTGAACGAAAAGAAAAAAAGGAAGTGAAATGAAAACACAAACATTTAATAATCAAGTGCAGGTCTGGTTTGGACAAAGCATGTCTTTTTTTTTCTCCTCTGTTCAATTTACAGTTAACGACTTCTCCGTTATCGGATACATGCAAGGTCAACATCTGGAACTACACATGGAGATTTTGTATATCGGTTATCTGTGCAAGTATTAAAAATATGTAGGTATAACGAAACGATTTCATATGGATATGTCAGAACGAGGAGGGGGGGGGGGAGAATACGAAAAAACTATTACACTGTTTCACCGAACGGGGAAAAGAAAAGTTCACATAAAGTGTGAGTGAGATTTCTAACTTAAGTTACCGAAATGTCACTGACCTCACCATTTTGTACGCATCCTTTAATTAAATTACTCGTCTAGATAAGTGAAAATACATAAAAAAATCCTATGCTCCACATTTTGAACAACAAAATACTGCATATCTACGTACAGCTGCGATTAAGGAAGGTCAGTATTGTGAGAGGCTAGCTGCCAGAGTTTCAGGAATATTGGCTCCGAGTTGATCCCTTTCTAACTGTTTATTTATTTATTCGTTAACAATTCTAACCATTCCGTGCTCGTCACACTCGTTGCTTGCTTGGTCTCGTCGCCCGCGGGCATCCCGTCAGGTCAGGGAACAATGTTGTCTGCTGGCTGCCGGAGTCTCATATCTGCTCTGAGGTAGATGCGACAGAAAGGTGGCATCCAGCCCGAGCTGAGTCACGGCCTCTTCCAGTTGGATCACTTGAGGTCAAAGTTCAGCTCTTAAGGGTTACTTGTTGTTAAGGCTTCCTGTGGTCTTGCTTTAGTCCCTCTCCTGTTTCAGTGGCTCACAGGGGATACCATAAAGTTCCTCTTTGCCCCTTTTTTTGTATTTTGTTCTCAACTCACATCCAGTCTTTAAAGGGGTGGACTTTTTCCTTTTGCTGCTCTAGAACAGATAACCCAAACTGAAAATGAAAAGAATCCTCTCCGTTTGGCACCTCGGGAGTCAGTGGTAGAAGGAGGAGAAACAAAACAAACAACAGGGACGAGAGAGAGAGAGACGGTGTGGATGGAGGGGTGAGAAAGTGGTGGGGGTTGTGTGGTGTGTGGTTGAACAGACTAGTTGCCACCTTGGTTGTTAGCTGCTGACAAGTCTGAGTCTGCCGCGGCGGCTGGGCCTGTCTCATCCTCTGACTTGATGCGCTTGACATCTGGCTGTTCGCTGACCAGCTGGTCCCCGTTCTGCCGTTTGGTGGGGAGGGAGGCCGAGACTGAGGCGTGAGCTGCCAGCAGGTGGAGGGGGCTCGCCACAGCTGGAGCTGTTGGGGAGGAAATATTTTAGTGAGCTGTTCAAACTGTGGTTCACCAATATGTATGGGTTAAATCGGCTTCATCCATGCGTGTCTCACCTGAGATGGCGGATCCCTGGATGGCAGTGGTGATGCTGTGAGTGCCGTTCTGTGTGATGGCCTTAATGGGCAGCTGGTGTTGGCCTATGGGGGCCTGCTGCACTATGGTAACAGTCTGCAGGGGCGTGGCTGACTGGGAGCTCTGGATGATGCGACCAGTGGCACCTATAGAGGTGATGGTAGGAATCGTCTCTACTTTGACTGTGAAAAGGAACACAAATGTTTTTACTACACTTTAGAACCTCACTTGAACGGGTCAGGATGCGAACAATTTAGCGAGGAAGTGACCTCCAATCCTATTCCACTGCCTCACCTTTGACCTCTGTGTGCTCTCCGTTCTCCTGCGGCTCACTCTTGAGGATGGTGGCTGGCTGGGCGATGACAGCGGCGGGGCTCAGGGACCCTGTCTGGACCTGCTGCACGACGTGGACAGTCTGAACAGCAGGTTGGGAGGTGCTGGTGCTCACTGGGGAGGCCATGGTGTAAGTCACTGGCTTGATGGTTTGAGGTAACTGACGCTGGACTGCTATGAGTACCGGCTGGTTGCTAACAGGCGAGCCTGCGACAAAGCAAAGGGAACATGTTATTGTAAGCCTGCAAACTTAATCACAGTACAGCTACAGGTATCTATATTTACCGTCTATTGTAACATTTGAGGCTGTTTTCCAAAACTGTCTGAAACTAAACACTTTTAATAAGACCTCAACTAGGGACCATAAAGTGTTCCAACCAGCACAAAATTGGCTATAAAATTCATAAGAAGCCTAACATCCACAAAGAGTATGCAGTCAAGGTGCACCTTCATGACACTGAAAAAAAACACAAAACAAGAAACTGCATCCACAGAAGTGGTGCAAAAGACAGAAGGACTCTCATGCGGCAACTGTCTCATACCTGGTGTGTTTTGTGCAAAGCGTGCTTCCTGGATCACTGCCAGTTTTGGCTGGACCACTGCAGTGGACACTGGTGTGGGAGCAGAGGAAGTGTCCAGCTCCAGAGGAACCGGGGAGCCCTCTCGTGATAGGCTGTCAGGGGTCTGGACACCGCTAGAGTGAGCGGAGAGCACCCCCGAGTGATTGGGAGAGGCCGGAGCACTTCTGTAGTGCAGAGGGGGAAAGATGTAGATTAATTCAACAGAAACAAATGGTTTTGAAAGGTGCTTTGTCTCCACACGTGGATGGTCTCAGACAATAAGCTCGAACAGCACTGCTTTTACATGTGCTTAAATGGTGAAATCCACCTTTCAGACTTTTCCCTTTACTACGAGTGGATGAAGCAAACCCTGACCTGGAAGAGAGGGGTCCGTGTGGGGTCCTGAAGCAGGGGACGCCCCGGGGCCTTCGTTTCCTAAAGGCCTGCTCGATGAGCTTGCCCTCAGAGGACGGATCTATCCTCCAGAAGGAACCTTTGCCAGGTTCCTCCTGCGACCGCGCCACTTTGATGAAATAACGATTCAGCGACAGGTTGTGACGGATGGAGTTCTGTGACAGAGGAAAGGCGCAGTGGATGTTATGGTTTACGTTTTCAGAGGGAAAACTATGCAGTGACAAATAAAGAGGAGGCGAAACCACACCTGCCAGCCCTTGTCTGCAGTCCTGTAGTAAGGATAGTTCTTTGTGATGTGATTGTAGATTCCGTTTAGTGTGAGCTGCTTGTCCGGAGCCAAAGTTATGGCCTGGACTATCAGCTGTGCATAGGAGTACGGAGGTTTGGAGTCGTCCTGTGGAGTAGAGGTGAGGAAAGCAGATTAAAACATGGATAAGTCTTCCAACTAAAGGAAATATGTTAATCACTTGATCACTAGTTCCCCCCCATTAATAACCTTTTCATATGATTCACAGAGAGCAAAGCTGTAGAAACTTTAGAGTCACAATTCAGAACTATTACACTCAATTAGGACTGGCCTGTGAAGGCGTCTTTAGAAAATTATTTTGTGTTCTGATTATTTATACCCTGATTAACTAAAGTATAAACGCAGAATAAACCATAATGATAATAATCATTAGTAAATGTGGCTGAATATATTTTGCATGTAAGAAGAAGCAGAAAATTGATCAGCAGGGGAAAGTGCAGAGAACTGGTGAAGACATGCAGCACCACGCTCCAACATGATAAACAGACTGAGACTGAGCTTAAGTCCTCACCTTGGGACTGTCCCCTCCAGAGGCCTCTTTGTCGTTTTCAGGCTGGGAGTTGTCGTTTATAAGCTGCAGCTCTGCAGAGCTGACCATGCGACCACCCATCCTGTAGCCTGAAGAGCCTGCGCCCCGCGGGCTGGAGGGGCAAGAGTTAGCAGCACTGCAAGAGGAATAAAAAAAAAAAAACAAGACACATCAGCTGCCAGGAACCTTACTATAAAGATAACTTACAGTAAATCAATAAATAAAAATCCAGATCCAACAATAGATTTGGATTAAGGGCTTAAACCTAAAATATTACAAGCCTGGTATTTCTTTAAAGGGACACAGCTACATTCTTTTTTGGCTCATCCGATGCCTTTGCTGCAGTGGCACGAAGTCTATGCAAATCATGGTACCTCCCAGATTGTCTGCAATCACTTTTGAAACCACAATCAAGTGTAATTATCAATTCTGAATAATTAGGGGATAAAAAGGCTTGATGTAAAGGAAGATTTCCATATTCCATGTCCGTTTCTGTCCTCATGGGATGCTGGAGATGTTGGTAAACCAAACAAAAGGAGCGGTGCCCCCGGACTCACACATGTGCAGCACCTGCTGTCTGTCATTACTCCCGGTGGTTATTTGTCAACGCACTTTTACCATTTAACCTTCACCCAGGATGTGTATGTTGTTTTTTTCAGCCATCTGGCTGTGATGAGGGTTTGAGAGGATCTAAGAGTCTGAGATGGAGCCGCCTTCCTCTCAGAGCTCTGTGTTCGAAAGACTAAGCCTAAGCTGATCACCATACAGGGGCCATGTCAAGGTCAGCTGATACCTCAAGGTTAGCGAGGGGAGGTGTGGGAGTGACTTTTCTTACCGTGTGCTCCCACAGCAGAAAACTTCACGGCAATTTTCAAATTATATGTTCCATACCATTATTATACTTTTAATGACAATTATATTCATATATGTGTTACGCTGCTTCTTTTGTTGTTGACATTGGAATATGAGCCAACTTTTGCAATAATGAGTACCTGATGGTGCCAGTAGGCGATGGCAGGGGGCTCATTAGGTGAGCGATGTTGTCTGGAATGTTGATGGTCAGCGGGGAGATCTGGGGCTGTACTGGTTTCACTGGGGACTCTGGCGTCTCACGCTTCACCTTCTTTCCACTGGACAGGGCTGTAAATGTGATCTTGATGTTTGTGCTGGGGAACCTAAAAGTGCACCTGTAGAAACAAAACAAACATACACTCTTTGAGCTGTAGCTTTGCACCCGTCAGAACGAAGAGCATTTCAGAAGGCAAATTGAATCAGTACCGGATAACGCCACATAAACCTCAGCTGTGGAAGAACCATTTACGGATTCTCCCCCTGTGAAATTTAATCAAATTTAAATACTATTGCAGCGGCTTTATGACGCTCTGATATGTCCCCGTTTTCAGAGGGGGAGTGGAGGCCTCAGTGGATCACAGAGCTAAATTAGGCAGAGTGGTAAATGTAAGACATGAAGTGCATCAGCCTCAGCACCATGTCAACAAAAATTCAGCTTCAGGTTTTTTCTAGATAGTAGTGTTGAAATATACTTTTCTGATCACAGCAGTAAACAGAAATGTCACCTAGTGTGATTTGATCACACTAGGTTGATCTATAGGGTTGCCAGACGACAGAAGCAGGAGCACAACAGAATGTAAACTGCAAAAAGCTTGTATAATAAGCAAAGCACTTATTTTCTCTTTTCTACTATACCAAACATCCTCAGAGCCTTCCTACATATTCCAGAATGACTTTCAACACACAGCTGAAAATAGGGTAAGGACTCGTTCCATTTTCCTTTAAATGCCTTGTTGCAGATTAAGTGATGGTCCAATGAGGCTTCCTTCAACATAAATCGGCCTCGCTTCTAGGATGGATCTGCTGCATGCCCCGTTTCCCCTCAGTGAACTAGGTTATTTTCCTTCTCTTCATTAACGCAAAACTGATACAAATCAGCGAGCCGTGTTGATGACTACTGAGACAGGAAGCCATCTGAGGAGCAAAGTGTTGTTTTTGGAGCTGAGAGCGTTAGATATGAATAAAGGTGTGCCAGCTAGCTGGTTTACGAGCATGTACAATACTAAATATGTAGTGTAAAGACCACTATATGAACTATAACACCATTGGTGTGGTCTTTAAACAAAAGAAGGACTGGCACTTCCTTTCAGCTGAGACTCTTGTTGGCTACTTCAGGATGCGGATAAGCTCTTATTGGGTCAAGTGAGAGGTCGGCCATTTTGAAAATATAACAGAGGAACTGTTTAGAAATAGCTAGAAAATAACACATCTGTCTGCTAGTTTGAATGGTACAACAGCAGGGCGTTAATTTGTTTAATTTACCTTTATACTGACTACCTGATTGGCTGAATCAATCTGCACAATAATCCAACTAAACCTAGCTGTTTACACGACCAATGTATAGTAGTGCATTGTGAAAGGATGCACTACATGGATTGCTCAGACATCAAACTTTAATCTTCAATTCTTCTGCCCTAGTTACAGATGATTGGATGTTAAAATATGTTTGCATTTAAAATACTCAGGATGTCATCACAATGTTTACCAGAATTACCAATGTTGTAGGGGAAACAGTTAGGGAACTCTGCAACATCCACAGATACCGCTGAATAGAAAGAACTCCACTGTTAGGATCGGGCTGCTTGAAACCCTGGAGATGACGCAGGCACACATTGGTTTTCACTTAGCTGAAGACTGCCAGGCACAGCAAGTTTGTTTCATTTTTTTCTGCCAGGCCCTCGCAGAGCTGGCATCTGCTGAGAAGAGAACTGTATCCCCGACACCTACATCTCAAATTAGCTTTGCTTCTCTCAGGAGGAGACTGAAACACTTCCTGGAGCCAGACTGGAGAGGGGAGACACTTTCATTATGTATGCTGCACTCTTTCAGGAAGGGCTGAGTCTTCTCTGTAGATCTGATTAAAGTTATGGAGGGTCCTTAAATAGCATCAGATGCTAGCATCACATCTTGGAGCTGACAGAGTGAGGACAATGAAATCTAAATATATCAATAAATAATAAAATATTCAACACAATTCACTTCCTTTATAACCTTGCTGAAATATTTGTAGCCTGCTGTCAATGAACACAGATGTACTGCATGTGCATATAAACATCAGCGGTGGTTTGAAATATTAATATCTAACCCAACCAATGCTACACATGCACATGCAATATACAGTCTGGATCTTACTCATGTTACCCCTGCCCCCCCTCATTCTGTATGCTGGCATGCAGTCACAGAAGCCCCTTTATCAAGCTACCACCCTATTTTTCTCTTCTAAGAACAATGAGGCCCAAACTCCAAAACACAACAGCACAGTTGCTGCGCTGCAAAAGCAGGGGGACGGCAACAAACAAAGCTTGTTCGACTGGAAGCTCTCACTTGATTCTCAACCCCCCACCCTCCCTGCAAACAAGAATGTCAACAAAAGAAGACAGGAAGAAAACCAACTTGGGGTGAATTTTGTGGGTGTGGGAGAGGACAGGGAAGGGAGGGCAGGGGTGGGATGGGATGGGAGGGAGGAAGGGGAAGAGAAGGCTGTTGCTTTCTGTTCCCTCTGTTTACATCACCAAAAAGGAATCCCTGGAATACAAGCAACCTCTCACGCTGTCAGTCTTTCGCTGCACCCATCTTATTGCAGACAGGGTCTTCTTAGGGTCTACTCTAGCTTGAGGATTAGAGTAAAGCATGTGAACTACTGCTAAGTCAAGTGCCCTTAATACAGACTAATTATAGGAAGTTTGTGTGATCAATAATAGAATTGAAACCACAGCTTTTTCTTCCTTGCTTCTTGTGTTGATTGTTGTAAAATACAGTGCAAAATGTAGCTTAAAACTTTCAAACACATGCAGCAGACAATATTTTTGTGCAAAATGCCAATTTAAAAAAAACACATCAAGTCAATAATCAAAAACAAACAGACTTTGTGTAGTGCAAAAGAAAGTGGTTTCACACTGAGCTATTGCACAAGAGCTACGAGCTGCGTGCAAAGTCTATCCAGTGTGTTGACAGAAGCTGGTAGGTTTGTCTACACTACAACCTAGGAACGTATATTATTTTTCTGTCTGAAACAAATAGCTTGTAGTTTCAGTTGTGTGTGTGGACAAGCTCTGCTTTCATTGCTAGAATTACACATCAAATTCAATTACTAAATTTGGATTTGTTTTGTTTTTTGCAAAACTACACTGTTGGCCTCATTTTTAGTTTATGTCCCACCCAGTGTAACGTCTCCAAAAAACAGCCACAACAGTTGTGTTGTGTGTGAGTGTGTGTGTTTAAGGAAGGCAATTGACAGAAATGTGAAGGCCACAAGAACACTTATTTCTGATAGTGATTAAACAGCGGATTGTTTTCATTGCTGTTCTTCAGATGTCTTTTTTCTTGGTGAACTCCGTTTACAAAGAACACTGAGAAAAGATAGCGTACTAACACATCAGAAAACATGATGATCGAACTGATAATCAAGAGTAAACTTAGGGCTGGTTTCTGTTGAAGAAACTACTTGGAGCCCATCTTATTTTTAGGCTAAATGTATCCGTTTGAGCAACAGGGCCTGCATCTAAATGAAACAGCAAATGTTTACTGGAATACAAATGCCACGTTTTACAATACATTGGTGAAGTGATGCAGATTTTACTGTGTGATAAATGTCTGTTTAAAGAAAAACACATTACACAACAGCACATTATCAGCAATCCTAAAAGTTAAACAATGGCACGGTGCAGGCTGGAACTTGCCACTGCAACACTTAACTTTGAAACACAACCGATCTCTGGCAAAATAACAAAAACAAACTTAGCTTTAAAGTTTACAATGAATAAGTAAACATTGTTTGATACATTATTAATTATTGATGAAGTACACAGACAATGAGGACTTAGAAATACTTGAATAGAGGTCAAAGGGCCCTCGGGTTATGCTGCTGTGAGTCGGTAGGGCGGGGACCTGCTGGTTTGTTTACGTTTAGGGGTCGAGAAGAACTCCATTCACAAGAAGCTACAGCTAACTTGTTAGCTGACATGTTGGCACCACCACAGTGAAGAATGTTTACAGTATCACGAGAATACATTTCTGACTTAAAGGCATCCACGTGACAGAAAAAACAACTACCACCAGTCAATATCAACAATAGCGTCCCAGTAGCTGGTAAGCTAGCGACAATACACACTAAGGAATGCAGCTAAGGCTAAGTTAACCAGTGGATGGAATGTGGAATGAATGCAGGAGGCTAATTAACACTGGTGCTAACAAGAATGTCAACAAAGAAAATGGCAATAGGAACAGGATGCGGAGTTCTTGCTAACATGCTAAAACACGTGGTCCTCTTGACCCTGCTAGCCAATATAAACCCAATGTTGTTATCTTTAGCTGGGAGGCTAGTGGAGCTGGCGTCCACATGTTCACCAAGAGGGGAAACTTACATCCGTGGTAGCTGCAGAGGAGGGGCGCCCCGTCTGAGAAACACTCCGTCTACAAACACCCCGTTTTTACCGAGGCACCTCAGGTAGAAATCTCCGCTGCCAGTGCCGTCGTCGCTGGTGGTGAATATCTCCAAATGCCGGCGCGAAATAAAGCTGGAGTGGCCCATGCTCACGTCCACGGAGCCCTGAGATGAGTTTCGCCCGATGGTCACCGAGCGCTTTTTCATCATGTATTCGAATTCACGGCCCTCAAGCCGGGCAACCGGCCCAGACGACCCGCTTACCACAGCCATGTTCGGGTTATAGCCTCTAAACGCCAAATACCGGGATGACTAAAAACACCAGTGTACGGACGCCCGACTTTGGCCCTTCAGAGGCGTATAAATGGAGCAAATCTACAAGAGGGGCATCAAATTCAAAACAGGAATCTAGAGGGGAACATGCGAGGCCAGGGACAGCGGCTCCGACCCACCGCCGAGAGAAAGGGTAGCAGAGAGATCCAACCAAACAGAGCAGGAGGCGGATATGGCTTGACTGACAGCGTGCGCCACCAATAAGAATTCATGAAGCTGCTGCGGCTTGTTCAACGCGACCAATCAGATGCGAGAATTAATCCGAGGACACATTCAAGGTCGGTTGGTGAGTAGCAGTACGCGCATATGCTGTTCGGATAGAAATAAAAGGCGGATGTGGCGCACAGCAAAGGACGGGATCGACCAGGCTACACGTGCAAACCATCGGCATAATCACCGCAGCTAAAAATTGTCGATAATCTGCAACATGCATCGATACCGCGGACTAGCCGTGCATCCAAAACAAGGATCGACCGCTAGTATTGAAGGAAATGGTGTCATTCTCCTCCATCTGTGCGACGCAGCGGCGGACAGCCACCCTGGATGGTGGTCTTCCTCCTCCACTACAGAATCCACGCCTGGTTTTACGCGTCGCTCCCTTTGCAGCATCTTGTTACAATGTAATGATGAGGTTAGCTATCTTTTTTAAATGATTGTGTGTAACCAGTACAAACAGTTGTCGTTGCCGTGACACAGTCAGACCTGCCTCGCATTGCCCCGCTGTGTTTACAGCAGCATCCTCTGTTACTGTCTGCAGGCCTTGTCAGGGTGAATGACCCTGCCATCTGCAGGCCACTTGTTTGTAAACACTAGTGGTGTCTGTGCGCGTGCACGTATGCGCGTGCACCCGGCGAATGCCTCCATCAGACGGTAACACCTCTCTGACCAGGTGTCAAGTCATCAGGCGCAAACAGGGACACCAAGAAGAGAATACTGACTGCACTGTGTCAAAACTGCTTTCAGTCGTCATTAGTATATCAAAAAGGCTATTTAAAGAGCCGCGATTGAGATTAAGATTAACTTTATTAATCCCCGTGGGGACATTAAGTAATATTAAGTAATTCATATAATATTAAGTAATACATTAAGTAACGATCTTGCAATAGTGAACATGTGCCATTTAATTAGTGGAAATAATAATAAATTCACGGCTTTTGTGGCTCTTTAGAATTGAAAAAAAGGTGGTCTACTATACAAAATATGTAATTTGACATTTTGAGAAAAGTCTTTAGAAGCACTTCCTACTGCTCCGGTCCTTTTGGTCACTGTCCTGTGATGATCCAATGACTAAAATGTTTATTTATGACCTTTAGGTCAAATTTTGTCACAGTTTTGCACGTGGTATGTCTTCTGCTTTCTTCTATTTTTGAAAAAATCTAAAGCCCAACCGTATTAAAAGATTAAAGATTGACATTTATATGTGTGATATCATTACAACATATGTAGGTGTGTAGGTAAAAAAATAAAATAAAAAAAATAAAAACACAAGGTAAAATAGTTTAATATGTGTCTTCATTTATTTTCCTTCTATTTTGACGCAGGCATCAGAGCTGCCACTCAAACTCACAATAAATCTGTAACCCTTCCAACCACTGGAGGGAGACATGCACCTTTGCCAATCCTGCAAAGATGACATCACGAGGTTATCAGCCATTTTAAGCTCTTAGGCTGAGGGTAATAAACACAGTATCATCACTTCATCACCTGCCAAAGACAGATTTATCTGCAGCCAAAGTACACAAGCATGTATCTGCTTATTCATAACAGCATTCCTCTGGATATCAATATGAGCCACCCAGTTGACTCCAGCTTTATGTAACAGCACATTCAGAATGACAATGAAATAAGAAAAAGCACGGCATCTTAAAAGACTATGTGTATTTATACTTTGTGTATAATTGCATCATTGTGACTCACATCTGCTCATATTGAACTTTTATTAATTCATTATTCACAGCCTGCATCTCTCACAGGAGGCCTTATCATGCATTGATGTGTACAATTTGTGATTAAGATTGTAATGACATATACCATCAAGACAACTCAGGGGTTTTAAACATTAAAGAGGGCGGCGTCCCCGGG